>NW_023270852.1:1867040-2242215 GCF_011800145.1 Mirounga leonina | reverse complement strand
TGCCACCTGCTAGCCACGGGAGGCACGGGCAAGTCAATGACCAAAACATCACCCGGACCAGTGGAGGAGAGAAGCCGATGGATACATATGTTTTTCCTTCATACTCTGAGTTCTCATTTCCAAGACACATTTCCTGAGGCTCCTCATTTCCGAAGGCCCCGTGGGAAGAGCATCAGCGGCTTGTCGCCGCGGCCAGTTGCTCAGCACATCCACATATTGCCTTTCCCTCCCATGCCGTCACGCTCCCTCGGGCCCCTCTCCTGAGCCCTCCCCGCCCAAATAAACTACCTCTGCTGTAGCTGCTGTTTCCAGGTGAACTCACGGATTACCCACAGCCAGGAGGATTACTCTCAGAAAAATCCCAGTCCCTCCCAAATGGATGTGGAAGAACCAGAGCATATGGGTTCCTGAGAACCAGAGGAACAGAGCCAGAGGCACCTGAGTGCAGAGGGACAAGCTGACCCAGTTGCCTGAGCACAGAATGACCAGGAAGCAGACCTACCTCAGCCCAAAGGGTCTGCCTGACACAATTTTTTTTTTTTTTTTTAGCACCGAAGAGCCAGCGGGGAAATTAGTTCAGATGGCGATTACCATAAATGGCACAGAGGACGAGAGGTCTGGGCAGAGAGAGACCAATAAATACATGACTTTTGACAGAAGCTTCAGGTAAAGAAGTTGCCTCCCGGGGCGCCTGGGTGGCTCAGTTGGTTAAGCGACTGCCTTCGGCTCAGGTCATGATCCTGGAGTCCCGGGATCGAGTCCCACGTCAGGCTTCCTGATCAGCAGGGAGTCTGCTTCTCTCTCTGACCCTCCTCCCTCTCATGCTCTCTGTCTCTCATTTTCTCTCTCAAATAAATAAATAAATCTTAAAAAAAAAAAAAAGTTGCCTCCGTATCAGTGAGCTGGGGCCTAGAGTTCCCTCAGTGTGGGGGGTGGCCAGTGTCCCAGGTATCCAGCTACCTACCTCGGCCTGCACCTGCGCACACCAACGACCCCCCACTGCCCCCACTCTCACTGGTGGAGCGCACATGAGGGGGAGCAGCGGCCTGGGCTGGGGGGGGCGCAGAGAAGAGCTCAGCCCTACCCCGCCCTGCCGGTGTGACTCGGGTACCTCATGCAACTGTGGGAGAAACACTCGCTCCGTCATAGACGAGGAATAATAAAACATGCCCGAGGGGATCTGGACATCCTCTGTCAAATTGTACAACATTTTATATACTTGATGCTGATAGGACCGTTCCATATAAAATAGGGGTTTCACTGAGGCTGGGAAATGTATCATTATTATCACTGTTATGATCATGATTATGAAATAAAATTTGTGTAGCTAGAGTTTGTAAAATATTTTCACATTTTTAAACCTAGGGCATCCTTTCATCCTGTCAAAAGCTCACCTGGCAAGTTGTACCATTAGCCCTTATTCTAGAGAGGAGGAGACTGCATCTCAGAAAACAGTGACCTTCTCCACGCTGAGGTGCTGAGCGGCCCATCCGTGGCCCAGAGCAGGACTTCTGGGCCCGTATCCTTTACTTTCTGCATTCCTGCCCCGACATTCCAGAAAGGAGAGGTGGGCTCCATATTTTCCAGCTTTAATTGGAATGATGCCGGCAGATAGTAATCCCACTTAAGAACTCTGTGATGATAGTGTTCTGTCTCCCTCTTCCCCAGGGCCATTCCTGGGTGGCACTCTCATCCTGCTGTCACATAGAGAAGCTTCTCAGTCCTATATTTACGTAATAAAACATGACAGGCTGTGCATTTCTGGGACATTATTACATGCCCGGGGTGGTGCTAGGAGGCTGAGGCTGAGGAAATTTCTTTGAGCATCGCTTTGGCTATTGTAAAATATCACGTATAAATCAAGAAAGGGTAGGAGCTAGTCAAAGAGGTAGACAGCCACTCAGGAGGGGACCGTGCTGGCGTGGCTATGACATCACCACCAGCCAACCCCGCGGCGCCTTCATCTTTCAGACTCTCCAAGCGACCTGATCATTTGAGGCCTAAGAAACATTCAGATTCAAAGTCATCCTCGGACTCTGAAATGGTCAGGGTTGGTAAGCTGGGAAGGTCACTTGTCCCGTTGTGTCCCTCTTGGTGCCAGTGTGATGTGATCCAAGGGATTCTGGACTTAGAGGATTTGGAAAAGACTGCCTTCCAGCACACCCATACTTGCCATTGGGTAATCGCTGGATTTGCACGTCTCAAAGTCTTGTGGGCTGTGGTTGTGGTTTTACACTCTATTTGGGGGAGAGGCCCTTGCTCTCTGCCGGGTTAAATGACTAGCAGGCATTACAGATGGCTGCGGAGCTGATCAGAAACAGACCTCTGGGCTGATCTGCAACTGGATCCCTGAGCTCTGATGTTGCAGCCAAGGTTAGGCAAATCCCGGCCGCACGCCGGTCTCTTTAGGGGTGTTCTCGTGTGCAGCATCCAGGCTGTGATTAAGAACAGTAATATTTTCCAGAGACTTTGCCCTCAGGGAACTGATAATCTGGAAGAACGTATAAAAGAAATACACTCAGATAAATCTGATATGGGGCAATAAAAAGAAATGCAAAGACCAAGTCCTATTGAGCTCTATCCTCAGTGTGTGGCAAAAAGTTGGGGTAATAGTTACCCAGTCACTGCTCGCTGAAGGGATAAAGTAACCTACCAGCACAGAGTGCTAAAGGAGTCCAGGTGCTCCAAGCCTCGGGTTTCTGGGCTGTAAAGAAAGGAAAGTGGGACTTCCTTTCCCTGTCTTTCTTGCGTGTCTAGAGCGAGAAATTAAAATTTGAAAATTACAGCATAGGCTGGAAAGCACCCCCCAGTTGTAAGTGATTGCAGTGAAGCTGATGATCACACATCTAGCCAGCAGTAAACAGGATGACTCAAAGAAAAGGCTCTCGAGGGTCTGGGGGTTCATCCACATTTACTGCCTCCTTCCCCTCCTCGCCCGCCATCAGTGACTTGGACTAGGCCCCATTTGCAAAGAGGTTTTCAGCTGCTGGTCCCTTGGTAATGTCTTCCTTGTGTACTCAGTTGAGTGGGCTGATGAAGTTTCATCGGGACTCAGTGGAAGAGGGTCCTGATCAGTTAGTGATGTCTGCCACGGCCCTGGGTTGGACAAGAGCAGTGTGTATGGCATGCATTTTGCCACCTTTGCCTAGATGCTTATTTTCTCAATAGCTTTCTAATTGGTCTTCATCTTCTGTTGTCATTCAACCTCCAACCATTTCTTCTGCCACCAAAGTAGTCTCTGCCCAAAACGTAAATCGAACCATGACATTCCCCTAATATAGTCATTTGAGGATTTTCTTCTTGTTCCACAGGATGTAGCCAGACTCTTCGGCAAGGCCCACAAGGCCCGCAGTGACCTGGTTCTTACTTGGCGAAGTCACTGTGGCTTAGCACCCTCAGCCTTACCTCCTGCCACACCAAGAGAGGATAGCCAGCTTCCTCTCCAAACACACCCTGCCCAGCTCACTGCCTTAAAATCTACTCATTCTTAGCCCTTAATGCATTTAAGGCAGAAGTCTTCCCTCACCACCTTCAAGTAGAATCGATCTCATCTTTTTTATCTCCACATCACCTTAGATAGATGTCTACTATATTATTGCTGTGTAAAAAGTATTTCTCTGCTTGTTTACTTCCATCACTAGGCCATGAACTTCATAAAATAGGAGACTATGCCTCACACACATACATATCTTTGTATTTATCCTGCACTGTGTCTGGGATAAGATACATGCTCAGTAAATATTTGAAGAACAAATAAATGAGATGGAGAATGTACTAAATTGGCCAGACTTATATATAGCCCTTTTTATGTGGCTCCTTCTTCATAAGTCACCATCCAGTTGGATCTGGGGAGGGTAGAGACCTAAGATGACCGTTCTGTAAGCTGGGTAGGACCTCATGAACTGCTCTATCAGGAGATCTCTGATAAGCCAGGGGAAATGGTCACAAACTGACAAACTATGTCTTGTCTCTCAAACATCTGACCTTGAGATACAGATAGTCAATTAGCAGGAGTAGAAGATAGAAGATACAAGGAAAGGTTCACTTTGGTCACCCCGAGATAGCACAAGCTATGAGTAAACAGGAATTATAAGCAAGACAAAGATGACATTTACATGGAGTAGAGAATAGGGTAATTGGTTGGTAGCAACAAGAGGGTAGAAGCAATCAACTCTGGTCTCTGAAAGATGATCTCTAGAATTATCTTGGATCCTGAAGAATTTTTTTTTTGTCCACATTACATTCTAGCTGCACTGTTAATTGTACCAAAAAACCCCATAAAAAATAAACAAACAACAACAACGAAATCCTGAATGTGTTTCTGATAAATCAGGAGGGTCTACTTGGGATAGTCTAATTTAAAATGCAAAGTACACGGTTCCATAAATAGTTCAGGTGAGATTCAAAGACCAGAGCCCTATATGCTCACTAGTTGACTTCAGAGCTAAACAGTGATGGTCAGGGACGAAGCCCACGGGTCAAGGGGGACGTGGTGCCCAGTCCTGGTTGGAGCCTCACTCGTGCAGAACTACTTAGAGGTGTAGGCATCGATTTCCACCTGGAGGTTCACCTCATCATCAAATGCCTGGAGGAAAAATGATTGACTTCAAAGAGCTGAGTAGCTATTTGAATAGATGAAAAGCTACTCCTTAAGAGGTAAAGAGCAGGCATACATCATATGAGTACCTCCCAAGGTTTAATGGACATGCATATCACCTTGGAAACTTGTTGAAATTCAGATTCTAATTCTGCTGGAATGGGGTGGGGCCTAAGAGTCCTCATTTCTAACAAGCCTGCAGGTGACCCCAATGCTGCTGGGTTGAGGACCTCATTTTGCACAGCAAGGCTCTATGTGATCCCAGAGGAAAGAACTGGAGCCCAGTGGAAAGAGTGAAAAGACAAAAGAGTTCTAGCTCAGGAAGCTTCTACCTGCTCAGAGCTCTGTGGAATGGAATGTGGTGCTTTAGTATTAAGAGACACAGAGCAGAACTTAGGCCACAGATTGGCAGATGCACTTAACAGACACAATTTCTGCTGTGGCAGGTGGACTTACCACAGTGATTTCAAGTTTTTTTTTAATTGATTTTGATAACTACATACCTATTTGACTATTTTTAGATTGACATCTAAAATTTTACATCATATATGTATTCTTTTTTTTATATCATATGTCTAATTCATTTATTTCTTAATAGAAAATAAATCTGAGGGACGTCTGAGTGGTTCAGTCAGTTACATGCCTGCCTTCAGCTCAGGTCATGATCTCAGGGCCCTGGGATCCAGCCCCACACTGGGGGTCCCTGCTCAGCAGGGGGGCCTGCTTCTCCCTCTGCCTGCCGCTCTCCCTGCTTGTGCTCTCTCTCTCTCTGACAAATAAATAAATAAATAAAATCTTTAAAAAAAAGAAAAGAAATTTGAAAGCAGACATGAAACTTTATCCATGGGACTAATCTATTACATCTCAAAAAATGTGGCAGCCACACAAAATATTCCAGTTACATTTTTAAGAAATGATTAAACAAAAATGGTTCAAAATTTGATGCATCCCAATCTTGGTCACAATACCAAGGTTTTAAAGATTTTTATTTATTTATTTGACAGAGAGAGAGTCAGCGAGAGAGGGAACACAAGCAGGGGGAGTGGGAGAGGGAGAAGCAGGCTTCCCGCGGAGCAGGGAGCCCGATGCGGGGCTCGATCCCAGGACCCTGGGATCATGACCTGAGCCGAAGGCAGACGCTTAACGACTGAGCCACCCAGGCGCCCCAATACCAAGGTTTTAATGCTAAGTTTTGCTTCTAACAGAATTTTGACCAAGACATGAAAAGATTAAAAGTCCTATCAGAGATAAGATTCCGTAGTTACTTTTGAAAAAATAAAAGCTTTTGTTAAGACATCTTTAGACATCCCAGGGTTGCAAGTCATTTTGTCCCATCTACAGGTCAAAACATCATGGAGATCTAGGTTAGGACTCTAACTAATGCCAACGGCATCTCTAAAATACCGTAGGGTGCCTGCCTATTTTCATCCTCTCTGGAAGCCACATTCCGCCCACTGAATGAAATTGTTCCTGGTGCCCACACGACCATGGGCAGCCACGACCAGGCCTCATACCAGCCAGCTCTTTTCTAGTAACATGGGCAGGCGTCTGCATGTTGGCCGGGGTCAACATGGGCAGTGTTGCCCAGCACCCCGGCATCTCTTACGCTCTTCATTGTCCATTTAGGCCATTTTACTCTTGCCTTTGGCCTTCTCTCTCCTCTCCACTGTGGGTTTCTGAACTCTGACTCTTTGGCCCGTAGATCTCCAGCCAGAATCATTCTGAGTGATCTTGTGTCTGTCCCCAACCTCAGCTCACGTCCAGCTTCTTTCCTAGTCACACTGCAGAGCAGACCCTGGAGCTCCAGAGTTTCGTCCACACTGCCTCCCTCTGATCCTAACTCAGACCCCAGCCTTTGTTTCCTTCCTCCTCCACCTTCCCCAGAGCCAGGGTTCTGGAAAGACATAAGGCGTCACCTGCAACAGACCTTTCAGCCCACTGCCATGTTGTCAGAAGGGAGGTGCAGTCAGCTTCTGCCTTCCTTCTCCTCGTTTCCAGCCTATTGCGCTAGGCAACAGGCCAGACCAAGACCCTCAGACCCTGCTAGAGCATTGCTCCAACACAGAGAGGGAGATGGGCCTGAGAATGAACCCTGGCCAAACAAAAAATAGTTTTGATTGTGCCTTTTTTTTTTTTTTTTGAGACACACCATAACTCATCTGCCTGCAGGAAAGTGGTGATATTCCAGTGTCTGCTTGATAAGCACATCAGACAAGCCCACGGACCATGGGAACCAAGAGAAAATGGCACTGCGGGGTTACGTGAGCCTCGGATGCACTCCCGGACAGAACAAGTGTTATTGTGGGATGACACAGACCAGAGCTCAAAGCAGATGCTGGTTTGTCCTGTTCTCAGAGAAAATGCCAGCTGCAAATGGAGCTTTGAGACAGGGTCAAAAGCAGCAATGCTCTTTCTGGCTGGTAGCCCTCATCCAAGCCTTGTCTCCACAGAATTTCACTGGGAAAAAGACAGACCCCAGAAAAATCTCTGCGAGTGTCTTCAGAATTAATCGTGATTGATACTCATCCAAGGGAGTGAATGGATCCAGGACAAGGGGGAGAGACGTCTGATCGCAAGCTGGAGTAGGATATGTCCCAAAATTGCTTTCTGTTCCATTAAAATCTCATCAGGACAAACCCTTTGGGAGACCTAAGACAGACCCTGGAAGCATTTGGAAAAGCAGATATCTGGGCAAGAAAGAGGGTGTCGATTTAGATGTTCTCCACTGGATGGGGATAATAGCAAGAATGGAGCAAATGGAATCATCGGAATGGATAAGAATCTTGAAGATCAGCAAATCTTGATTTTGGAAAGAAAGAAAGTGGGGCTCAGAGAGAAATGGGGACACGCCCAAGGTCACACAGTCCGTCACAAGGTGCGGGGGGGGGGGGGGGGAAGGTGAGCCAGGAGGCATACTCAGTTCTGCCCACACCCAGCCCAGGGCTTTTTCCGTTGCACTGAGCCTTGAAGGGCAGCCTAGGAATTGGCGAGGACGCTGCTTCCCTTTTCTGCTGCTATGGGGCTGGGGAGAAATGGGCCAGGTCCTAAATGCAGCTCTCAGGGAAGTCTCTAGCAGGTTGTCAAGTGCCAGTGCTGAGCTGGCAAAGGAGGGTGGGGAGAAGTGCTTAGAAATCCTGAGCACTGCAAGGTGGCCTGTAATTGTAAAATTCCATTTCCTTTCAATTAGCAGCTGATTGCATTTGATGAGCTGCAACATTGTTTCCTCCGTGTAGATTAGGAGTCAGAGCAGTCAATGAGCTGTGAAATTCTCTCCCTGCTGAAACAATAGACAGTGATTAAAGCGCAGCTAATCCGATCATTATAGCCAGAGCCCACTGATCATTAGCTGCTAACCAGATCCCAGAGAGCAGCTCCAGCCTGGCCGGCCAAGGCAGACTGGATGCAGCAGGTAAGTGCTACCAATGCTCGGGCCTCCCTCCTCTCCATTCCCAGAAGTCCCTGCTGGGCCCAAGGATCCGAGTGAAAACCAGGACGCCACAGTGGAGGCTGGGAATGAGCCTGACTGGGACAGGGAGGCAGGTGTAACAGACCTGGGCTAGAATTCCACTCTCCCCCTTCCCCACCGCTCCCTAGTTTGTTAACCTCTGAGCCTCAGGTAAGTTATTTGCCGTAAATCCTCAATAATACCTTCCTTGTGTGGTTGTTCTAGGATTACTATCGCAGCCTAGGTAAGATCCCTGGCATAATGCTGAAAGTCAGTAATAACACTAACTAACATTTCAAGTGTTTGCTACGTGCCCAGCACTGTTCTAAGGGCTTTATATGGATTAACTTGTCTAATCCTCATAATGGCTCTGATAAAGTAGATGCTATTATTATCCCCATTTTTTTTCCCCCAGCGAGGAACACAGAAGTTCAGTAACGTGCTGGAAATCTCTTAGCCATAGTGACAGAGCCGGGATTTGAATCAGGCGAGCTCGGGCTCCTGCTATTAACTACTATAGTATAGCAGTTTGCTGCTTCTCAGAAAAGGTTAACACTCATTGTCTCCCTTTGCTAGGCCTGTAGTTTCCAAACTTGATGGTGTGGGTTAGCCAGAGACAGTGTTCAAAATGCAGATCATCAGCCCCAAGCCCCAGAGGTCCTGATGCAGTAAGTTAAGTAGAAGAATCAGGAGCCTGGGTGTTACTAATCACCATGTACCATTCTGGTGCAGTGGTCCAGGACCTCCCTGGAGAAGGTTCTGGTGAGCAGTGGTGTACCTGGCCAAGGCCTGCATCTGCTAGCCTGATGAGGAGTACCACAACTGATTGTTGGACAAGACGGAGACAGGAAGCATAGGCTCTCAGGTTTGCAACTGCTTCTTCTCATATAAGACTGGCTGTATAAGTCATCCAGAGCAGGACATCTTTAAGAGTAAAAGGGGGAATATTTATAATTATGCCCAGACCGCAAGCACAAACTGGGACTATCCCAGGCAAACTGGGCATGGGGCGCTGCCGCGGACCCTGTCGGTGCCCTAACCCCCTTCCCCCGGTTCTCACCTCCGGGGCTGAGGTCTGCTGCAACAAGCACCTGTGGGCACCACCTGACTGAGCACGGGACAAGCAGGAAAGGTAGAGTTGATGTCCCCAAAGCAGCATCAACCATTGGCAGCTAAGGAGTCTGCGGCTGAATGCCCTAGCATCCTGGCCTTCTTCACTGGAATAATCACTCTGAAAATGTTCTACTCTATCCTCCCGAGTTCCCCAGCAGGGCTGAGCCCTGGCTGTCCACCGTAATGAGTCAATTATAACTCAAATTGTATTGCCTTCTTTCCCTTCGCTACTTTATGTTTCACATCTTTGCCGGTTATTTCCTGGAACCACCTGCCAAATGAATGACTTGTCCCCAGAATCTGCTTCTGAAACAGTCACCTGTTATTTTTCAGGTTCCTTAAGAATAAACTGGAAGTAACAGTTGTTGACACATGTAAACATAGGACCTAGCAAGCACTCAACAGTGATAAATGTACAATTCTCTCATTGCTACCGTAAACAGTGCGAATACTGGTCGCGGCTCTGCTTCCCATCTGGAAGCATCTTTTCTTCCAGTGTTGCTGTTTGCCTCCTGCTACTCCTTTGGATTGTTGGCAAGACTCTCCCACGGGGACATCCGCCCCTGTCACATTCAAGGAGATCAGAGCATGGTTGGGGTGCTGGCGCCTTTCTCATCACTACCTGCTGTATACTAGGCAGAGTGCTAGGCTCTGAGAAACTGTAACAGAGTTTTTAACTCTGTTTTGAGAAGTGACTCCAAATGACCACTTCCGAAGGAGAACACAAAATTTATATACCAAAGGCAGAAATCCCACACTTACATTGAAGATCGACACCCATTTCTAAAGGCCCGAGTTTATCATGGCTCTCCCTTTTAAACACCTTTCATCGCCGCCACTGAACCAAGTCCACATGTGGCTTTCAAGGTCACTTTATAACCTCTCAGCCACCCGAAAGCTTTGCTGACACTGTTTCTGCTCAGAGGCCTCTCCCTGCCGAGAAAACACCACAAACTCCCCCTCTGCAAGGCTCACCCTTCTTCCTACCCTTCCTTCAGATGAAACCAATGAGAGGTATGCTCGCCTACTCCTTTTAATTTTTTTGCCAAGCACAGTTGAACAGCTGATTTCAGTCATTTCTACCTATGGTTTCCTCCTTAAAGCTAATTAGTTTCTTTTCAAGTAATTGCAAATAGTGCATTTTCCAGCCCCTTGGAGTCAAGGCTGACAACTAGCTGGTTGGAGTGGGCTCTTATCAATAGCTCACGGAAATTAGACACGCAAACATCACACTGGGGCCCCGGGGGTTGCTCTAAGTTGTTGAGAATAAATAACTCGTGGAAGTCCCAGGGCTGTTTTATGAATGGTCGTGCTAATGTGAAACTCTGGGATGCTGTGGGCAACAGGGTAGTCAGGACCTTTCCTAGGCATCAACAGGATCAGCTCCACAAGTACAAGATTTGCTGTGCCCTGGACACTGTGCTTGATGCTGACTATGGTCTGGGGGACAGGGACTGCAGGGACCGGGTGTGGAAGAGGAGAGATTGGGAAGGTTTAAAGAAGTGGACAATGACGTTCCCTGCAGGGAGACGGGATGTTAATAGCCTCTGGCACCAGTGAGCCTGATTGGCCAGTCCCAGGACCTCACCCTCCAGGAACCAAAGATGGGCTCATGCCTAGGAAGTTGTAGTTCAGTCTTTGGGACATGAGGAGAACTCATTCCCGGAACTGCTGTTTCCATCACATCTGGCGTTATATATTGAGGTGGTTTCTTTTTATTCTTCTTTTCCTTCGATTTTGACAATATTGTTTTGGATCTTGGAAGAGGAGGGCAGACTTATGCAGACTCTACAGTTCAATGCATGCTGCTGATCATCACAAACCCAGGTGAGCCCCTTTATCCCTGGGTTTGTTTCCTAGGGCTGCCGGAACAAATCTCCACAAACTCAGTGGCTTAAAGCAACAGAGATGCATTGTTTTATAGTTCTGGAGCCCAGAAGTCTGACTCGGATCTCCCTGGATAAGATGAAGGTGTTGGTAGGGTGCCTTCCCTTCTGGAATTCCCTAGAAGGGAATCTGTTTCCTCCCCTCTTCCAGCTTCTAGAGGCCTCCCACTTCCCTTAGCTCACGGTCCCCTTTCTCCACCTTCAAAGCCAGCAACTTTGGGCACAGTCCTTCTTATGCTGCCATCACTCCTAAATAGTCACATCTCCTGACCCATACTCCTGCCTCCCTCTTCCACTCTTAAGGACCTTGGTGGTTACACTGGGCCCACCTGGATAATCCAGGCTAATCTCCCTACCCGCTGATTAGCAATGTTAATTCCATCTGCAGCCTGAATGCCCCATTGTCACATGACAAAACAGACCCACAAACTCTGGGGATTATCGAGTGGACATCTCTGGGGGTGGGGTGGGTGCTGGGGCAGGGGCAGGGGCATGACTCTGCCTTCCACAATCCCCAATCCTACTCTCATTCCTTGTCCTTGTTGGCATCTACACTAATGTACGCATGTATTTAATATGTGCCCAGAAGTATGCATGTTCTCTTGTAAGCATGCCATCAGTGTATGTGTTTTTAATTGACAGGTGTGGTATTGTTGTATGTCCTATCTGTGGTATTGTTCTTCCATTTTTCACTGGACACCACAGTTTTAAGGTCTCCCATGTCGTTCTGGACACACTGACTTTGCCGCTGCTAATGAGCCCACGCTAGCGCATAGTGTGAGTCTGCCTTGCGTCGACTCCTCCACGGGTGACTCCTAGCCTGCTGTTACCCCCACTCCACACAATGTCATGACAGGTCACTGTGGACCCATGCAAGCATTTCTCTGGAAAACACACCGAAGCTAGGACTGCTGCGTCCCAGGGTATATATCCCTACTTCATGTCGCCGGCGAATATTTG
This sequence comes from Mirounga leonina, assembly GCF_011800145.1. NCBI lineage: Eukaryota > Metazoa > Chordata > Mammalia > Carnivora > Phocidae > Mirounga > Mirounga leonina. Next base: position 2,230,214 of record NW_023270852.1, on the reverse strand, counting down.
ACTCTCTTGGGGCTGTCCTAGTGAGACTCGTGTCAGTATAGGCTCAGCTCCTCTTTACCTTGATGGTGGTGCAGTGTCTCCCCACGTCAAGCCTCTTGCCCACGAGCAGAGCGGGGAGCCCTCTCTGCATAGCTCCCGTGTGCATTGTTGTTCCCTACACAGGTTTCAGGGTCACTAAACTGACGGTGCTCCAGCCACGTTGGGTCCCCATCCGCTCCCCAGCCCTGTGCCAGGACCTGGGCTTCATTGGAGAGGCCTGCTCTGTGGCTCTGCAAGTTCAGAACTGTAATTCCGTCCCTTCTTCTACATCTCTATGCCTCTGGACTCCAGTTTCGTTAAAGCAACAAATATGTCTTGAGCACCTCCTGGCTAGAGTATGTGGCGCCCCCACTCCCCATGCCAGATACGGAGGATGTGCAAGGAACGATTATGGGGCTACACTGTGAGGTCCCGTCGACTCAACCTCCAAAACTCGGCTTCTGTCCATTCCCTTCTCTCCGAAACCAACTTAGACCAAGTCAACGTCACTGGTCAGCTAGACAATCGCTTTTGTCTTCTGCTTGGTCTACCCCTTCCTCCTCTTGCCCCATTTAGTTCTTTCTCCATCCAGCAGCCAGAATAAACATTTGAACATATAAATCAGAGCCCAGTTATTTCTCCATGTCTGCTGACATCCCATGGCTCACAGAATAAAATCCATACCCTGTGGCCTTGTTTGCAAAGCTCTATGGCAGCCCCTTGCGGCCTGTCTCTCTGACCCCCTTCCACGTTGCTCTTCTCCATTCACCATATTTTAGCCACCATATTGCTTTCTCTTTTCTGCAATAGGGTCCATCTGCTCCTGCCTCTCAGCCTTTGCCTTAGCTGTCCCCTCAGCCTCAAATACTCTTCTTTCCAAGCTGCTTATGGCTTGCTTCTTCTCATTACCCATGCTTTGGCCTTGTTTCTATTCTCTGGATCGTTCTTGTTTATTTATTAGCACTATTTATTTATTTGTTTATTAATGGGTTTATTGCCTGCCTTCCACCGTAGAGTGTGAGCTTCATGAGAATGATGTTATCTGGCTTCTTCGCTGCTGTCAGCACCTAGCATACAGCCTGGCACAGAGTGGGTGCCCAAAATTGATTTTTGAAGAATAAATGAATGAGTCTAAAGCATCAGTCAAGCTTGGCTATTCTCATCACTTGCAGAAAGCTGTTAAAAATACTGACATCTGGGTCGCACCAGACCAAATGAATCAGAATCTCCGGATGTAGGGCTCAGGTACTGACACGTGAAAAAGCATCCCAGACAAATGTGCATCTAGAGTTGTAAGCCATCCATTTGAAAGATAAGTGCCCATCTCAAGCAAGGCAATTTAGGAACTTTCCCTGGGATGTTGTATCCATTTTTTTTTAAAGATTTTATTTATTTGTTTATTTGAGAGAGAGAGAGAGAGAGAGAGAGGGAGAGAGACAGCATGAGAGGGGAGAGGGTCAGAGGGAGAAGCAGACTCCCTGCTGAGGCGGGAGCCCGATGTGGGACTCAATCCCAGGACTCTGGGACCATGACCTGAGCTGAAGGCAGTCGCTTAACCAATTGAGCCACCCAGGTGCCCTGGGATGTTGTATCCAGACTCGAGAGAGAGATAACTTTCTCTTTATTTCTTGTGTTAAGTGGGGGGGGCCTAAGCCTAGAACTGTCTGCAGCCACATCAGCCAGCCCTCTGCCACCATCCCTGGCTACACGGAGGAAACTGTGCTGTGGGAGGAAAGAAAAGGACCCACTCACAGAGAAGTTGAGCCATTTCAAGGGGGAGGGTGGGCGTGGCAAGAAGAAGTCAGAAAAAACTTTGGTGATGTTGTGGAAACCTCACTGAAATTGTTTTTTTCTGCTCAAGCTCATGGAGGCTAGGTTTCCATCACTTGCAACTAAAAGAATCCTGACCAATACTCCATCCAAGCAAATAATTGTGGGCCAGAGAAAGACGATGTAAATGGAATCCAGAAGACAGAACATTAAGGCAGTGCCTCTATGGATAAATCCACAATTCCAGGGGCAGCCTCTTGCGAGACTAGAAATAATCCTTCGCTTCTCTTATTTCAGCTGATGTTCGTGTGTTTACAAAGTGTCACAGTGAAGCACTTCTACAGCCGAATGAAAGGTATTAGATCACTCACTGTTCTTAATAAAAGGGACAGAGTGGCGCTGGGCTGCACTGTATATTCATCCCTGGGCCCTGCATTGTCCAGCTTTCTGTCCTCGGGGGCTCCTCTCCCAGCGGGCCCCATGGAGACAACTCAGCACGTGTGGCTCCATGCTGAGCCCTCTCTGATTTCCCCACAATCCTAATGGCACAGCTCCTATGGAAGGATGCTGAAAGGATAGAAGCTGTGGTTCCTACAGGCCCCGAGGAGCCTGCACGGTCCCACCTCAGGCAGGGGCAGGGTAGCTCTGTAGGAAGGTGTGTGAGATGCCAACATCCTGGGGCACCAACAGGTTTAGAGAAATGGAAGAAGATGGAAACGATTGTATTTAAGGGCACTCCTCTCCAAGAGAATACTGTATAGGACTGACAGGTATTGGGCTGTTCGGAGCAGAGATGAGGCCTGGTGGACACTTTGGGAAATAAGTGCTTGAACTCCTTAAGCTTTGGGCTGACAAGCCCCATGTCACGAAATCCCAGTGTACCTTATTCCTGCGACCTTCCTGCATTCCCCCAAAGATGAGCTATAAGAAAAAGAAATAGGTGATCGCATCACAGGAAGATTTTCTGCTGGGTCTGGCTTCCACATCCAGGCACTAGAATTGCACAGGAAGTATGTAAACCAGGTCTCTAAGCAGGAGGTAAAAGCCAGGATCTCCTGCTAACATTCTGTTAGGCTCCTGCCACAGACAGCCACTGTGTCATATAAATGGAGTCATCCTAGCATCAGTCCAAGTCTCGAGGCTACTGCAGTTGATTTCTTACACTCCCAAGGCTGCCCTCTCTCTCTCTCTCTGGTGAGGGGCAGGGGTTGCAGTGAGCTATAGAGAGCTATTAAGTTGGATAGCAACCTGCAAATGGTATCAACAAAGCAGAGCCATCGACCTTAGGACAGTGTTCAAAACAGAGGGATATTTCATCAGCCTCTCGGTACAGGATACCGATCCCCCAAATCTCTCCTAAATAGCGTCATTGTCGTGAGGATGATGAATTTGATTAACTGAGGGGCTTTTGTTTTGCTAAGGGAAGTATGCAAGTTTGGGGCCAACCAGAATAGTTCCTTCTGGTAGAGGAGAAGCCAGGCCAGCCCCTGTGGTCTTCACTCCCATACCCTTCACCCTGGCAGTGCTCAGCTTCTCCGGGAAATAGGTGTTGAGCACACATTTTAAGCCTGTGTGTTTGAAGGAGAGCCGAATGCTTACCTGCCTGAGATGCTGCACATTACTGTTCTGTCCTGCTCATGGCCACTGGGCAGCCCCTCCCTTCCTGAGGTTGGCCTGGGAGGGACGGTGGGGTGTGGGGAGTCACCCTTCCCAGGACAAACACAATGAAGGGAACTGCACCACAGCCTACGGGATGTCTCTTGATTGCTTTTATATTTCCAGTTTTTGAACCTCAAATTACCCCTGGTCCATTAACACTGCCTCTTGTGGGTTCTCCGTGGAAATGATTGTATTTTGATGGGGCTAGAGCCTTAGTAGAATTCTCCACCATCAACCAAAGCCCTAAAACCAATCTCATATAATCAATCTCTCCTACATTTGACAAGCTCTCCGGGACCTGGGACCTAGACTCCCGTCCTAGATTCTGTGGTCGACTATCTAACTGGGATGAAATTCTACATAAACCTCTCCACATGGAGCACCAGCCTCCCAGGTTGGAAAGTGGGGGTCTGGCAGCTTCCTCAACCTTCGTGATTATATACCCTTTGCTAGCACGCTAGCCCACCTCCTGACACCACCTCCTGACACCACCTTCTAGGATCGCTCCCTTGTTCAATGCACACACATGTACACACATCATTCAATGCAAATAAAGAACCACACAAAAACCCCAGAGCCTGTAAAACAGCTACATAAAATGAGATTATCTTTTTAAAATTTTAGGGGTGTAATATTCATTCTTCTCTCCTCCTGGTGTGATCTAAACCTACTTCTTCTCCCTGCTCAACATTGTTCTTGGCCATACTCCTTGCTTTCCAATAGGATGTTAGTGGATGTGCCTAAGCAAAGGCATGAACTAGTTTGTGTGTTTGCCGTCACCATGAAGAGAACATGCCCCGCCAGCCCACTGATCCAAGGAGGGTGAGAGACACGTGGAGCAGAACTGAACCCAAGCTACAGCTTAAAGCCAAGCCTGATTTAGATCAGCTAATACTTAATCCACTGATGCATGAATGATTACATTTTTAAGTCACTACATTTTGGGGTGGTTTGTAATACAATTTTATTGTGACTATAGATAATAAGACAAAATAATGAAGATTTTCTGAAGCGAGATAGGAAATGCAGATGTCAAAAGAGAAAATATGGACAGATTCAACCATGGACATTCCTAAAGCTATGTATGGATTTTTAAGAAGAGAGTACCATAAAGAAGCTTGCAAAATCAATCTGAGCCAATAAGGAAGAAATTATCTTTAGCAGAGTTGGGGGTGAGGTGGAGGGATATGCAAAGAGGGACAGAATGTGGGAAATATGTGTGCAGTGATAATTCTCAGCCCTGTTGTCTGCGGAACATTGTGCAGCTGATAAAAGGAATGAGGGCAATCATTTGTGAACCACCGTGTAAGGATGCTCACGACGAATAAAAATTTCAGGACACGTGATTGGTAAGATAATATCTTGAAGAGGGATTCGGAAGGAAAACCACTATTTGTTGTTCCTAGGGATTGGAATTGGGGGAGGGGGAGTGAGGATGGGGACTTTCAGTTTGTCTTTGACTATATCTTTAATCCCTTCCTAACGACCATGTATTAGGTCTGCATTTGGTCTCAGATACCCTTTTGTCCAATCTCTCAATATTGTAATTGTGTCGTTATTGTGGGATGGCCCAGTCATGTGTGGAAGACATGTGACAGGAAGCCCACTACCCTTTGACATGGCCTTCTGGGATAAATGCAATTTCTAGGAAGTTCCTCCAATATCTCCATATATTTAGATAAAATCTACTACCCTTTTTCCAGATTTCAGTTTAACTTTCCTCAGACAGTCGCTACATCTTGTTTGTGCTTTATTTTACCCCACAATGAAGTTTAGTTCATAGTAGGTGCATCTAATATTGAAACATACAGAAACGAGGGTGTGCAATTTCACTCTCTAGCTGTAGATTCTCAGAGCTGCAAGGGAGATCTCAGATCATCCTGTTAACCACCCCTTCTTAGCTCCCTTATAGAAAGCAAAATGAGGCTCTAGAGGGACAATGTCTTACAGAGGTCCCAGAGTTGGGAAATCGGAACCAGGACTCAGAGGCAACGAGCCGACTTCCAGCCCGGTCTTCCTTTCCTTCTCCTACCAGATGCCTCACCAGTCCTGTTCTAAAAACTGCTGGGTTCTAGGGGCTGGGAGCGCAGGGAAGTAGCAGGATATGGTGCCATAAGCATGAGCTTTGGAATCAGACAAATGTGGGTTCAACTTCCAGTTCTAGGATTTGTACAAACGATAACATTGGGCACGTTACTTAACATCTCTGAGTCTCTGTGCCCTCATTCATAAAATGAGGTGATAATAGCCACCAACAGAGTTATTGTGAGAGAAAAATGAGACAAGGTTTATAAAGCACTCAGCACAGTGCCTGGCAGAGAGTAGGAGCTAATTAAATGTGAACTCCATTCCCTTCTCTGTGGAATACCTCAGTAGCTGAAACACTCCTTTATCCATCAAGAAATTAACACCACTGTTATGAGATTAATTCACGGCAATGCACATGAAAACAGTGATTCAAATCATGGCAAAAAACTATAATTAAAGTATCTGGTATTGTTTGATTACAGGGTTGGCTTCCCTCACTTCGGCACTTTGTGGGCAGAGAGCAGGCAGCCTGGGGGCAAAGCAGCTTTGTTTTCTGGGAGCTTTCTGACCACTTCTCAGGGCCCTGCTGGGAGGTGATGATTCCTCTGATTCTTGTTTGGCACTGAGGAGTTGGGAGCTTAGTGGGGCGGAGTAGAGAAGGGACTTCACATTTGCTGAACATCTACTATGTGTCAGGCCCTTTAAATGCTCATTCTCACTTTATTCGCCCAGAAATCCCAAAAGGTCAATACTTGTAACTGCCTTTGACAATCAAGAATGCTGAGGCTCCTAGGTAAATTCAGTAATGCTCAACATGTCCTTCCCAGTAAGGGATGGAGCTGGGGTTTAACTCAAGTCCACTGGACTCCAAGGGCTATGTTCCATTCACCACGCAGGCCGCCTCCTCCAACTTTACAGTGAACTAAGTTAACAGGCACCATTTTTAAGTACTTTAAATGTTACAACGCGACTACTAGTTAACTATCCAATTGCATTCTCCCCTTCTTTACTCACAAAATCCCAAGTTTTTATTCTAAATAGCAGTATGTCCAACGGCAGATCATGTCCCAGTTTCTTTGCAGGTAAGGAAGCTCAAAACATCCAAGAAATTATTGGTTGGAACTACCAGGAAATTTCCTAAACAGATGCCGACCCACTTGAGACACATGACATTATGCCCTCTGTTCCCTCTACATTTCCTTCCGCTTCCCATCTAGAATATAGGCTGCAAGTTGATGCCTGACAGCCATCTTGAACCATGAGGTTCATGAGGTGACCTTGAGAATGGAGGATAGTGCCAAAGGTGGAAGAGCATCAAGGTAGAGGAGGCCTGGGCCCCTGACAACTGTGGAGCTGCCCTGCCAATGCTGGATTGTCAAGTTTTGAATTTCTTTTCAATCAGAGAGAAATGTACCTCTACTAATTTAAGTCGCTTTCTTTTTTGCTGTCACAGGTAAGCAGAATCCTAACTTATACACCTGTAATATAGTGTTTAATCCTCCAACAGTTCTATGAGGTAGGTATCATTTTTGTTCTTCAGGTGATATAACAGAAACTCAGAGACGTAAAGCAACTGGCCCTACATCACTGAGCTAGGAAGTAACAGAGAGTAGATTTGAACCCAAGCCGACTTACACGCTTAATAATTTTATCAGATGGCCGAGTTGGACTAGACATCAAGGACTGTTTTTCCAAGCTGAAGAACTTTCATGTCTCAGTGGAATTCTCCTTCAGAATCAAACTTTATTTCTGATGGCTTGAGCCCTATTTGCATCTGGCATGAGGTTAGTTTTTCACTTTGTAAGAAATAACATTCTAATGGGTTTTTAAGGGCCCAGAAGACTTGTTAGCCGTTCCCTGGCTGCCGCAGGACAAACTCATTAAAAACATCTGAACAAAACCAACAGAACTTGAACGGCAACAAGAAAATGAGGAAGACGCTGTGTGCATGGGGTTAGAGAATCTGTACAGTAAATCACAAATGTCACAGAGGGCCCGCTCACCCAACTGGAGTTGGGACTCTGCCCAGGACATTGAATCTGCTTGCATTCCCGGAGCCCATAGCTTGGGAATGAGAATTGCAATCACATATTCATTATCCCAGAATTTCTTTCCATGAAACAATGTTCCTGGAGTTTTGGATGTTCCTGGAGTTTTCCCTTCACAGGGTTTTACCTTTGTGGAAAAGAGTTTGCTAAGCAAATGAAGGAAGCAAATAAAATTAGAGGAGAAATGTTTAGCGAGCTAAAGAGAACAAATCACTTTGTGGCACCAGGGAAGTACCCAATTTAAAGTAAATTATGGTTTTCCCAGGGTTCTCTTGATTGGGACTTGCTATTAGTTGGCATCTGTAATACGAGGACTGTAATAATCACACTGACGTTCCAGGGTGGTGGTAAGGAAGACTCGAGGTACACCTTGTAGAGGTAACTTCGCACAGTGACTACCACGGAGGTAAAAATACACTGAGATGTGCTTTTCTTCTTTTATGGAGCTCTAGGACCTAGGGCTGGCCACTATGTTCCCTCTTTCAGCCTCTGAGAAGCTATCTATAGATGACACAGAGGTGATTTTAAAAATAAGGAGCAGAGAAAAAGCGACAAATCCTCAAGCTAGGACTGATGTCCTTAACAACTCGGGTACAGAGCAGAAAGCATTGGCCCCAGTAGCTGCAAATAGTTTTTCAGGCTTTTGGCTACCTGGTTTTTGGAAGCCCACCTGAGCAAATACCAAGAGGCAGCACAGCATATGTTCCTGGGTTAGATGTTTGCAAAATGGAGGTAGTATCTATACCCATGGTTGGTTGCTGCGAGGCTTCCATCAGATAATACATGTAAAGTGTTAGAAGAATATCTAGCACACAGTTATGGGGTCAATAACTCATGGTCAATTTAGTGATTGGAATTATCAGTACATGGTCTGCCATGATTTTCTTCCTCCCCTTCCTTCAGCAACAGCCCCATAACGGTTGCTCCCACTCTCGCGTGGTGGTAGCAGATCAAGCTTCATAGGAAAATCAGGAGCCCAGCATAGAGAGAGACTAAGGGAGGCCCTGACAAAAGGTCTGGTAGGCTTCTATTCAAATACTGGAGCTTAAAATTTGGAGTCAGGTCAATATGGGTTTAAATCCTGGCTGGCTCTGTGACCTTACACAGGATCTCAGGACCTCAGAATGTACATGTATATCTATGTGTGCCTGTGAACTTTTGCTAATTAAAAAGTGTAAATAAAATAACTCTTCCTCTTGTAAGTTTTACACTTTGTAACTAGTGACCTGCTCACTGGCAAGACTGTTCTGAACTGAGGGACATGTTAGTTAGAGCAATGGCCCATGGAATTTTATTTGGAGGACCCCAGCATAATAAACCATCCCAAACCTGAGTGGCTTAAAACAACAACCATTTGCTTAGCTGATGATTCTGACGGTTGCCAGTTTGGTTTAGGTTCAGCTGAACAGTTCTTCTGCTGGTTGCAAATGGGTTCATGCACCTACTCATAGTTAACTGCCAGCCAGCTAGGGGACTCTGCTTCCGGGAGTGAGCTAGCTGTTGATTGGGGTGATGGAGGCAATAGGGCTGCATGTCTCCCATCATCCAGCAGGCTAGCCGAGGCTTCATTACATGGGGGTAGTAGTGGGGTTGCAAGGGAAGCAAGAGAGCATTAGTTCCCAATACACAAGCACTTTTCAAATTGTGCCACAATGGCCTAAGCAAACCATACAGCCAAAGCCAGAGTAAGTATATGGGGGAATCCTGAAAAGGCATGGATGCAGGGTGGTGCCATTACTGAAACAATGTACCACAAGCATCACAGAACCTATTCGGGGGGAGGTGGTTCTGAAGTAGGCACTTTGTGCACATGAGACCACAGTGACTTGCCTCTTAATGAATCCCAAGGAGAAATCATTCAGTCCAGCAGTCTGGACAAGCAGTTTGAATGATAAAATTCTTTCCCCAACCAACTGAAAGGTTGGCTCTCCTATATAGATTTCCATAATCTGTGGATTAGGGCCCCGGAATAGATTTCTAAATTCTCTTTAAACTCTGACAATCTTTGAATCTATACTTTTCCATTTCAATTAGAGAAAAGCAGAAGCTCAGATCAAGAAAGCTCTGCTTCCTCATCCAATGAGGTAGACGGGAAATTTCAACCCAAGAAGCAACTGGTCAAATATTAGGATCGAGTGACCGTGGATTAAAATGCCTCAAGAAATAGTTAACCTCTGTTATTGGAGGTGACTGAGCACAGACTGGACAGCTGGTTTTTTGTTTGTTTACTTGTTTTGTGTTGTTTGAATGATGTGAAGCCGTGGTTTTATGATGGATGCACGAAGGGACATCAGAATTTTCACGTTGCTCCTATGGATGCTGATGCCGGCCGCAAAGCAGACCACACAGAAAAGAGGGATTAGTCCTTGTATCAAGTAAAAAAGTTAGGTCAGATTTACTTAACAGTAAGAACAAATGAGCACTTGCTCTAAGAAAATCAAAGTGCTTTTACATCTTATACCTTTCTACTCTTTGAGCACCAGTAACTTCTTTTTACAAAGGGAAGAAGAAAAACTTGGAGAGGTAAGAAAATTTGCTCAAAGTCATCCCCAACCAGTAAGTGTCTGCGTGGTTTCTTCCCTATGTTCTTGGTGATCTGCTTTCTTTCCTCCTTTCCTCCCACCGTTCATTCATCTGTTCAGTCTGTCACTCATCCAAAGCTCATTCTTAGTGAGATTTCTGCTAGGAGTTAGGAAGGACAGGCATTCCTTATCCTCAGAGCATGTGTGCACCTCTGTGAATGACATCAGATAATACATGTAAACTCTAGCAGTCCCTGAGACCTAGAAAACACTCCCTGAAGCCTGGCTGTTATTCTTCTGGGGGAAATGATAGGAAGCTTTTGAAACCAAGCGTGTGCTCAGAGAATCTGAGATGGTTGTTCCAGAAGGAAACAGGTACAGAGGGTTAGAGGACGTCGACCAGAGCCCTGGTCCCTTGAATCCTGTGGTTATCGCAGGAGCCCTGAGGAGAGGGAAGGACCCTGAACGGCGGACACCTCCAGGGGAGCTGAAAGAGCAGGAGCGCAGCCCCATGTGTGCCCCCAGCCAGGCTCGCCTCCTCCCACGATGCAAGCTGGGACTGAGACGTTCCTGAAAGGGCTGCTCTTTGGAAGCATTGTGCCTTTCTAGAGCTGGCCAAGAGAGCATACCACTGAGACCACGCTGGGGACGCCTGCTCTCTTGCGGGGTTGTCCAGAGTAAGCATGAGAAGGAAGAGTTAGTAGTCTCCCTGCTCTATGCTCCCACAGCACCTCCCGGTAGCCCTCTTGGGCAAGACCTAAGACCACCCCACACAGGCTTTTTCTTACAGGGGCCAACATCTGGCCCCTAGAAAATACTCAAGAAATTCTTGTCCTGGCAAACTGTGGGAGTGTAGGTCACATCCTGCAACCCTCCACCTTCTCCTTCACTGCAAGGATGTGACAGCTAGCCAGGTCTAGCCTGGCTCCATTACAGGGCAAAAGCATGCACGGCCAGGCCGCCACACAGCAGGGGACTGGTATCGGGCTCTTTGTGTGGTCTCCTGGAAGCCCTTTCCCTTGCCCTGGATGCAGCTCTGCTTGGAAGAATGTGCTCTCTGAGCAGGGGTGAGGGCTGGGGGTAAGGATGGGAATATTCTTTAAAAGAAGATCCTTTTTTGCAGTTGTTTTAAAGTAATATGCCAATAAGGCAATTCTTGGCAGTGTTGAGAAGGGATTAGAGGTAGCCAGATGACATATGTAATGGAGCATCAGATGGAAGCAAAGAGACAGGTAGAGCAGGTGGGTCACCTTTGAATGCGCTCATGCTCTAAACAATCCCCAGCACTGGCCCAGCCCTGCCTGAGATCCACCAGCCTCTCTTAATGTTGAAGCCTGACTCTGCAGCCCAGACCCATGGCTCAGGCACTGAAGGAAGCCTTTCTTTCCAGAACGCTTTGCCGTCTTGGAGCCATTGCTGATTCAGAAGAAGTTTCAAGGACCCCAGATAAGAGATTTGGCACAAAGGAGGAAAGCGCCGGCACGAGCTGTCTGGTTTGTGCTTCCCGATGCGCTAAGGGCTTTTTGTACAGAATTCCACTTAAATAGAGGAAAAACAGCAACAAAAAATTAATTCTGTGTCATCCTTGGTGCAGCTTGGTATCTTAATTTAATTTTTTTCTGCTCTCCCTGCATAGTTCTCTCTGGCCTGAATGCCCTTCTCCAGCATCTCCACATTGGCAGACTCCATCTATCGTCGCCCAGTCAGAATCACATCATTGTATGCTCATTCATTCTGTGCTGTCGTTTCCTCATCTATAAAATGGGCATAATAATAGTGCCTGCTCCCTAGAGTTGTTGTGGGGGTTCATAAGAACACTCGACTTGAAGCTTAGTATATAGACAAAGCTCGATAATTAAGGATAATGATAATAGTAATAATAGTTGTTGTTACTGATGGATGGGACTTCTCTCCTTTGCTGTACTGTGAGATTTTGGAGGCACCACAGGGCTGAGGTCTTATTCATCCCTGAACCTTAGAGGTCAGTAGATGGCCTTGACACCCAACAGATAATCAGGTGCAGTAGAATATCTGTGGGAAGTGTGGGTACAGGAGTGGCACGGGCCAAAGACAAGAGTGATCCTTGAGCCAACAAACACACTGCTCATCAGCCCTCCACCTGCCCGGCCATCTTTCTGGGCTCTTGTCGCTGTTGTTCAAAGCCAGCCAAACTGTCCTGGGGCTGGCTGCTGGCATCCTTGCCGTCACACGGCCGCAAAGAGGAGTCGCTCGCCACCGCTGTGCGGGCGGACGGCAGCGTCGAAGCTGCCTTTGGGACTCTGCCTCCGGGGGGGCCGGTGCCGAGGGAACCCGTGCTCCTGGCAAAGTGGGGGCTCCACGTTGCCGCACCCCCAGCCCTGCCTCCAGCGCCCATTACGGCAATGAGCGCGGCGCACTTGACTCTTTACCTCGTCTCTTAGCCTTCTCAGCACGGACAGCTCCTAATGGATGTCAGACTTTGAATTTCTTATCATGTTGTTTATATCTAATAAGTGACTCGCCCCGTTTTTTTTTAAAAGTCAGCTTTTAAAAATACTGTGTTTGAACATCTGTCAAGGGCTGGGGATTAGCTGAATAGGCACTGGATGCCAGGATATTATATTCTCTCTTATCCTTTATACTGTAATTATCTTGATCCTCAAACAACTCAGCACCAGTTACAACCACTTTCGCAGACTTGTTGTTGCTGCAAATTCAAAAAATTATTTTATTTGAATCTAAATTAAACTGATATGTAACAAGGTTTTTTTTTCCATGCTAAGTCTCAAAAAACAGTATCTGCAGATGATTAAAAAACAGTAAAACATGGACAATTTCAAAGTTTATTTCAAGAATAAACTCATGAAAATTCATCTAATTATGCAGCAGTGTACCAAAAATAATCTTTTCCAAACCTAAATTTGTTTAACAAAACACACAGTCAGCTAAGCCAAATGAAAGCAAACGTGTGTTTATGGCACAGTCACCCCCTCCCCCTGGTGCTCCAAGCGGGCAGGAGGGCTTGGCGGGGTGCGGAAGCCTGTTGGTGGCTGGTGTGTGTCCTGAGCTGCGTCTGTCATCCTTTCCAGCGAGGGGATTCTGGCATCCGCTGGTCACGGAAATCAGCCCTGTGGTGAGTGGTCTCAGTTCCTGGCCACATGCACAGCTGGGGGTGAACTTCGAGCATTTCGCTCCCGGGAACTGTCTCAGGCGGGAGACGCTACCAAAGTACGATGCACGTAACTGGTGCACAGTCGGGCCATGTCTGCCACTGAGTCACAGTCCTAGTGGTAACAGCTACCATGTATGCAGCCCTTGCTCTGGGTCAGCTGTGGACTTGAGGGCCTTACGTTCATTCTGTCAACTGAGCCATAGGGCAAAAACTGGGAGCTGGTCACTGTGGCCCTACTTTATAGATGCAGAAGCTGAGGTGCAGAGGCAAATAGCCTTCCTAAGATTGCATGAGTCATTGGCTGAGCTGGGATGGACTCTGCCTGTCTTCCAGAGCCATGTGATTCTCTGCTCTATCATACAATGTTGGCTTGGTCCTGGGCCAGCTTCTTTGGGGGAAACCACGGGAATCTAGCTTCCCCCACCCAAATAGTTCCTCGTTCCTTTCTGCATCTCAGTATGCTCAGCTGAGTGGTGGAGAATGCAAGCCTTTGGACATAGTAAAAAGTTAAAAAGTCATAAAAGATGATTATTCCATTAGGCTGTACAGTCTCGGAAAGCAGGAAGGTATCTATTTTATTTTTATTTTTTAAAGATTTTATTCATTTATTTGACAGAGAGAGACACAGCGAGAAAGGGAACACAAGCAGGGGGAGTGGGAGAGAGAGAAGCAGGCTTCCTGTGGAGCAGGGAGCCCGATGCAGGTCTTGATCCCAGGACCCTGGGACCATGACCTGAGCCGAAGGCAGATGCTTAACGACTGAGCCACCCAAGTGCCCTGGTATCTATTTTATTCTTAATTGCACCCCTGGTACCTTCCATATAGTAGCTCTTAGAGCATTGGCCACATAAGGGTCATTGATAAGGTTCAAGAGAAGAGGAAGAATAAGAGGAGTGTCCTTCCTAGAAATTGTTTGCAGCATATTTGGGAAGAGAAGACTAATTCGTGTGAACAGAGGAAAGACCCACTTCAGTGAACTCGCCATTAAGGGAATGAATATGGATTACCTACCAGGTGACTCATCAATAATGTCATATTGGAAGTGTCCCTTGCCAAGTATTAGGCATTGGTTTCTGGACCTACTGTCCCAATTTCCTAGCTGTGTGGCCCAGGCTAGTTTCCGAACCTCTCTGAGCTTCTGTTGGGGAGGAGCCATATTGATCTCACTCTGCTTTTCTCCTTGTATGGATGTGGGGATCCCCTGAGATACAGAAAGCACCGTCACATGCTGTAAGAAAGGTCATGACCGTCATCATTTGTGACGGTGAGAATAGGCAAATTAGGTTGAACTCCATGGAGGAAATGGTTAGTGGTTTGAACCATGAAGGAGGAGCCACGTTTCGTGGTGGATTGTAATGGATTCCAGGAGAAGAACTAAAATCAAGGATCTATATCAGATTCAAATCCTATGTTTCCAGAAGCCTATAGCAGTCACAGGGCTTCTCACTCAATCACTTGCCTCCCAGTGGTAACATCAGACACTCACTAAATATGTTAAAACTTGTGTTCATTTGTTTTAAAATTTAGTTCATTTAATTGAAATGAAAGAATTGGATTGAATTAAAGGGAATAGGTTTGAAACGTAATTAAAACCCACCCACCCCCAAACACACAAAATAAAATCCCCAAATCAACTGTCTCCACAAAGTTCTGTGGTCTGTCCAACCACCACACCTTTTCCTTAACTGAGGCAGAGAATGTGAGGGAAGAGCCTGGCCACCAAAGAAGACTGCAGGCTTGGACACCCAGGAGGAAGGAACCTGGGATTTCCAGGAAACAGGAAGGCCCCATATCCCTCCAACTCCAAACATGCTTTCCAAAACTGGCTTAAGAAGTGAAGGTCTTCATCTCAGCATTCAACTATCAATTCAGGGAGGATTTTCCATCCCTGCTGTGCCTGGCACTGTGCTGACACTTGAGTCTCCAGGCTTTTCTTATTTTCTATCTCTGTTACCCTGGGCATGTCCCTTAAGTGTTCTGATCCTCAGTTCATCTGTAAAACTAACATCATTTTGTATGCCTTCCAGAGGCGGTAGTACAATTGAATTAGACTAAAGTGCTTAGCACACTATATGATATATAGTGATTACTTTAAAGGAAATAGTAGTTAAAGAATTAAAGTAGAGAGAAACAAACAAACAAAAGAAGGAAGGAAGAGAAAGAAAGAAAGAAAGAAAGAAAGAAAGAAAGAAAGAAAGAAAGAAAGAAAGAGAGAGAGAAAGGTCTCTGGATCTAATAGTGGGAAACGCCACAGAAAGAACTAATTATAGTTAGAAGTTGGAAGTAAGGCATGCGTGTGCAAAAAAACGCAGTCCGGATTATGCTACTCCCTTCTCAGTCACCTTCCGTGGCCACCGCACTGCTCCAAATGAGCCCAATCCTGAGGCCCCGGCCATTCTCCAGACCCACTTGTCAGAGCCCCGACCCTGGACCCCGCTCTGTGGCCTTCTCTTCTGCCACATATGGGTCTGCTTGGTTGGTTCTTTTTTTTTTTTTTTTTTTAATTTTATTTATTTATTTATTTGGGGGGTGGCACAAGCAGGGGGAGTGGCAGAGAGAGGGAGAAGCAGGCTCCCCACTGAGCAGGGAGCCTGATGCGGGGCTCGATCTCAGGACCCTGGGATCATGACCTGAGCCGAAGGCAGACGCTTAACAGACTGAGCCATCCAGGCGCCCCAGCTTGGTTGGTTCTTGAAGAGACTGTTCTTTCAGGCATCTGCACCTCTGTCCAGGGTGCTCCCTGTACTTGGAAAAGCCCCAATAATTCAGCAAGACCCAGCTGAATGGCAGCCCTTCTGGGAGACCTCCTGGCCTTGTCCTCCCTTTTGGGTGAAATTTTGTTCCTTCCTCTTGTCCCCACAGCATTTGGACAGACAGTTGATGCAATGTTCCTATTAAAACTGAAGTTTTAATAAGCTTGCCAAGTAATTTCAATACACAGGTAGGGGTGGAGATAACTTGGTACTTGATGCAATTTACAGACCAGAAGCATTAGCATCATGGGTGAGTGTCTTAGAAATTCAGAATCTCAGGATCCCTCTCAGACTTATTATATATGAGTTTGCATTTTCACAAAATCTATGGGCTGATTCATATGGGGGTGGGGAGAAACCAAATGTGCATCTCCGAGTGGAACCTGTTTTCATATGATTCATATGAAAAAAATCACATCCAAATAAAGTTTGTGAAGTGTGGCCCTCCGAGTTTCTCTGAGAGAAAAAGAATTTCCAGCTGTGAGATCAAGGAGGCCTTCTTGGAGGAGGTGATCTCTTAGCTGGGCCTAAGAGGGCAGGGTTTGGGTGGGTGAAGTATATTCCAGAGGGATTCCATGGGGCATCCAGAGGGAGCAGTAGACTTCCAGAGATGGGAAGGATGGGGATGTGTATAAGTAGTCCACAGCCTTTTGGCTGGAATTAGACAAGAGCAGCTGCACGTAAGGTGTCTGGCGTGGGGATGAGAGGGGCAGGCAGGCTGTGAAGGTTCTTGTGTGCTGGGTTAAGGCCTCTGGATTCTGCTAGGTAGGAATGAGGAGGCTTGGAGTTTTGTTCCAAAAGATATGAGAGATCAAGCTGCAAAAGCAAAACTTTCCCTGCGAGAGAGAAGAGGCCACCGATACTCATCATGCTCAGGTACAGCTCATTTATGCCCCAGGCTTTCCTGAAAGAAGTACTAGAAGGGAAGGGGCAGGAGGCCTGAAGAGATGGCTGAGAGAAATTACCTGAGGCCCTCATGTTTGTTTCCACCCTGAGAGTCTCTGTATGGCCCCCTCAGTGGGAACTCCATGACTATTGGCTGATGGAGGTGTGAAGAGGGGAAGGAGCTGGTGTGGTCCCGGCTGAGCCCTGTGAATTCCCCATCATTCCCCACTTCCTTCAGGCTCCACCTCTGCAGCTTCCTCTAGTTCACTCCTTCCTGTGGCCCCAACAGAACCTCTTGCAGGACCGTTAGGAAGGTTAAAGAGGATAATATGGCACAGGACCAGGAATGTACTAGGACCTGAACAAGTACATGCAATCTTTTGAACCTTGGCATCAGAGCTCATGGTTCATGTATTTTTCTACCCTATACCTGGTTCAAAGTCTTTGTTTCATTTTATTTTATTTTATTTTATTTTATTATTTTATTTTATTTTATTTTATTTTTTTATTTTATTTGACAGAGAGAGAGAGCACAAGCAGGGGGAGTGGCAGGCAGGGGGAGAGGGAGAAGCAGGCCCCCCACTGAGCAGGGAGCCCGATGTGGGGCTTGATCCCAGGACCCCGGGATCATGACCTGAGCCCAAGGCAGAAGCTTAACCGACTGAGCCACCCAGGCACCCCGTGCTTCAGATTCTAATACACAGTGGATTTTCAATGAATGCTTGATGGGGAAAATAGTCCAAGTACCAGCTCACAGGAAACTTATTGTCCTTTGGCTTCAGAGCAGGTTTTGTTCGGGGCTGTGATACTACATACACACTTGAATCATGCACACCAATAACAATTTAGTGAGCATTTACTATGTGTCAATGGCTGTGCTAAGCATTTTACCTACATCATTTCATTCAGTCCTCTCGTGCAGATGAAGAAAGGGGGACTGAGAGATGCCAAGCATCCTGCTCAAAGTCCCACTGCTATGAGGAGGCAGAGCTGGAGACGGAACTGAGCACCAGTGGGAGATCAAAGCAGCGCTCAACTGCAAAGCCTCTTTCTGGTAGTCACAGGGATAACAGGTTCCACTCGGAGATGCACATTTGGTTTCTCCCCACCCCCATCCCGCCTTTCTCAAATGTTAGGGAGAGTCAATGTCACGTTTCACACTGATGGAATGTGTACACTCACAGTGTCAGAGAAAACATGGAGAAAACGTTAGGGATGATCTAGTTCAATGCTGCTGTCTTACAGAGGCTACAGTGGGGGCCCAGAGAGATCGCTTGACTTGCTCAAGGTAACACAGCAGGAGAGTGGAAGCGTTGGGCGCCATGTTAGATTTTGGGCTCTTCTAATATGGCTCTTACAGGAAGGGAAAAACAAGCATTCAACAAAACAGGTTACCTTTCTCACTCTACCCTCACTTCTTCATATCCTTCTCCCTGCACCTGCTGTCCCCTTCTCTTACTCTATTCATCTCTTTATTGGGTCAGCAAATATTGATTGAGGCACTCGTCTGAGTGTTTTACATATATTGGTTTACTTAAACCACACAGAACTCTTGTAAAGGAGTCACTATTACATTCCCATTTTACAGATGAGGTACCTGTGGCACAGAGACCTTAAGGAAGTTGTCCAAGGTCAGAGAGCTGGAAGGTGGCGAGGACCTATGGAGGTATCTGTGTTCAAACGTCCGCCGGTTGCTGGATGGCCACTGGAAAGGAGGTGAACGCCAACAGTAGGCACAAAAAGTGTTCCTGCAAGACTTTTACATTTTTTCTCCTTAGTTGTTTTCTGGTGGACAATCCTCACATGGTTTGCCAGGGACCATCAGCCCCAGGGCATGAAGGGGGCGCTGCCCCACAGAGCAGCCCAGGGGTGGGGAGGGTCATGTGACTGGGAGCCCTGAGAGCTGGGATTTACTGTGTCTCTCCCATTCAGTAGCTGTGACATGGGATGAGTCAATTCACCTCAATTTTCCTCATCTGGAAGATGGGAACAATAGTCAATTCTATCCTATCGTACTTCAGAGGATTAAACTGAGCTGAAAGTAGTTTATAATGTCAAAAGACAAAACCAAAGCGAAATCAAACAGCCATCAACCTTCCTCTGCCTATTTCCTATAGCTGTTTCTTAAAAAAAAAAAGCAAGAAACTCTGTGGTGGGGACTGCGTTTAGGATAAAGAACCCAAAAAGGAAGAAAGGCTCAACAGATGAGCTCTCTGTGGGTAAGGAAGAACCAGAACGGGCCCAGGGGATAGTTAATTGTCTCTGGTTAAATGGATGGTTGTAGTCATTTATTCATTCAATAAATATTTACTGAGTGTCTCCCCTGTGCTGGTCACAGTGCTAGACACAGGGGTACAGGGGCTTATGGAACAGACATAGCCCGGAGCCTCATGAAGCTTACAGTCTACGCAGAGTCAGACAGGGGACAAATACATACAGAATTTAAGTGCATTATTATCAACTGTGACATGTGCTATGAGGCCAAGGAAAAGAAGAATTTTCTATCTGAGAGGAAAAACAGCCGTGGGTACTTGGGGACACACTGGATGACCCAATGCCCTATTTTCCCTGTCTCCCCCCTCTCCCAGCCCCCACCCCTCCCAGACCCATCACCTGCTGTCCCCCACCAACTGCTGTTCAAAACATCAGAGGCCTCTGTTCTGTGCAGGTTGGTATGAGCTTGATTCAATGAGTATCTTACTTCATTCAGGCTGCTATAACAAAATACCCAAACGGGGTGGCTTATTGACAACAAACATTTAGTTCTGGCATTTCTGGAGGCTGGCAAGTCTGAGATCATAATGTTGCTGGTGGATTCAGTGTCTGTGGGGTCGCATGTATTCACTGATGACAGTCTCTGCACTGTAACCTTGAATGGCCAAAGGGGCAAGGACTGTTTTTTATGAGGACACTAATCCCATTCATGAGGGTTCCATCCCCCTTGACCTAATCACCTCCTGCAGGTGCCCTCACCTTGGGGGTTAGAATTTCAATATGCAAACCTGGGCGGGGGCGGGGGGGTGGGGTGGGCGGCACAGACATCAGCCCAGGACAATGAGCAATCTTTCCAATGGCCAAGAAAAATCTGTACACATATCTCCAAGTGCCAGGCTGCTTTCACAGTAGGTCTTGACTCAGCCCTCTTTGATGGGCTTCCAGCATATCATTATCAGTCCCACTTTCAAATTCAATAATATGTTCACAATAATACAATGACTTGTCTAAGATGACCCAGCCAGTGAGGCCACGCTAGAGGTCAGAATTTGTGCCCTAAGTGAGGGTGACATAAGGGATCCAGACAGTAGAGAGAAGATTGAGGGCATGCCTAACTCAGAATGAGATCAGACTTGCAGGACACGAAAGTTCTAACCCTTCAGAAGCTAGAACAGAGACAGCCGTCATTCTCTGGAAGACCCACATCCGGTCCAGTTCGAGGGGCCAGAGACGGCCCTTAAACCCAGAAGCAGGATTTTCAGAGCTCCGAAGGGAGCTGTAGTCAAATCCCGGGTGGGGAGCAAGGGGCTTGCCCTGGTACTCCGTCCCTGGAAAGGCAGGGCCCCAGTCACAGTCACCCCCATGTGAGTGTGCGCCAGAGGACCAGGGCATCGGGTGGCCTGGCTGGGGTTGCTCCCCAACAACTGCCACGCGGCACTCCGAACAAAGGGGGAACGCGGTTTCCGGGCAGAGGGACCTGAGCCGGTGCTGGGGTGGGCCCTCCGCTCCGCAGCCTCCGAGGCCGGCGGGGCCCGGCCCTCCAGTTCCCCGCTGCGGACAGTAGGTGGCAGTGGGTCGTGAGAAATCCCGGTCGTCGCCGGGCCGGGCGCGGAGACCCAGCCTGGAGAAAAACGTGGCTGGGCTTGGGCCGCGGCGCCGAGAGAAACGCGCCCCGGGGTGGGGTGCGGGGGCCGCCCCGGGCCGGCGGCTTCGGCCCGAGCCGAGGTCAGCGAGGACTTGGGAGGCAGCGCCGCAGCAGGACCTGAAGGGCTCCCGCGGGCTCCTGGCCCCCGTGTGGCTGCGCGGCCATGGGGCGCCCTTGGGGACCCTGGGCACCCTGGGGAGGGCCCTGCCCACGGCCTCTTTAGCCAGAACGAGCGCGCGGCGTGGGAATTTGCTTCCTGAGCGAATAGCTCTTTTTTTTTTTTTTTTTTATTAACTGAAGAAGAAGCCGCTGTGCAGAGAGGTCAAGGGGTTTGGCTGTGACCTCCGCGCGCGGCCGCGGCCGTGCAGGAGTCGAACCCAGGCCCGTGTGTGTGCCCAGAGCCCGCGCTTCGGCCGGCTGAGCCGCGCCCACCGGGCCTCGGCGCAGGGAGCGCCCGGCTCTCCCGCGGGCCGCCTCCCTGCGTTCACAGGGGCTCCGCTCCGCCGTGCTGTGGCCCCGGACTGGCTTTGCCTGGCCTCTGGGGCCGGGTCCCGGCAGGGGAGTGGCCGCGGTGGCTTCTGATTCGCTCCCCAGCCCTGCCTGCGAGGCCTCCCCCGGCCGGGACAGTCTCCTGAGCCGGGGGGCGGGGGCCGGAGCTGCCTCGTTTCCCGAGTCAGACTGGCTCTCCAAAGCGCTTTTTACTCCGGGGAATTCACTGAGCTGTACAGCCACCCGGTGAGGGGGGCAGAGAAGACGTGTTTACATTTACAAAAGGGAAAACTCAGGCTTCCAAGAGGTGATCCGCCAAAGGGTGCAAAGCTAGGGCGTGGCTCAGCCGGGTTTTCAAACCCCAGTCTTCCCAGCTGGCCCCCCTAGACAAGGCCGGGCAGGGGGTGGGGGCCGTCTCGGGACATCCTCCACTCCCATCCACCGCAGGCAGGGAGCCGGGGACAAATTAATTCACACTAGCTTTACATTATGTATAATGCTGCGTGATTTTATTTTGCTTCATTCCCAAAATCTTTTACAGTAATTAGTAGCCGAGTAAAATATAAAAATCAATGCAATATAACACTTTAATGGTAATAATACACCATCCTGTCTAATTAATAAAATCTGTTGTTTCCAAGCTCGATTATTTATTTGACAAATTGATAGCATACATCCTGTTCATACCCTCTTTCCCGGCGCACATCCTTTCAGTTTATTGAATAGAATTGTAGCAGGAAAATAAACAGATTGTCTTCTGACCTGACAAGCAAGTGAGAAATAAACCTCTCACTCATACATCACTAATTGTTCTCAATAATATTCTCTAACACATGTCCAGATTGGTTAGAGATGAATCTCGATTTCTTCCTCCTTAAAAAAAAAAAAAAAATGTTTCTCCTTAATTTAGGGAAAAGAGACGTGGCTTTCCCTTCCCTCTGCGCTGTGTTTGCGTCTGGGCAGTTTGGGGAAATGAATTTTGTCACTGCGCTCGGGGATGCCAATTGCTCTGGGAAGAGGAGGTCCCCCGGCTGCTCTGAGCTGCCCCGGGGAACACTGAACCCCCGTCAGAGGGGAGCAGGGAGGAGGCGGATGGGAAGGTTGTCACCGGGAGCCGGGAAACGGGGACCCAGAGGAGGGACCGGGCAGGATCCTCAGGTCTGGCGATGTTTGTGGGTAGGGGTCGGGGTGAGGAACAATGTGCAGGGTTTTCACGCACGGAACTTGGGATGAAACACTGATCTAATTACAAACAGAAATGTGTGTATTTTATGTAACACAGGGACATTTCAGATGCTAAGTGTGAAAATATGAAAGCATTTTAAGCTATAAATAGGGCCTCGGAGGGAGAGGCAGAGATACTGACACAGAGACAGAGAGATCAGGGAGAGAAAGAGCAAGACAGAAAGAGAAAGAAAAAAAAGAGAGAGACTCACCATCTGCAGGTTATTTGCAGCATTTTTCTCTGAAAGAAAAATTGTGATGTGATCTGTGTTTGGGGAAAAGCTGTGCTATCCTCAGCTTTCAAGCTACATTTACTGTAATAAAAAAGGAAAAAGTGCCCAAGTGCACACAGGTGAAGGAAGTCACCCTCTCACGGAGACTGGCCTCAGTACACCGGAGAGATGTACACACCTAAACACACACACACACACAGTCTTTTCTGATGAAAAGTTCTATGACTCCACGTGCACTAGGCCCAACATGCACACGTGCGTGCACACACACACACACTCACTGCAAGCACAGTGACGTACCACAAAGGCAAACATACCCTGCTGAGCCCTGGGCATTACATCAAGGCACACGTGCCACATATAATAATAATATAATAAGAGTAATAATAATAAGAAGAATATAATAATAATAATAATATAATAATAATAATAATAATAATTAGAAGAAGAAGAAGAAGAAGAAGAAGAAGAAGAAGACGACGACGACTTTAGATAAGATTTGCCTGAGAACATTTCCTACCATCTCTGGAAGCCCATCAAGCAGGTGGTCACTTCCAGCTTTTTGCCGGCACAGAAGTATACAGAAAGTGATCAATAAATGCAGTTGGATTACTTTACCTTTTATAAAGCGTTCCCTATGAATTGTTTTAGGGCAGGGGCTCTACACCCAATTTATAGTTGAGGAAACAGGTAATTTCTTTCCAAGAGAAAACGGGGTATTCATTGAAAAATAATTTTTACTGAAAACTTTCCATGGGTCAGAGACTATCTAAATGCTTTTTAGGCATTATTTCATTTAATCCTCACAATAACCCTGAGATGGGTCCAGTTATGATCTTCAGAAGGTTTGGGTAATTTGCCCCAAATTATACAGCTAATACATGATTGGGCTTGGATTTGAACCATTATCTGTCTGCATTAGCGATTCCTCAAAGCTATGTTCTAGTCCTGGTTCTGACAGTCACTGGCTGAGCGACTTTGAGCAAGTAATGTATCTGAGACTCAGTTTACTCAACTATAAAATGATGAAAATTCTCACCTTATGTGATTGATATAAAGGTTAAAGGGGACATTATTATAAAATAATGTGCCCAGTAGGGTGCCAGGCATGCATTAGGAGTTTAGTCAAGTCCAGTTTTCCCTTCAATGTTCCCTTTGTCCTTAGTGAGTCACTCCACCAGAAATCACTGGAAAGAGAACTCAGTAGGCTGGGGCTGCACCTAGTGGCAGCTCAGGGTTCCAAGCCTTGGTTTTATCATTAGCAAAATAGGGAAATAACAGCTTTTTGTGAAGACAAAATGAGGTAAAGCATAAGAGTATGCATGGTGCCTGGCATACAGTTGGCGCTAAATAAATATTTGTGAAAGGAAAAAAGGGAGGGAGGAAAGAACCCAGTGAATGGTGCCCAGGTGCCCCAAATGAATGTGTGCAGCTGTCAGGGCCTGGGACAGGTCTGACCCCGGCTCCACCAAGCAGTGGGCAGGAAAGTTCCAGTGGTCTGTGAATGTCCTGTGGACCTGCTCAGTGCCATCGATCAATATGTTTTATGATGGGTCTAATTAAGCTCTCTAACGAGAGATCATGAGATGACAATTTATCCCAGAGCCATCACTCATTAAAATGCTATTTCAGGAGATGACATCGTTCCAGCCTTAATTGGAGGAGTTCGCGTGACTGGAATCTCTTGGGAGCAGAGATGTCCCTTGTCACTCCTCACCTCTGTGGGGGGGGGGGGCTCAGGAATTCTCCGGGGTTGCAACAGCCCCAGGTCCGTACTTCCTCTGCTTAGGGTGGCCCCCTCCAGCAGGTGAGGCACGGGTCTCTAACCGGGGGGCAGGCAGCCTGCGGCTGGGCAGAACCCGAAACTGGGAACTCTCATCAGCTCCAGCAATGTCTAGTCTAGACAGTCACTGGGGAAGTGACTGTCTGTTCAAGCCTCAGGTTCCTCATCTGTAAAGAAGCCATGGTGATGCCTTCCCTGCCCCCCTCACTGAGTAGTTTGAAAGATGAAAGGAGGTTGTAAAAAGGCTTACAGAACAGAGTAGTGGAAAGAGCACAGGTGTGGAAGTGAACGTCTCAAATCTCTGTTCTATGACCCACTAGCTGTGTGACTCTAGACAAGTTACTCAGCATCTCTGAGATTTGATAAGGAATCAATAATAGTGCCTACTTCAACAAACCTGTTGGGAAGATTTTAGAAATTCTATATTCAGCTTGGTTTCTGAGGATCCCAGGGGCAGAGCGATGAAGAGCCATGGCAGTTTTCTGAGGGATCCTGTCATACCTTAGTGTCTACAGAATAATATCTACACCACGGACAAATGACAAATCTGAAGAGGACCTGATCTAGCCATGCTGGCTATATCCTAGAAGACGTAGGGAGGAGGTGGCATTTTAGCTAGACCTGGAATAGGAGACTTCTTCAGTTGAAGAATAAAGGAAAGAGCATCCTGAGATGAGGCAGCAGGCAGAAGAAGCAAAGGACTTGGGGCGGGAGAAAGTTGGTGCGTTCAGAATATAGTGAGCAGAGAGAAGTAGTTCGTGGGTGAAGAAAGGGAAAACCCATAATGAGAGAGGGAAAGCAGGCTAGAGGGGCAAGTAGAGGGCAGGTCATGCAAAGTGTTCGGACTTTATCATGAAGGTCACTGAAACCTCACTAAGGATGAGTTTAATAAAATGCCACTAGAGAGCACGAACCTCAGAGAAGAAAGGCAGGTTCAGGTGTTTCTGCCAACAAAGGGGGCTCGGAGGCTGCAGCGTGAACCTCACCTGTCCTCGAAGCCCAGGAAGCCCAGGGCCCCCACATGCTAAGTGCCACAGTCTTCCGGGGAGCACATAAGAAACCACAGCAATTGTGATGCTGTCTTGGATTTGGAACTGCTTTTCTCCCGGAGAAGGAGGCTAGGAGAGGGAGCCTCACTTGCTGAGCTGCTATCACGCATCAGGGACGTGGCATTTAGCTCTGATAACACTCTCAGTTAGGTGTCACGGCCCCCTTTTGCCAAAGGATGCATTTGAGTCTCAGAGAGGGACAGTGGCTTCACCAAGGTTTCCAGCTACTATGAGCAGAATCGGGATTCGATCTGTGGTCCGCAGGCCCCATGGCAATGCCTGCCCCCCCCCCCCCCGCTGCACATCCTTTCACCCAAAGTTCTCACATCTCCCACCTCTAACCTGCACTGGCTTGAGGTATGGGCGATTTATCTGTATTTCTCGGAGGAGGAGCCCGAGACACACAATTCTCCAAGAAGCATCTGGTCCATGGACACCTTACATCAGAGAACTTTCTAACAGAAAACAGAGATGCAGCTCTGACTGACAGCTACGGTGCCGAAGAATGTGTTTTTTCCAGAACTCTGGGACAGCACTGATTCCAATCTGTTTGTCCAGAAGCCATTTGCCTTTGCTCATTTCTGACTTCAAGAGCCTAGGTGACCAATCCTGGCTCTTTGATTTTTTTGAAGGGGTAGAGCTAGGGAGTGGAGACCTTTTCGTATTACATAATAAAATCATTCCCTTAACGGAGAAGGTGGGGAGGGGTCCACCGTTTCCAGTTTGGGGGCTTTTCAGGAAAAAAAAATGGAGAAAAACATAAAGACATTTGAAGAAAGAATGCACCCCTAAATGTGAAATTGTCCAGAAAGAATTTGTAATAGGATTCAAAGTGTTCATGACAGCCACTACTTACACTGTTTAAAAAGTTGCAATTAGTACCAAAAGGCTTGGATGAAGAAAACATCATATCATAGGCATATTTATAAAACAACTTCCATCAGCCAAAGGAAAAATGGACAGAACTCTATTACAAGCTTTTTATATTTGAAGAGCAATTTCTAATAATATATCTAGAAGCCATTTCGGAAATTGACTTAGTGTGCATGATCTGGGATTAATGTTTCCTGCAAAATCACATGCTCGTTTGAACGTAAACAGTTTGTACTTCCGTTCCACCTCCTGGTTCAGAAGAATGCACCTCCAATGTGTAAAATGATCTATCAGAATTAATTGTGAATGCCCTAATCCAATCAAGTCTACCTCATTAGGCAAACATTTAAATTATTAAGTTAAATAGTGGGGTATTTCAATATAATCTCATTATGCTATTTTTATGGCAATACAAATGCTGTCTACAGATGGGCTTGGCTTCCCAGCATCGTCCCTATTGTTGATGTACTTACCGCCTCCATCACTGGCTTTCACATGTGTGTGACATTGGTCCACAGCCACTCACTCTCTCACTCCTTCATAATTACTGAGGGAGCACCTACTATTGGCCAATATTTGAAAGCTGGCGAAAACCTTCAGGATTATTTAGTCACCTCTTTTTTTGCAGATGCAGGAATCAAAGTTCTGAGAGGTTGGGTGATTTTCCGTGGATCACACAGCAAATTTGTAGCAGAGCCGCGTGAGATCTGCAGGAGAACCCTAGCTTCCTGACTCTGCACAGCCCTTCTGCTCTCTTCACTCTACTGAATTGGTTTCTCTGTCCATCTCCTTTCTACTTTGACTCACATAGAAATACAGGAATAGAATAGATCAGGTCCATGCTAGACCTATGCTAAATAATTAGTTTTTTGCAAAATGACTTTTTTTTTTTTTTACCTCCCCATTATAATAAAAGATATATCCTCAACCTGGTTGCTCTTCACCGAGCTTTAAATAGCTTGTTCTTTCCAAATTCCTCCAGCCAGCAAACAGCTATTCATCATTTGCTATTTCCTTGAAGGCCAGCCCAACAAAGACATGTTTGGAAGAAATAAGATCTGAATGTCTCAGACTCTAGCCCCTAAACTAGTCTCTGGGTATGTGTATGTTGTGGGGAGGAAGAAAAAAGCAGGCCTGGGGGCTCGCCGTCACGATGGGCCGGGTGCTCATACTGGGATCCTCTCTGGAGCCAGAGAACAAGATTCTGTCCTTGCCAGCGCTCCCACCCCATGCTCCTCTAGGGAGTTGTGTCCCTGGTGTCTAAAGATTCAGATTTCACCTCAACTCAGAAGGCAGGTCTAAGGGACCTGTAGACCCTACCCTGCTCTTGGCTGTAAAGTGAAATGAAGAACTTCCCAATGTGCCCCTTTCAGTGTTTGGCTCAAATGTGGACATGCTTTTCTTCTCTTTAAACCCAGGGCGTGACTGAGACAGGGCAAGAACTTTCAGTCATTCCCAAGGGGAAGTAAAAACAGGGCCACGAATCTGGATATCCAGATTAGCTGGTCCTCGGATCCAGGCTGCTTGGCCTCATTCTGACTTCCATAAGCCCTCAGCACTTCTGTCTTCAAGGGCTCCTTCCTCCACAAAAAAAATTAAAAAGAAAAAAAAAAATGAAAACAAAATTCTATTTTATCACTCCATCGATGTAAAGAAAAATATATTGATATTATAAAATAGAACATTTTTTCTACCTAAAAGTTCACTTTTTTTTTTCTGATTTTAGAAGAAATAAAAATGTTTTCATGAGCCCCTAAGTGTGTTGTGGGCCCTGGGCACTGAGCCTACAATGGCCAATAGAAACATGGGCCCTGCCAGGCCTAAGGACATAAAGCCCAAGGAGAAAAGAGCCTCCCGTTCTGCCTCCATTTGGTGGATGGGCCCCAACCATCAACCCTAACACTCTGAAAATATCTAGCTTCTTTGGATCTGGACAAGAAGGAAGAGCTTTATCTCCTGTCCTCTTACTTCCCATTTCTTGTCTGGGGACAGATTAAAAATTATTGGTGTAAAAACATGCCCCCTTAATGCCACTCAAAGTCAGATTCTCCAAGTTTATCATTGGAAGGGGGATGACCTTTGTTCCTTGTTCTTGGCTTGTTTCCTTTTGCCACCACCACACGGAGCCACATTCTTCACATACTGAAACATGGTGCAGTTAGGGTTAGAACGGTCCGAAAGACCTTCCCAAGGGGAAAGCAAACACATAGCAGACTGTAAGTTCATGATACAAAAGGGCCCATGGGAATGGAAGATGTCAGTAGCTAAGACTCAGCAGAAGGATCTGGGCAGCCTAGGCTGCGGAAATTAGAAACTGACACAGTAGTGATGGGAGAGTAAGCTGGCCAAACCGCTTGAGAAATCTATTTGGCAGTATTACTAAAGTTGGATGTGATGTCTTATGACCCAACATTTCTACTCAAAAGTAGTAGGTGGAACCACATGACGTTGTCGATATTTGATGGTTTTTCATCCACAAAAATGGCAATTTCATTTGATTCAACCTAATACATAACTAACGGAAATGCGTACCTATGCTCATCAAAAGTCATGTAGAAGGATGGTCTCGCAGCACTACTCAGTAATCAGACACTGGACACGGTGCAAAAACCCACCAACCAAAATACTCTATGGTTTGTTCATATAGAGAATAGGGCATGCAATGAAAGTAAGTTATAATTATACTCAACACATTGCCGACTGAAAGAAACCAAACACAAAAAGGTACGTACTGTATGATTCCATTTACATAAAACTCAAGCACAAACACATCCATGGCATTAGAAGTCAGAAAGGAGTTATCCTACTCAAAGGGGACTAAGCATTGACTCAAAAGGCACATGAGGGGCTCTTTCTTGATCTGGGGACCAGTTTCGTGGTGGTGTGTGCACTTGGAGAAAATGTATGAAGTTGCAACTTATGCGTTGCCTATTTTTCTGTATATGTATTTTCCTTTCTTAAAAAGTTAAGTTAAAAAAAAAAGCCCGAGGGCCGCAGAAGGATTCAGGCAGCTGTTGGGGCGGAGGCAACAGCAGCTGGTTCCAGGAGGGCCAGCACTGCCCCCCTGTTCTTGTTTGTGCCTTGGTAGAGTTTTTGACCATTAGGTAATGCGGCTCTGGGCCAACCGCTCCCCATGCTTTATCTCACTCAGTCTGCGACTCGGCACTGAGGTGGCTCAGTTAGTATCCTACCGGATGGCTGGAGACACTGGGGAAATGCATGCCTAACGACGCCAAATAACTCTCCCAAACGCACACGGCTATTGAGGGGTAAGCCAAAATCTGGCCCCAAGAAAATGTGTGTCCAAGCCCTCATTCTCCATATCCGTGCCCCAGAATGAGAAGAATCGGGATCACCCGGGACAACTGGATGTTACAACGAACTCCCTTTGATTTGGGTCCAGATCCTGCCTCTCCGGCCCCCACCTCCTCTCACTGGTCCTTGTTTTTGTCCCTTCCCACCAGCATGGCCACCCACGAACCTGAGAGATCCCTCAGAAGGGGCCAGGGTCCTGCAC
Organism: Mirounga leonina; assembly: GCF_011800145.1. Classification (NCBI taxonomy): domain Eukaryota; kingdom Metazoa; phylum Chordata; class Mammalia; order Carnivora; family Phocidae; genus Mirounga; species Mirounga leonina. The sequence goes on along the minus strand of NW_023270852.1, from coordinate 2,200,353 downwards.
CTGCAGGTCCTGTCCAATGCAGCAGAGATACGGTTTTGTCCATATTGCCTGAGGGGTCCCAGCAGGGCCTCAGCATTCCTGTGGTTTATGCCAAGGACATCTCAGTTGCATCTTCTCCTGCTTCCTGCTCTTTCTGACTTCGGGTTCTGAGTGTCCGTTTAGAGGTATCTGTGTCAGTGTATGTGAAAATATAACGTATGGACAATTGTGTGGCTCTGGGCCACAACGAAGGCAAAACTCCGCTTCTGCCTTCTTCTCTGACCAGAAGCTCAGCCTGCCCCATCCCCAGCTCTTCCCACAACACTGTTCAGCGTGAGTGTGGGAAGAAGGGCCAAGAAGAAAGGCAGGAAGGGGCACTTCCTGAGTGTACTGTGTGAGTCCATTTACATACTGTTTCCCTTCAGTACACAGGGCACCCCTGGGAGTTGGTTATCATTACCCTCATCGTACTGCTGAGGAATCTCAGGGCTCACGGGGGTTAACTGTAAGGGCTGCTGTTTTCCCGGGCGTGGGATGGTGAGACAGGCAGAACAAACTGCTGAGCCTTCAGGGCCAAGCAAAACCCCTCCTCCCTCCTGGTCTATACTCAACACTCCTGGAGTCCCCACATCAGGTGTGAACACATTCACAGATCTCGTGTCCGGTGACTTTGGTGCATGGGCTGGACATGATCGGCCATTAGCAAGACACACGCTGTCCTACTAGAAACACAAAGAAGGGGCAGAGGATGAGAGACATTGACAGGTGGTGGTTCTAGGTCCAGCTTGGCTGCTTACTGCCTGTGGCAATGGAAAAACGTCTCTCCCCTCTGGTCCTTAAGTTTCCCATCTGTGCAATGAGGGAATGAGGTTTGCCATTGTCTGCTGGCCTGCCCAGTGTAGGTCTGTGGCATCCATGATGAATCATGAGTCTGGACCCTGAGGTATTGGTACCCCTGGGGAAATCCTCTAGCTCTCTGTCAGAATGGAAAAGGCAGGAAGGAACTTGTCCCCTTGGCCCATGGCTCAGGCGGGTGTCTGAGTGACAGGTAGGAATGAGCGACATGCTCATCTGCAGGGTAGCTGCAAGGTCCTGTGGGCCTGGGTCCACCGAAGACACGGGGTACTAGGCAGTCAGAGGAAAGACTCAGAAAGGCAGGTCCTGACAGAAGAATGAGACCAGTGTCAGATTCACACCCAAATCATTGCTGTAAGTAACCTCCTATTTCACGTGTTCACCTCCTGGCCCCCATTCACCCCAGCTGTTTCCGTAACAACTCAGTAGTTCTTAATGCGGAATTCATGCCCTTTTAAGTTGTTTGCAAAATAATATGTGTAGGCAAGTATGAGAATTTTTCTGGAGCAAGAAGCTTCGATTAGAGCTTAGACACACACACCCATACACACAAGGTGAAGAACCACACTTTTCAATTCAAATGCGTCCCTTCTCTGTCCCCACCACCTGTGCCCGGGTTCAAGCCCTCATTGTGGATATCTTGGGCTATTACAATTACCTCCTAAGGGGTGTCTTTGCCTCCAACTTCAGCTCTGTCCAGTCTGGCTTTCACAGACCCCTCGAGGTCACCTTCTTCAAACTCTGCTTTAACAGCCTTCCTTGGCTTTGCATTGTCTCCAGATGAAGTCCTAAGTGTTCAGCCTAGCTTGCAAGGTCCTTCCAAATGTGGTTTTGTCTTCTTCTCCAGTCTCACCTCCCGACCACCCCCTTCCTTGAGCATCTGGTAGGAATGCCCTTCCTCTTTAATTTGCTGAACTCTTAGGATGTAAAAAGACTGGTTTGTTTTGTTCACTGTATTATCCCAACACACGGCGAGTGCCTGACACATGTAGGCATTCCATAAATATTTTCTGTAAATGAATGATTGAATGAATGCATCCTTTGGGATCTAGATCAAGAAGCCTTCTCTCACCCCCCTGGTGGAGGTGGTCATTCTGTTGGATCCATAATTCACTGTATTGCAACTATTTTAATATTATATGTGATCATATTAGGTGGCATTATATGTGTAATTATTACATGTCACTGAGCTGTAAACTCTATGCTCACAGACCCAGTTTGGTGTTTCTTTATATCTCTAGTACCTAAACCAGGACTTTGCTCCAAATAAATGTATCTTATATAGGGGAGAAAATGACTGAATGCCCTTTCAAACTCAAATGTTAAGCCAATTTTTGCCCATCAAAAGCCTATGCATTTCAGAGTTCTGTCTCAAGTTCTACTTCCTTCGTGAACCTATTCCCTCCGTTGCCCTCAATTTGATACATTTCTGGCTTCTCCCTGCTCCCCTGGTATTTTGTTGATTCCTCGCTTGCGGACTGATATCCCTCTCCCCTGGGCTAAGAATTTATCAGGAAGCTCTCCCCTACTCGTCTGCATACTCTTTAAACCCCGGAGACTCATCTATTCTGTTCTTTACCCACCCCCTCCCTTGCCTGCTAACCCAGCCCGAGCGCAGCGCTTGATACCGTGCTATGTATGTGACGAGGCCATTGCCAAACTGATTGTTAAATTTTCCCAGGTTTGGCTGGAGCTCCAATTCCTCTCCTTACACATGGGACTTCAGTTTTCCACAGAATCCTGTTCTACAAAGAAGAGAAAGCTCCGCTGGTCTATACGGAAGCTTCCCGAGAAGCATCAGCCCTTCGCGTCCTACCATGCACACATGGCCAGCCGAGCCCTCCCTAGGAAATCTGACACAGAGGCGTTCACACTTCAGAAGAAAAATAAAGATGCAGAACGGGAAAAAAAAAAATCATTACGGGCCACAGCCCTTGCACAGTGAGAAGCCCTAATTATTCTGTGTAGCCTGAGTTTTTCTTAGTAGGCAAACTCTTTTGAATATTAACAAATATTTATTTAGGAATTAATAATTGACATCTATTAAAGCATAATTTATGGAGAGTGAATTCCTCTTGGTTTGGGTTCCCACTGCTTGGCTACATCTGGCTGCGCCAGGAGTGACTCTTTCTTTTGTTAAAAGCTAGATGCAATGCTGGGGAAGGGCTCCAGCAGGGGACGGGGACACGCTTCAGTGACTGCCCAGAACAAAGCTCAGTCGGAGGGCACCGGGTGAGCACTCTCAGCCCGGACCCGGCCATTAATGTCTCTTGTAGCCTTCGGAGAGCTTCCTCTCCTCCCCAGCCTCCCTTCCAAGTCTAAGAAACAGACGTGTTTATGTCTAACTTTATTTAGATGGACATGCTTGGTTGCAAGTAAAGGAAATTATTTTGAGTTGGCTTGAGCAATAAAGGGGCACTTGGATAAGGACATGGATCATCTCCTGAAGCCCCGCACGGGGATAGGGCTGAGCCTCAGGTGCCGCTGGGAGCCAGGCCTGGTAAGCTCTCCGCTCACTCTGCTTCTCACCTCTGCTCTTCTCTGGGCATCTGCTGTTCTCGTCCCTTCTTTGGTCTCCACAGCAAAAGCACAGCCTTCTCACAGCTCGTGAGCATTCCCTACATGGGTGTGGCTACAGAAGAGTGTGTAAATATCCCTTTTTTGTCCCCATTTCCACTTTGCCGCTGTGTGGTCCTGGCTGCTTAGTGGAGAGGTGCATGTCACACAACCAACTATGGACAGGGGCACAGGGGCACGTGGAAGGTCACCCCTTCCAGGCACCATTGATTCATTCATGCATGTGTTCATTCATTCATTCATTCATTCAACAACCATTGACTAGAACCCATGGTGTGCCGGGCACTTTTGGGGTGCTGGAGATACGGTAGTGAGTGAGGCAGAAAGGAGTGTGGATCAGAGAGATCACACTTGTCTGTGAGGACAGGTCATTCCAGGAGAAGCAACATTGGCAGAGAATCAAAAGCAAACCACTCACTCATCCAACTCTGCAAGGCTGTTTGAAAAGCACAATGAAAGCTCTAAGCCTTTGCAAAATTGTAAGAGGTTATTAGGATATTAGACATTTTTTGAGAAAACTGATAAGAAGTTAGAAAAAGAAGAAAAGGAGGAAGGGAGAGAGGGATCAAGAGAAAAAGGAAAACCCATGGAAATAGAAATGATAGGGAGGCCTATTTTGGACCAGGATAAGAATTATTCTTATGCTTGAGGCTTTGAAAAATAAAATGGACAGTGGTGAATTTTCCATCACTGGAGAGTATTCAAGCCAAAACTAGATGACCTCCAGTCAGGGCTGATTTATAGGTCACTCATCAATGGGGAAAAGATGGGCAAGGTGACCGAAGAGGTGCAGTCCCATTCCACCATTTGGAAAACAATCTTTATAGTCAAATTCGAGGTCTTCGGTGATGCCACACCTCTGGCGTTCAAAGAGAGAGGCCGCCTGTCACCTTCCCTGGCCTCCCAAGACAAGAGCGTACACCTCATTTCAACGTTAAATAAAAACAGCATTTCATCTCCTCTGGAATGCAAAACTGTGAATTTGAGTGAAATATGCAGTTTTCATTATGTTAAAAGATCTACTCATTACAATCAAGATAAGAGGATGTGAATAAGACAAATTGATCACCACTTTAAATGTATTAATCAGCTTGCAACTCTTGTCACCAGTCAAAACAGAACAGCCAGACATTTATTCTGTCTCAGTTGTGTTTTAGAGCCCATCCCAAGAGATCACAGAATCAGTGAGCTTCCCTATGCAGTTAATGGACAGTCTCAACACATCGCAGAAGCTCTCGCCTGCTTAGCATTGGACTGAGAAGACACAATTAAATCTGTCTACTCATTCTGCAAATATTTATTGAGCATGTACTATGTGCCAGGTATTGTGTAAGGCTCTGGAGATACAAAAGTAAGTCAGAGCTGTCTGGTCCTTGCCTGCCACATTCCCATAGTTTAGTCAGGAGGCAGACGTGCAAGGAAACAATTACAATACAGAGGAATTGGGGTTAAATCGATGGTCAGCATGAGGTGCTGTAGGACTGAGGACCAATCTGGAGACTGTAGTTGTGGTTGGATGGCTAGGTGTGAATGATACTCTGCAAAGATGCTGTCTAAGCTCTAGGTCTGGGAGAGAACAAAGGCTCTAGGGAGAAGAGATGCCAGCCCATCTCCAGAGTCCGGCTATCGGAAGTGTAGTAAAAAGGGCCCAAATACTAAGTTCAAAAGAACATGCCTTCTTCTAGCCTGGTCTGGTAGGGCAGACTTGGGCTGATTTCCATGTTGGCTGTACTATCATACCTGGCCCAAAGGAGAGCCATGAACCTGGACCCAAACCCCTCTTAGGCCATGCCTTCCTTCTCTCACTGTTTCCCGCCACAGTGGGACCTCAGAGCTCTGGAGGCTGAGGGGCAGGTTGGGTTGGGACCCACGTTCAGCACAGAGAAGGGAGTTGAGGGAAGGATTGATCCAAACAGGAGAAAGAAGGCCAGTCTCCCAAAAAGTGAGCTTTAGGGGGAGGCTGGACAGGAAGGAAGTCGAATGGCTAGGTTGGGGTAAGCCCAAGCAGGATTCCCATCCTGGGACAATCTCTACTCTCAGAGGACACAGTAGCAAGTCAAGAACGTGGGTGCAGGGGAGCCAGGAACAGAGCCACTTGCCAAGCCTGGGCATGAGGTGGCAGCTTGGCCAAAGCCAGAGTATGCCAACTCCAGCATCTTCAATCCTCCCTGCCTGGGAGCAGAAAAGCAAGGCAGAGTTGAAAGGTGTGGGTAACTCAGCTTCGGCCGGGAGTGGTCGAGATTCAGGAACAATCTGCCCAATGGTTAGCAGCCCTCCCTTCTTCTGGTCGAGGCTGATTCTCAGAAGAGTGTCTAAAATCCTGGAAATAGACTCATAAGAAGCCTGGTATCTGCCTGAATTGAAACATTTTGGTTTCGGGCTGGAGACTCAGGTACCAGTGGGAAAGTGGGATAAGGAGATGGAACCACCCAGAAAGGGAGAGCAGTCCCTAAGATTTTTTTTCTGTACCTCTGCTCCAAGCCTCATGGAAAATGTGGAGGAGCTATCTGGGGCCAAGGAAAGGCAGGCATCTTCTGGCATGATCCTCTTTACCCCAGGCAATCCATGAAGCCAAATAATCGACCCACTGAGTTGAACTTTACAAGTTACTGATATATATATATATATATATATATATATATATATATATATATATTTAGCTTCAATTATCTGTTGTTGACAATTTCATTATGGGGAGGGAGAGAGGTGTAAACTCAATGTAGGGACCTCTGGAGCAAGGCATTTATCTGCCTTTATGAGGCTTTGAGAGACCATAATGCATGTTTTATGGGCCCATTCTCATTTTTAATCTGTTCTGATAAGATCACTATGCTGGAAGGATACAGAAACTCATTGGCAGGCCCAGCTCAAGACCGAGGCCATGATCCTGGCTTGGGAAGGTTTGGTCCTGCAGGTGGGATCCATGGGGAGTTCCCTGCATGTGGCCTCTTAGGATCTTGTGCAGTGAGGGTAGTCTTGTCCCACCCTCCCAGCTATCCCCTCCACATGGATCCTGGGTGGTAGCAGGCACAAGAGGGCACAGACCTCCCAGTGTGACAGAGTAAATCACTTTAACCTCTCCTAAGGTCACAGAAATAGCAGTATTTTCCAATGAGTAGCACATGTAGAGAATAAGAGAAAATGGAATCCGTGTGCATAGAAACAGACAAGGTTCCAGGCACAGATTTCTGATCCTCCCTCTTGGTCAAAGGTTGATTGAACGCCATCATCTTCGGCCTTGACGCTCTCCAATCATCTCCTACTTGGATCTTTCAATCCTGTCTCCTGCATCAGTTCTCCCGGTGGAAGAAGGAAAGAGTGTGTGCCCCTGTTGAGGAGGCAGGGACAATCAATCCTCGCTAAGCCTCCATGTGCTCTTCTCTATCACCTGGTCTCATCTGCAGCTGGGGCCACATGCCAGGTGCATAGGCTGGGCATGGCACTCATTGATGTTGCTTCCAGTCCAAAGTTGTCAGGAACAGCTGTGAATTCTCCACGCTTTCTTGCCCTTCCACAGCGTGGAAAGCAAGGACCATCAGGATATTAGTGATAAGGGGTGGAAATAGTCCTGGTCCAGGAGTTGCTCTTGGTAAACTGTCTCCAATGCGGCCTGACCCATGTGGCACTTGGTGGAGTTATGTCATTGAGATGTAAGGATTGTTCATGCTTGCTGTCTAGTTTAGCCCAGCCTGAGCACCTTCTATGTGTTTATGAATGTCTACTCTGGGGAGTTTCAGCCTAGTGCAGTTTGGGGATGGGATGGGATTCCTACACCCCCCCAAGATTCTTCTTCTTCCTATGTACCTCCAGATCTTATGCCACAACCCCTGACACTGGAGACTCTTGGGTTCTGCCTGTTCTGAAGAGTTCTCCTGAGAATCCAGGCTGTTGTCTTGATCTGGGAGGTACCATTTTTTGCTCTGGACTTTGGTCTCTGGATGCTAGAAGAGTCACCATTTTACTGAATTTAGTTTACTGGAAGGTGACTGAATAGTGTATAAAATATTAACTTTTCAGTTAGACAAATCCAAGGTCAAATTTTAACACTCTATTCACTCATGCATGCATTCACCCCACATAACTTGCTGTTAACCCCCAGACGTGCATCTCAAGCTTGGACTGCTACTCTAAACACCAGATCCAAGCATCCTTCTGTCGTTTGGCATCTCAGACACAACTAGAGCTCTTGATGTCCAGAACTTCTTCCAGGGTCCCCTTCTCAGTCAATGAAGTCTCTATAAGCCTGGAGGCTCAGGTCAGAAGTTTCCTTCAGTCGTTGCTCTCCCTTCTTGCTCTATCATCCAACCATCCCCAAGTTCTATAGATTCTATTGTAGATACCCCATGAGTTCCTGTCTGCATTTCCACACCCACCATGCTGGCCCAAGCTTCCTATCATCTCTCCCCTGGAGTATATAAATAGCCTCTTTGCTGTGCATCTAATTGCCCCACTCTATCCATTCTCTGTCCAGCAGTAAAGGAGCTACTCAGGACCTACCTGAGGATTTATAATGCCTTTAGTGGGGAAAAATCCCAAATTCACATGTAACCTTAAGTGAGCTGTGTACCCTCTGCTGACTTCCTGCCCCCTCTCCAGTTCTCTGTGCTAAGCCTGCTAGACTTTCAGTCCCTGATCAAGTCCTCAGATGGGCCGCATTGAGCCTCTGCCTGTTCTTCTCTCTGAGATGCTTTCCCTAAACTCTAGATTTGGTCCGCTAATACAGCTTTTAATCCCACCCTGTACTTCTCCTTCATTTTACAGTTTGGAGTTGAATATTTATTTGTGTGTTTATGGGCTTCGTGTCAGCTCTTTGACTTGACCATGAGCTCTATGGGGCAAGGACTACCCACAGTGTCTGGCATAGAGTATGTGCCCAGTACATGCCGTCGGATGGGGGAAGGCATGTTTATTGAGTGATGCAGTGGTGAATAAGGGACCCAGCTTCAGGGACCAACTAAGGGGTGCACATAAAGGGAACCTACTGTAAGACAAACTCTGGGATGTCCACATGTACAAGATATCAAAGTGAGAGAGTGATTGATATAAAAATGGAGTTTGGTACAGGCTTCTTCCCAGTAATCACTAATAGCTAATATTTATACAGTGCTTCTTATATGTCTGGGACTCTATATAAATCCTCACAAAAAACCTAGGAGGGAAGTTCTGCTTTTGTACCCATTTTTAAAATGAGGAATCAGACACAGAGGGGTTTAGTGACTTACTCATGGTCACACAGCTAATAAACAGCAAATCCAGTGTTCTCCCCAGGGTTTTGTGTACCCATGGTTGCGCTTAGCCACTTTGTGCCATGCTGGGAAATAGTTTCTGGTGCTCACTAAAGTGGAAGATGACTGACAGATGAGTTTTGCATCTAACACAGGGACAAGCCCCGGGGCTTCTCAGGGATTAATGGTAAGACACCCTAGGACACAGCATTGGCTGATGATAGTCAGGGAGCCGGGTAGACCTGGCTTCTAGTCCTGGCCATCACCAACTCACCAAGTGAGGTCAGGCAGGTCATTTCACTCTCTGACCCTCTGCGGCTTCTTCCTGTGCAAAAGAAGGGGATGGACTCTTGGGCCTGGGGAATTCTCTGAAATGGAGTTCTCCAGAATGGTGCGCGGCTCTACCAAGCGATGTGAAATCCCGCCTGACTCGCCCGCATTCATCCGCAGGAAATCCACCAGAAGCCCGGGCTCCCAGCTGGTCACTCAGGTCCAGGGCCGAGCTGACAAATGGATCGGAGAGGCAGAGGTCGGGCGGAGCGCAAGAAAGAGAAAGGGGGAGAAGGAAAGTGAGGAGGAAGGGCAGGCGGTGGAGGCGGAGGAGAGGGACGAGACGGAGGGCAGAGCGAGGGCGAGGAGGGAGAGGCCGAGCGAGCAGGGCGGCCACCGGCCAGGCGCCCGTCAGTGTGCGGATGGACTCAGTCTCCTCCCCCTGACGCCCGGCGGCAGTGGCTTTTGACTCGCTCGGAGCCCAGAGAGAGCCGTGAAAAGGCTGATTTAAAAGCCACAAACACGCGGAGCAGAGATGGCAGATACAGAACAATGAGTGTCCTGGTCAAATTGCCGATCGGAGCATCTGTGTTAGGCCACGTTTGTCGTGTCTGCGTGGCCAGCGATGGAGAGCCTAGATTGCGCCCGGGGAAGTCACACAACAATGGGGCCTGATGTTTTGTTTCCACTCTTCAAAGGCGCTCCTTTTCTTCCTCCCGGTGATAAGGCCCAGGAACCGGTTAGTGACATGCTCGTGGGAACCTGGGGAAAAGAATGGCCAGCGTATCAGCGGCGCGGCGGCGGCCGGCCCGGGAGCGGGGCGGGCGGGCAGGGCGGCTGCGGGCCCCTGGCGTGGGCTGCGGCGGGGAGATAGCATTGAGGAGCCTGCCGGGCCGTGTGCCCCCAGTCTGGGGACCGAGCCCCTTTATCCGGCCAGAATGGGTGGGAGGCCAGACAATGTAGCGCTATATTTGGTCTGACAACAAAGGGCCCCAGAAAGATTTGATAGTGCGGGGAAGGCCGGGAGGGCGGGCAGGATGCAGCACAATGAGAGCTTTGCAAAGGTATTTAGCCGGGCCCTTTATGCCGGGAACATGGCACCGTGCGGATGTCGTGGTGATGTCTAATGGCTTTTGTCTGGGCCAGGGCTCTGTTTACTAGAGTGAGGTCCCTGGGTGGGGCTGAGAAGAGGGGCCAGGGTGCGTGCGCCTGGTGCGTGACGCTGAAGGGCCACCTGAAGTCACACTCCACGAAGGCCAGTCCTCTCCTTCCCCTGAGTCCAGGCTGCAGCAGGCCCACAAAGTCCCAGGTCAAGGGGAAGTCAGAACGGGAGAGAATAAGCAGTAAAATGAGACTTCCCATGCAGAAAGAGGCAGTTCCAGTTCCATTCTGGGCCAGACCCGGCAGAGCAAATTCCCGCAGGAGTCGGGGAAAGGGATGAAGGTGCAGCTTCAGAAGGGCAGGGCAGGGGGCGCGGAAAGGCCTTGTGGACTGACCCCGATCTTTCTGGGAATCCTGGCCAGAGGTAAGACAACAGGCACGAAAGAAGGCTAGGCCACGGGTTACAAGGCTGGTGAGAGTCAAGGGAAGTAGCTCCAGGGTGGGGATCGGGGGTGGGGAAGGAAGACCTTTGCTGCCCTAGACTCTGGGGCCTTCCTGGAGGAGGGGACAGAGTGAAGAGAGCAACCCCAGACACACAGGGAGCTGGGTAATAGGGGCAGGCGTAACCTGGCTGTACCAGAGAAGTGTTCAGGACCAGCGAATGGTGTGGGAACAGGGGCTACCATCCAGTAAAGACCCTGATACATTTAGGACTTCAATCCTGTGGGAGAGGAGAATCACTGACTGTTTACAACCTCATTCTGGGTTTGGTTTTTTTTTTTTTTTTTTGGAAACTCCTGCCTAGCTGCCCCCATATTGATTCCAGGAAAGGACTTTGACAACCAGGGTTGGAATGGGTAGGTGGGACAAAGGCTGGGACTGGAAGAGGACAAGACGTGGCGCAGAGTCTCTTTGTTCTGCTAGGGTGATCTAGGGTCACCAGTCCATCAGACTAATTTCCCAGCTGCAGCTTGAGAAGCCAGGAGCAATGCAGTGTCCACGGGGAAATCCCTGGTGTGGGAATACTTTCTCCCTATTGCCCTCTTCCCAAAGCAGGGTTGACTGCTGTGGACAGAACCCATCCAACTCCCCTCTGCTCCCTTAGATGCACTACCGGGACCGTGGGATCCGCCACAAGTGCCTCTGAGTGATTTCCTCCTTTTGTTCCATTTTTATCAGTTCCATCCCTCCGTCCATAGAGCAAGGATTTACTTCACTCTGAGGGGCTTCGTGTTACACCAGATATTAGAAACAGAGTATGACCTCCTGAAGCCCAGCTCATGAGTCCTCAGATTAGAAGGAAGATAGGGGTCTAAACACATAACGACCATGACAAAATCAGACAGCCATTATTATGGGAGGATCACATTCGAGTGAAGAAAGCCCAAGAAATCTTCATGGGCGAAGTGATACTTAAATTATCTGCATCTATGCTGTGGGCTAAATTGTGTACCTTCCAAAATTTATATGTTGAAATCTTCATCTCCAGTATTTCAAACTGTAACTGGATTTGGAGATACGGTCTTTAAAGAAGTAATTAAATTAAAATGAGGTCATTAGGATGGGTCCTTATCCAATTTGACTGGTATCTTCCTAAGAAGAGGAAATTTAGACACAGACACATACTGAGAGAAGACGATGTGAGAACAGAGGGAGAAGGTGGCCATCTACCACGCGAGGAACGAGGCCTAGCAGAGATCTTTCCTTCATGGTCCTCAGAAGGGACCCTGCTGACACTTTCTGTTGTGTAAGCCACCCAGCCTGAGGTACTCAGCTATGACAGCCCGAGCAAACAAATACAGCTACCGCCCCAAAACGTCGTGACATTCTTCAAGGAAGGAGCTCTTCCTGAGGGTCTGGCCCAGTGCTTGACACACAATAGGTGCTCAGGAAATGCTAACCTCAGTGGAATAGCCCATTCATTTTTAACAGCAACTATACCAGCCTCAAGTAGAACATGCAAACCAAAGAGTGCACATCCCTGTCCCTACATGCTGCCCCATCTTTTATCTCAGCTTGCATTAGCCATACTCAGTCAGTAAGTCAGCTCGTAATTGCATCAACATATATTGAGTTAGGGCCTGAAAATTATAGTGGAAGGAAAGCTCCTCTTGGATGATAAAATTCCTTCTCAGTTGCTCCGCAAAGCAAAGAATACCTCTCAGCAGGGTCACCTCTCCGTCTACCATTGGGCTCCTGTCTGGCATCCTCTGGGCTGAAGTCCATGCCCAGCCTAGCGTTAGCACAGCCTCAGTGGGGGCGGCCGAGGTAGCAGGCACAGGAGTCTGATAGCTGGCCAGGGCACGAATAATGGGCCTGGCAGGAGAGACATTTCAGACGTGGGAGTGACTGAACTTCGTGAATTCCCTCTTGCTGACTCTAGGGAGTCTTCTCGGTTCTGGGGTGAAGCCAAGACTGACAGGGACAGAGCTGTGCATCCCCCAGATAATGCCAGGAGTCCCAGCTTCTAATTGGCAGGCATCCAGGCTGCTGGGGCAACGGAGTGATAGGAAGACTGGGGAGCAATTGTGGGTGTTAATGAGGGCTGGGGAGTCAGCCAAGAAGCAAAGAGGTGGCATCTGCCACACTGCTTGTTATACCTGCAGCTTTTGAGGCAAACATGATCAGTCAAATCCACCTACATTCACACACATACATGTGTACACACCAACCCACGTGCCTCATCCCTTCCTGGGAGCGTGCACATCGGTCGGCATGTCAAACATGCACCAAACATGCATGTCGACATGGCCCCGGTGTGTAGCACACCGTCAGAGTCATGAGCACGATACACATACGGAGCTGGGCATGCACGTGGGCGCTCACATGCCTTACATTTCAAAGCACACACTGTTGCATTAAAAATGAAGTCTGGCTAATGTCTGGGCTGTGAAAGTCACATAAGAGTTACTCCAGCATATAAGATTCATCTCTCATCTGTATCCTCTTCAATGCTCCAGAAAGTCCTCCTGAGACCCCAAACGAGCACAGGTGGTTTTTTGTTTTGTTTTGTTTCTGTTTCTTTTCTTTTCTTTTTTTTTTTTTTTTACCAGTTGGGTTAGGGTTTGTGGGTTTTTTGTTTTGTTTTTTGGTTTTTTTGTTTTTGTTTTTGTCTTTCCTACAGGTGTTTGAGAACAACAGTTGGAAATTTCTCAATTTCTTTAGAAGATACAAAGTCCTACCAACATGTGGGGTTACCACCTTACCACTGCTATTTACAATTTTTGGAGCAGAAACATGTTGTGATATGAGTAAAAGAGCAATGGACTGAACATCAGAAGATTTAGATTTGAGTCCCAGTTTTGCCTCTCTTTTGCTGGAGTGGTGATTTGGATCCAGGATGACAAATCTCTTCTCAGTCCCATCTCTGGTAGCTGTGTTGAGTATTCTGAGGAACTAGAGCAACAGTCTGCATCAAGTCACTTCTCTACGGTTCTGCCAACTGATTAGTCAAGACAGACCACACATGCACCTCTTTCTTCTCCTGGTTCTATTCCTCCAGCTGTTCTTCAGCCTTCGAAAACCTCTGAGTCACTAATACATTTTTTTGGTTTTGTGACCTGAATGGCTTTCATTGAGACTTTACCGCAGTGGCTAAATTCATCGTCTCTGTATTTAAATGAAAAGATGGCCCCAAAGCCTCCCCAAAGTTGTATATAAAGGGCCCATCTTGTGGTTGCCAGGAGAGGTAGAGGGCTGTCTGGTATGCAATTTGCACAGCATAGTTCCCACTGCAACTCTGTGAAGCAGTGTTTGCTCCTGGATCCGACAACGAGCCTGGTCCCTGAACAACATTTGAAGCCTCGAGGCTTGTGGCTATGACTCAGACTGAGGGGAGAAGGGGATAGCAGAAAGACTGGAACCCCTTATTCTTCTAGCAATACCCATAGAAAAAGACAACAACAACCAAAAATCCGGTTCAGACAGACCAAGGACTTAAATTCCACCTGCTGAACGACGTGGATGGAACTGGAGGGTATTATGTTGAGCGAAATAAGTCAAACAGAGAAAGACATGTATCATATGATCTCACTGATATGAGGAATTCTTAATCGCAGGAAACAAACTGAGGGTTGCTGGAGTGGGGGTGGGGTGGGAGGGATGGGGTGACTGGGTGATAGACACTGGGGAGGGTATGTGCTCTGGTAAGCGCTGCGAATTGTGTGAGACTGTTGAATCACAGATCTGTACCTCTGAAACAAATAATGCAATATATGTTAAGAAAAAAAAAAAAGAAGAAGAAGAAGAAGGTAGCGGGAGGGGAAGAATGAAGCGGGGGAAATCGGAGGGGTAGACGAACCATGAGAGACGATGGACTCTGAAAAACAAACTGAGGGTTCTAGAGGGGAGGGGGGTGGGAGGATGGGTTAGCCTGGTGGTGGGTACTGAGGAGGGCACATTCTGCATGGAGCACTGGGTGTTATGCACAAACAATGAATCATGGAACACTTCATCTAAAACTAATGATGTAATGTATGGGGATTAACATAAGAATAAAAAAAATTAAAAAAAAAAAGATGAAGGTTAAATTCCACCTGCTGACATATCAGCCCTCCTCCACTAGGTTAAATGGGTTCTCAAGAGTAAATGAGATGCTCAACATCTCTAATCATCAGGGAAATGCAAATTGAAACCACAATGAGATATCATCTTACACCTGTCAGAATGGCTAAAATAAAAAAGACCAGAAATATCAAGTGTTGGCAAAGATGTGGAGAAAAAGGAACACTCATGCCCTGTTAGTGGGAATGTAAATTGGTGCAGCTGCTATGGAAAACAGAATGGAGGTTCCTCAAAAAATTAAAAATAGAAATAACATATAATCCAGTAATTCCACTACTGGGAGTTTACTCAAAGAAAATGAAAGCATTAATTCAAAATGTTTATTGCAGCATTATTTACAATAGCCAAGATATGGAAACAACCTAAGTGTTCAGTGATAGATGAATGGATAAAGAAGATTGGTATATATACACAATGGAATATTATGCGGCCATAAAAAGGGTGAGAGCTTGCCATTTGCTATAACATAGTTGAACCTAGAAGGTAATGTGTTAAGTGAAATGAGTCTGCCTGAGAAAGACAAAGACCATATGATCTCACTTACATGTGGAATCTAAAAAACAAAATAAATAAATAAACAAAGAAAAAAGCAGAATCACACCTATAAATACAGAGAGCAAACTCATGGTTGCCAGAGGGGTGGGGGGATGGGCAATATGGATGAAGGGATGACACAGATGTTGAAATTATCAGACTCATTATAAAATATTCCAAGAAATAAGGGTGAACACTCTTGAAGTAAATGGAAAGATATAAACTCTTGGGCAAGAAAAGGAAGACATAAGCAAGAACCAAATGGAAATTTTAGAACTGAACAATACAATAGCCAAAATAAAAACCTCATTTGATGGGCTCAATATCACAAAGGATATTGTGTTATTGGTGAACTTGAATATAGACCAACAAGAACCACCCAATCTGAAAAAAAGAGAATTAAAAAAAAAGAGTACATAAATAAAAAAGAGGAGAGCCTCAAGGATATGTGAAATAATACCAAAAGTTTCAACATTTGGGTTATTGGAGAAGGAAGTAGAACAATATTTTTAAATTGCTGAAGGAAAGGAACTGTCAACTTAGAAATAAAAATAGTTTTTAGGAAAAAAGGTGAAATAAAGAAATTTGTTGCCAGTAGACTTGCCTTAAAATAATTGATATAGAAAAGTCTTTAGGCAAAAGGGAAATCACACTACAGGAGAATTTGGAATATCATAAATAAAAGAAGAACAATAGTAATGGTAAATGTCTAGCTAAATATGATAAACTATTGATCTCCTCCTCTTGAATTATTTAAAATATATATGATGGTTGAAAGCAAAAATCTTAACATTGTCTGATGTGGTTTCAGTACATGTAGATATAACACCAAAGAAGACTATGACATAAAGTGGGCAAGGAAAAGAACCTATACAGTGATAGGGTTTCTACATTACACTTGAAGTGGAAAACATTGATTCCAAGTAGACTGTGAGAATATAAGTCTGTATATTTTAATATCTTAGTAACAATTAACTATAAATATACAAAAATATATAATCAAAATACAATAGATAAATTAAATTGGAAAATTTTTTTTAAATTTTCAAACAATCCAAAAAAAAAAAAAAAAGAAAAGGAGAAACAAAGGAAATAAATCTGAGGGAACAAATAGAAAACAAATAATAATATGGTAGGCCTAAATCCAAACATATTAATAATTACATTTAAATGCAAATGGGCTAAACGCAGCAATTGAAAATCAGAGATTCTCAGGATTAATTTTTTTTTAAAGACCCAGTTTAAAGCTGTCTACAAGGAACTCACTTTATATATAGCAGCATGGAAAGGTTAGGAGTGAAAACATGGGAAAAGATACACCATACCAATACTCATTAAAAAAAAAAATCTGCAGCAGCTATAAAATATCAGATAAAGTAAATTTCAGTACAAAGAAAATGATAAATGATATAGAGGGATATTATGACAGAGTCTCTTTAGGGGCACCTGGGTGGTACAGTCTGTTAAGTTTCGGACTCTTGGTTTCAGCTCAGGTCACAATCTCCGGATCGTGAGATTGAGCCCCGAGTCAGGCTCCACACTCAGTGTGGAGTCTGCTCAAGACCCTCTGCCCCTCTCCCTCTGCCTGTCCCTACTGCATGCATGTGCTCTCTCTTTCTCTAAAGTAAATAAATCTTTAAAAAAAGTTAATTCACCAAGAAGATTTAATGATCTTAAATATGTATACACCTACCAACAGAGCTTTAAAATATATGAAGCAAAAATGAACCAAACTGAAAATATAGACAAATCCACAATTATAGTTAGAGATTTCAACACTTCTCTCTCAGTACTTGATAGGACAGGCAGACAGAAAATCAACAGGAGTGTATAAGAACTGAATAACACCACTGACTGCTTGTATCTAATTGGCATTTAGAGAATACTCCACCCAACAGCATAAGCCACATTTAAAAAAGTTCATAAAGATCAGTTACCAAGACAGACCATATCCTGGGTCATAAAGCAAACCTTCACAAATTTAAAAGCATCGAATCATATAAAGTGTGCTTTTTTATTAAAATGGAATTAAACTTGAAATCAATAGTGGAAAGATAACAGGAAAGTCTCTAAATACTTGGAAATTAAACCACATACTTCTAAATCACCTATGGAACAAATGTCTCAAAAAAAATTAGAAAATACTTTCAACTGACTGAAAATGAAAATACAACAAATTAAAATTTTGTGAGATGTAGCTAAGGCATTGCTTAGAGGAATCTTTATAGCTCTAGATGCTTATAGAAGCAAAGAAGAAATATCTCAAATCAATAAGCTAAACTTCCACATTAAATAACTAGACAAAGAGCAAAATTAACCCAAAGCAAGAAGAAGGACAACAAATAAAGATAAGAGCAGAAATCAATAGAATTGAAACCAGGAAAAAATAGAGAATTTCAATGAAACTAAAACCTTATTCTTTGAAAGTATGAATAAAGTTAATATACCTCTAGCAATACTAATAAAGAAAAGAAGGTAAGAAACTACAAATTTCCAATATCAGCAGTGAAAGGGAGAGTATCATGACAAACCCCACAGACATGGGAGGGCTAATAAGTATTTGTAAAACAACCCTACACATAAGAATCAACCAACATAAGCACCTTATTAATATTCTAAAGAGGAAAGACTATATGATCTTATCAATTTGACAAAATTTCTCATCCAATCATGATTAAAAAAAAAAAACAACCTCTAAAAAAAGAAAATAACTCTCAGCAAATTGGGAAAAGAAGGAAACTCTCTCAACCTAATAAAAGGAATTTATAAAACAAAAAACCCCAAAAAACAAAAAAACCACAACCCTGCAGCTACCATCATGTTTAATGGTGAAAGGCTGAATATTTTTTCCCCTAAGATCAGGAACAAAAGAAGGATGTCTGCTCTCATAACGCCTGTCCAACATGTTGGAAGTCCTAGCCAGTGAAATAAGGCAATGAAAGTAAATAAAAGGCATAGAGTTTGGAAAGGAAAAAAAAAAAAAAAAAGCTGTTCTTATTCACAGGTGACATTATCATCTATGTTAAAAATCCATGAGAATTGGGGCGCCTGGGTGGCTCAGTTGGTTAAGCGACTGCCTTCGGCTCAGGTCGTGATCCTGGAGTCCCGGGATCGAGTCCCTGCATCGGGCTCCCTGCTCGGCAGGGAGTCTGCTTCTCCCTCTGACCCTCCTCCCTCTCATGCTCTCTGTCTCTCATTCTCTCTCTCTCAAATAAATAAATAAAATCTTTAAGAAAAAAAAAAAAAATCCATGAGAATATACCAGAAAAGATCTCCTGGTACTCTAGAATGAATAAATGAGTTTGGCAAAGTGACAGTATACAGGGCCCTTTCCCCAGCCTGACACTTGGACGGCAGACCCTCAAGTTGGAAGGTGCACTGCAGCCCCTCCTTGCTTGCATTCCTTTCTCCATCTCCTCCTCTACTCTGCCTGGTACTCCAAGGTCTCTCCACTGGAATGGAGACGGGGAGAACAAGAAGGCAGTATAGTGTTTGAGGTGGCTACTTTCAGGAAGAATGCTTCTGAAAGTGCATGGAGTCTTTGAAGGAGCCAAGGGAAGATGCTGATGGAAAAAAATAACAGCCCAGAGTTTCAGTGGGTCTGGATTTGATCCTGACTCTGCCATGCACTTACCATCCCAGCAAAGAGAAAGGGTTGGATGGAATCAGGGGTCGTCTGCCACTACCCATCTTTGGACCTTACCTGTCCCATCTCTAAATAGGGTGGTAATACTGTGTGAATAAGGGGTTTCCCAGAGTGCATCCAACTCTATAATTCACTGGCTTGGTAAGAGCTAAGGCAGGAGGGGGGCTGTTTGTGCACTGGCTGGGACACGGGGTTGCCCCACACTCTCAAACACACTCTCTTCTCTCCTTCATGGAAGTGGGTCCTTCCACATCTCACCAACAAGAGCTGTACACCTGTATCCCCACGGCAGCCACCATCTCCCAGCCTCAGGTGGAAGCTCTCTTCCAGTGCAGATGGGAATCAGAGCGTGGCAGGGTTGTTCTGAGTCGATAATGATAGTTATTGCAATAAAGACACTATAGCTGTACTTGCTCTGGGCCAGGAACCATGCAAAGCTCTTCAGCATTTTATTGATTCCTCACAAAGCATAACAGTCACTGTAAGCATCCTATTTTACAGATCAAAGAAAACAAGGTCCAAAGAGGTTCCTTACCATTTTACCCCAGTTCACTCACTGGAAAATGGAGAAGCCCAGTTTAGAATCCAGTCAATCTGACTCCAGAGCCTGTGCTTTTCACTACCATAAAAGTTGGCTTCCTACCTGATGCTTATTGCTCTTTTTTTGTCCAGGCAAGTAGAACATTTTATTGTTCATTTCTTAGGCCAGTAAGAGTAGTCCTTTAGCGCCTATTGTGTGCCAAACACTGCGTCAGATGTTTCACGTCCAAGCATAGCAATGAACATCCCAGTTAGGTCTTTCCCTCCACTTTAGTGATAAATAAACTGAAATTCAAGGAAGCTGAGGAACTTGCATGGAGTTACACAGCTCATTATGGGCAGAGAGAAAATTCTAACCTAGCCTTGACTGACTCTGCTACTAATCCAGTCACTACCCTAACACATTTGGATGCCAGTTGGCTGGAGGGTAATTCAAAGCACATGTAGAATCCTCGCCTACAGCCTGCAAAACTCATTATCTCTCACACATTCTCCCCCATTGTCAGTAACTCATTGTCACCTCTGCAACTTTACTCACACTGGTTTGCCCTCCCCCACCCACAATGTCCTCCCTGCTCCTTTCTGCCTAGTCAATGTCTCTATCCATCATGGAACTTAAAGGTGCTGCCTCCTTCAGGAAGTCTCCTTTGATTTCTCTAGGGCAAGGACTTCTTCCTATGAGCTCTAGCTCTCAAAGAGTGCTTCATTCTCTTCGTTTGTGAAATATCCCTTTCGAATTGTTAGCCTTGTCCTTTCAATTTTTTAATATAATGCCTTGTTCCCCAAATCAGTGTTCCTCACTAGAATGTAAGTTCCATGAAGGCAGGCACTGGGTTCTGTTCATTATTGGATTCTGAGGACCTGGCTCACAAGGCTGTTCAAAAAAAATTTTTTTTTCAAATAGCTGGCTCAATGAATGAGCAAGCAACAGGCTCATCAGAAGTATCAAGACCAGAAACCAGAACAGCATATGATCGGGTATTTTTGCCCTCTCTACCCTTCTTACCCTGCTCTGTACCCTGGGAAGATGAGCTTTACAAACTCATTACCTAGATTCCCTTGCCCCTTGGCTTCTGGTTGAGTTCAGGTTCATCAGTAGATCAGAATGTAGACAAAGGGAAAAATTGGGGCACTTATTTCCCCAGCTCCCTTCTTGCCATGTTTTTTTACTTAAAATCTCACCAGTATCAGAAAGTCTCTCATACAACCATAGATCTCCCCAGATCTGATAACTGCTCCCTCCACTAGGTAACACTTCCCACAATCGCTAGCCTCAGGGAACCTCATCATCCTGGTTAGTTGCCTTAACCTTTTCTGGTCCTTTGTAATAGTCCCTTCATTAGACTCTGCCAAACACATCTCAAAAAACTCTTGACTAGCAGCAAGAGTGAGAGGTCAAAGGAGGCAAGGAGGTAGAGTCAGAGAGAAAGGGAATCATGGAAGAGCTGAGTTTCTGCCTATAAATCCCTATGACAAAGGGTCAGACTAGTCCTAGATAAAAGGTTAATCCCTAAGACAACCTCCTAAAGTAGCAACATGGCCAAGTCTGACTTGCAAAGATGATTCCATCCGCCATCTTTGGGTTCTTTCCCACTCAATTTGGGGAGGACACGCTCCCCTAGTGAGAGTGGGGATTGGATGAGAGGATCAGCCTCAAGGCAGTATTTGTCATGCTCTGCTTCCTCCTTAGACCTTGAACCCAGCCAAGCCCACCCACGCTACAGAGACACAAAGGCCTCTGTGTGGTTGGCGTCCAGTACTGGACCTTCCCCTCTCTGTTGCCAGCCATATTCCCATTTCAGTGTGTCCTGTTCTTGACCCTTGGCTTTTAGTTTCTTTATTTGTCCTTCTTGGCCTTGATCCTGCCTTTTGGACTCACTGACTAAACATAGTTTCCCTGCTTTGACCCTTCGATTCTTTCTAAGGACTTTGGCCCACACTCACCACTCTTTCCACCACTGGATACATTTTCAGGGTATAGTGACCTAATAGCCTTTGGCTCACTTAACTACTAGCACCTTGGGATGTGCGTGTGTGTGTTGAAGTGTGTGCCTGCTCATGTATGAGTGCACATGTTGGGGGTAGGAGAAGTATGCTGTCAAACTGCCTGAGTCTGAATCTTGGATCCCCCATTTATTAGATGCATGAGCTAGAACAAGTTACATATCCTTCCTGTTCCTCAGTTTCCTAATCTGTAATCTGCAAATCTATAAAATGGAAAAGAAAATCTTTAAGTACCTCCCTTATAAAGTTGTTGAGTATCAATAGTAAAAATATTTACTATTTTCAGGAAGTATTTCAGTTGCTGTGCCCCCCACTTGTGAGATACATAGTATGATAGTACTTCCTCACTCCGTAATGGGAAGGGTCACGGGATTAGTCTTGTTGGCCAGTGATGTGTGTCACTTAATTGCTGATGAAAGATCCTCCGGAACTTTCTTCTCCTCTGCCAAAAAATCCATGTTCCAGATATTAGCTGCTTGGCTGCTGGGATCCCAGAGTGAGGGCACTGTGGAACAGGGCTCCCATAAACACACATGGACGTGTAGCAAGAGAGAAATAAGCCTTGTCATTGTAAACCATGGAAATCTTGGGAGTGTTTGTTACCACATCATAACCCAGCCCATCCTGACTGAAAGAGTTGTTTTATGGACTGAGATCATTCATGTAAAAAGCTCTTAGCATGGCGTCCAGTACACAGAATATACTCACCAAATATCAGGTATTATCATTTGTATGATTGTGTGGATCTGTGTAGTTGTGTATATGTGTGTTTCCTTTGCTAAACCAGTTGAGTAAACTTCCATTTTTAGCACTTGAAATGTGAAGTGGTGTGTGCTTCTAAACTATCAGGACAATTTCAAGGTAGAGTTTTCTTCTCTGAGGAATCCTTGAAAAGGGGCTCTGACTTCAGGGTCACATACAGACTTGTAAATATGCTCCAAACACTGGAACCGGCCAGTCATGTCATCACCTGAACTCCGGTGCAGGCTAACGTGATCACACATCCAGAGACAGCTCTGGCTACAGATGAGAGATGGAAGAGAGGCTGTGCTGGATCATCCTTTCGTACAGTCTGAATGATTGTTGGTCTGTGGGGACCACAGAAGACCTCCAATTAATTATTACTAGAGAAGATGAAATCATAAACAAAATTCCTTGTAATAAATTTTTCAAATGAGAGCGCATGTTTTATTTACAGTACTGGCCCATTTTGGGCTTTAAATCTATGAACAAAAACAAACATGCTTTTTTATCAAACAGACGGGGAAAAAAGTACTCAATAGCCTTTCTTTCTCTCCTTGCCAAGAAGGACATGCGCTCAGAGCTACAGAGAGGAAGGCAGGCCCAGGCTCTGTCGGCGAGGAGAATAAATTGACTCATTTTGCTTTGCAGAGGAAGATTTAAACTATAATGATCCTTCCACATTGAGGGGGGAAAAAGAAGGAGAGAAGGGGAAAACAAAAGGTCCTGCTGAGGTTCAGATGTTTTTACTTCCTAATTCAGCATGACACCTGGGTAGAAAATAGAACATATGCAAATTGGAACCTTCTATAACTAAAGCTGCTGCCATCAGGCACGTTTTTACAGCTAAAAATCAGAAATCTGCTTGAACTGAGCATTCTGCAGAGAAGGTAGGAGGGGTAGGAGACAGATTCTGGCTGCACATCTCAGTTGCCCTTTGTCTCCCTGTGGCCTAGGGAAGGCCCTCTGCACCTGGAGGAAGAGGCCCTCCACTTAAACTCGCACCAGTTCTCATCACCTCCCGTCTGCTGAGCTCAGAGATGCTATTGTCAAAACGTCTGTTAAGATCTATTTTCTGGGCGCCTGGGTGGCTCAGATGGTTAAGCGTCTGCCTTCGGCTCAGGTCATGATCCCAGGGTCCTGGGATCGAGTCCCGCATCGGGCTCCCTGCTTGGCAGGGAGCCTGCTTCTCCCTCTGCCTCTCTCTCTCTCTGTCTCTTATGAATAAATAAATAAAATCTTTAAAAAAAAAAAAAAAAGATCTATTTTCTGACAAATCCTGCTGATGAATCAGAGAATGCAGGTCTACTGGAATAATAGAATGGTACATTAAAAACCCAACTAGGTACCAGTCTGGGGAGAAACCCTGAGGGGTTAGGCCATTTGTTTTCAACGTGTGGTTTAAGAATAATCCAGAGCGTGTATAGTGTTATGTCCCTGTGTTCATTTCCTGTGGTTGTTGTCACAAATTGCCATAAAGTTGGTGACTAAAAATAACAGAGATCCACTCTCTGTTACTGTGTTGTGTATCAATAGTAAAAATATTTACTATTTTCAGGAAGTATTTCAGTTGCCGTGCCCCCCACTTGTGAGATACATAGTATGATAGTATTTCCTCACTCCGTAATGGGAAGGGTCACGGGATTAGTCTTGTTGGCCAGTGATGTGTGTCACTTAATTGCTGATGAAAGGTCCAGAGGCCGGGAGTCTGAAATCAGTATCAATGGGCCCAAATCCATGTCAGCAGTCGTGCTTCCTGCTGTATTCTTTCTTGCCTCTCCCAGCTTCTCATGGCTGCCAACGATCCTTGGCTTGTGTCCACATCTTTCAGTCTCTGCCTCCTTCTGTCTTTCTCTTAGAAGAACACTTGTGATGGCACTTAGGGCGCACCTGGCTAAGCCAGGGTAATTGTCCTATCTCAAGATCCTTAATTATAACTGTAAATGTCACTTTCTCCTTCTCAGGGACCATGTACAGGTTCCTGAGATGGGGACTTGGTATCTTTGTGGGCAATCATTGAACCTGCGATGGTCTCCAAGAGCTACAAAATAAGGATGCAGGAGGCAAAAGTAGAATTGGATCCGCTTACTTCCAGTGACCCACATGCAGAATCTGTGTCTCCTGTCTCCACACCATTGGTTCTTCTGGATCAGAGATCCTGGTTCCGAGGGAAAGAGCATTTCCAACTGGGAGCAGAAGAAGGGCACCACTAACCCTGAGGACATGACTGACTGCACCTGAGACCTTTGGGCTTTTCATGCTTGTGGAGCAGCCAGTAGAGAAAGGAGTTCTTCGGAGGGATGAGGAGCGCTGCTACAAAATGGGAGCAACGAAGGATGTGGCTAGAAACCAGAGGAGTTACAGGAGCATCTTTTGGTTTTCTCAGACCCGGGGGTGGAAATGGTGAATGCACAGTTGCACATCCAGTGAGCAAGGCTACTGAAGCCTCAGACCCCTCAAGATGAAAGTCTAAGATCACCGAAAGGGACAAGTAGCCCCGAGCAGCTGCCGTGCTTACCACGGGGGAGGGGAATGTAGCACAGGTGGGAGAAGAGGGAGATGACAAAAGTCAATTAGAAATCCTGGCAGTGACTGGAAATTGTTTAGGTGTTTTCAGAGTTTGAAGCTAAAATTCACTTTGAAGGTTCAGTTGACAGTGGAGGTCATGGGAGACCTAAGTGGGTCTGAGCTGTGCCAAGGGCGGACTCTGGGGATGTCTTGGTGCCTGGAGTGGCTGCTGGGGGCACCGCCTGGATGGTTGCTCCCTGACAAAAGCGCTCTTTCCCCCAGCTGCTGGGAGCCTTGCGGGCCGATGGCTTCCAGGGAGACCCTCTCTTGGGACCGCCATGTGCTGGAGGGAAACCAGTTTATCCCTGGGGCAGCGCACATTCAGTAACTGGTTGTTGCGACACTACCGAGGTCGAGGTGCCCTGACTTGATTCAAAACATTTCCTTCTTTTTTTTTTTTTTAAAGATTTTATTTATTTGACAGAGAGAGACACAGCGAGAGCAGGAACACAAGCAGGGAGAGTGGGAGAGGGAGAAGCAGGCGTCCCGCCGAGCAGGGAGCCCGATGCGGGGCTCGATCCCAGGACCCTGGGATCATGACCTGAGCTGAAGGCAGATGCTTAACAACTGAGCCACCCAGGCGCCCCGATTCAAAACATTTCTAAAGGACGATCCCAGCTCCAGAGATCCTTCTGGCACTGGCAGAAGCCCCCGGTGCAAGTGATGAGCATTCTCTTCCGCTTCTGCCCAATCCTGCCTCCCTCACTCCCTTAGAGCTAGCTATTGTTGTCCAGAAGGCTTCCCGATAAACCAGTACATTTCCGCCTCGAGTCTGCTTCTAGGAATCTCCACCTGAGTGCCCCACATCACACCCTCTAAGCCCACCCCAGCCTACAAACACAGCATCAGTGGATGCTTGGCTCAAACTCGGACTCTCCCCAAACCAGCCAGGTCCACCTCAATCATGTGCTGTGCATCTTTTCACTTTCTGCCCCAGGGCCCTTACCAGCTGCATGAGGCCTCCTGGTCTGTATATATGCAGAGCCTGGGGGTGCAGAGCAGCTAATGCCCTCAAGGGAGCAAACCTTCACTGAGGGTATATGGGAGCCAGGAGATAAATTCCCCAGCCACCTGTCTTTCAGATGAATCATCCTGGGAGGTGTTCTGGATGCTCTTCAGAAGCTCCCAGTGGAATATAGCCCCTAATGCCCAAAGAGGCAATCTCAGTAATATATTCTATTGACTTTCTTCCCCAAACCCTGCTTACTGAATCATCTCCTTACAACTCCTGAAACAAAGTCCTTATCTCAGGCTCTGCTTGGGAAGAAACCCAACTTCTAAGCACCCTCGTGCTAGGTGGCTGTTTTCATCATCTCTTACAACTTGATCTTTCTCAAAGCATGGAAATTTGGGGCCTCACAAATTCTCCTTAATGACTATATAATAAAGGGGGAAATGGCATGTGTTAAAACCTATGTGCTAGGATCTCTGCCAAGGATATAACAATGAGTAAGATAAAACCTTATCCCTAAGGCAGCTTGCAGTTCAGTAAGTGTTGGGTGGCTAGAGTAGCAAGTGGGGTTGAGATAAACATCTAAAAGTAAAGTAGGAAGAGACAAAGGAGGGAGTGGTTCCATCTCATTGGATAAATCAAAAGGGGCTTCATAGAAGGGGTGGCATTTGAGAAGGGCAGAGTGGGGTGAGGAGGATCTGCCAGGTTGGTGGAATAGGATGAGCAAAGGGCCAGGAAGAAGGAAAGGCAGGGCTGGGTGGGATCACTTGAAAGAGCCCAAATGTGACGGGGTGTCAGGCATGTGGATGAAGGTCACTGTAGATTGTGTTGGGGACCCTTGGATGTCAGAAAGGGGAGTCTGGGCTTTGTTTTTCTGCAAGAAGTGACCCAGTGTTTGTGCTGCCGTTGACAGACCATTCAGGACACACTCTTGCCACTTAGCAAGAAAGGGAGAGGTATGTTGATACATAAGCCAACTGGAGTTTTATTGGTTCCAGGAGAGAACAGGTGAGGTGGCTGGCAGACAACTAATCAAAAGAGCTAAGTAACATTTATTGAACACTTACTATATGTCAAATACTGATCATTAGTTGCATTATCCAATGTAATCCTCCCAACAACCTCATGAGATTGGTACTGGTACTATCTCTACTTTACAGGCAAAAAGACAGGTAGAAACAGGCTAAGTAACTTGCCCCAAGTATAGCTAGTAAATGGCGAAGCTGTTAATGTGCTTGAGGCAGCTTGGCTCCTGTGCCCAGCACTTACCCACGGTGCTGGCAGGATGGGGTGAAGGCTAAGCAAAACTGGCAGTCAGCAAGAGCTTTTGAGCAAAGCGCTAATTCCATCAGAGACCTCTGCCCATCATGGGGGATCATAGCATCATTTTTGGCATTACTACAAAAGTCTCCCTAGTCTTTTGTAGGTTTGAACTGATCCGTATGTAGGGTAGGAGTTGCCATCCCGGGCTGGGATTTCATGGCTCACCTTGTAGCTATTTATAATCATTGCTGTTACTGGCTTTGAATCTCCAAGTTTCTACCTCTTCAAAGAACTTTATCTTGAAGTAGCCCCTAAGATCCTAATTATTTATTTATGAAGTATCTTCCAAACATAGATCCAGCTATTCCATGGTGTTTACTCATCAATCATAACAATAGCTAACACAAATATCTACACACATCATATGATAAAATTCTCATAACCACCTTATGAAATAAGTACATTACTACTATTATCTTCATATTTCAAATAAGGAAACTAAGCTACAAAGAGGCAAGATAATAAAGTAAAGTTAGTTGCAGAGAGTTGGAGAAGCTGATGGAGCCATTTTTACTAAGTCTCCTTGAAAGCAAAACAAAGCTGCTCAGAACTCCACTGGAGCAATCACGAGATCTCTGGAAGTCTATCCCATCAGGCATCGCTCTTGCTGGCAAGAACAATAAAGATAGTTTTATTTACTGAATACCTCTTAGGAGCCAGACCCGTGTCACCACACGTTGTGTCATTTCACCCTTACAATACTCTGTGAAGAAGATAAGGCTATGGCTATCCTCATTTTATAAATGAAGAACCTAAAACTCAGAAATAATTATTAACTTAAGTTCACGTGATTGTATTCAAAGGGCTCATAGCCTAAACAGGGGGATAGTGGTAGTTATAGGCTGGCATATTCTGGAGGGATGAGTGGTCAGTCATGGCAAGAACATTGGGTAGAATGAAGAAAGGTGAGAGAGGAAAGAGGCTGGAGTCAGATCCTGGAGGTCCTTTCAAGCAATTCCAAGGAGTTTGGATGTGATCCCTGGAATTTATGCAAAATATTTTAAGTTCTGGTGGTATGTGGTAAGATTTACCTATGCATTATCCACAGAGTGGAAGTGGAGATACAAAGGGAGTGGAGGGGACAAACAGAAGAAACGTTTAAGGGGTCAAATCAGTAAGTCCTCATGAGGATTTGGGATGTATATATAATGACGATGAGCAAAGGCTTCAAGAATGACTCTCCAGATT
Organism: Mirounga leonina; assembly: GCF_011800145.1. Taxonomy (NCBI): domain Eukaryota; kingdom Metazoa; phylum Chordata; class Mammalia; order Carnivora; family Phocidae; genus Mirounga; species Mirounga leonina. The sequence goes on along the minus strand of NW_023270852.1, from coordinate 2,172,287 downwards.
CCATATTGGATGATTGGGTGGATGGATGGTGGCATTTACTGAATTAAGGAAGAGCAACTTGAGGGAGTGTGGCATAGAGTATCATGGTTTGAGGACCCTGGAACTCCAAGGGGAAGATGTCCAGGAGGTCAGTGGACCCGAGAGGTAGGAGAGAGAGATTGAATCAATCCACTGGGCAGATGCTCATTGAGTGTCCACCATGTGGCAAGCACTGTGTTCAGAGCTGGTGAGCCAGAGGGGACAGCTCAGGATCCCACTCAAGGATTGCATAGTCTGTAAGGGGAGTGGACCAGTAGGCATCCTACCATGTCATAGGAGCTAACACATGGCCTGGGTCTAGGGAGGAGCATGAAAGAAGTAATGGCCACCTGTACTGTGTGGGGAATGATCAAAGAAGCCTTTTTATAAGAAGGGTCTGAGATTTGAGTCTCAAGGAATGGAAGGTGTTCACAAGCCGTCAGTGTAGAGAAGGGTATTGCAGGCAGAAAAGACAGCACTGTCAAGTACATAAAGGTACAGAAGAGCCTACATTCTCATGGCCAGCAATTAACCTAGTATGCCTGGAGGGGGAGGGCATGGGAGGAGGGAAGAAGAGGGGTTATGAGCTACGATACTGAGGAGACAGGCAGAGGACAGGCGGTAGGGCGCCTGGAAAGCCATGTCAAGTGGTTTAGACTCTTCTCTGGATGATGGAATCCACTAGAGGAATTTAAGCAGAAGAGTAGAGGATTGAATTTGGGACCTGGAAGTCAGGGAGTGCAGTTAAAACCATAGGACGGGATATGATCTCTCAGGGAGGAGCGGGGAAAATATTGAAGGTTGAAGATTTATTGCAGAGGTAGCACAGACCCTCAAAGCCCTGTGCAGGCGGACCCTTGTGCCAATTTCATCCCCATAATAATCTTATGTGGTAGAACATGATGGGGCCATGGGATTTAAATCCAGGTCATACGGCTTCAGAGCTGAGGCGTCTTCGCGACTCGAGCGGGCGGCCTCCATGCAATGACAACAGCTCACACATGGGCGGGCTTGATAGATGCCAGGCGCCTTGCCTCGCATTGCCTACTTTGGTGCTACAACAACCCCGGAGAGGGGAGAAAATGGAGATACAGAGGGGCACGTGCAAGTTACATCACTCGCCCAAGCTGGAACAACTAATAATTAGCCAGGTTTAATCCAAGCTTTCTGGCTGCAAGAACTGTACAGGGGAGACTTTGCCCTGCTCACTCTGTGAGTGCTCCATAAATACTGGCTGAATCCATACATGGGTGGTTGACAGGGCAACACTGCTAAGAATTGGCTTCCGCATCCCGAGGTTCAAGCATCACCAGTCCAAGCACCCAAGTCACCCAAGACGGTGACTTTCCAAGGAGGCCAGGGTATAGGGAGTAGCATGGCTGGCTCCTACCCCGACTGCCTGCTTCTGCAGCAAAGGCTGTGGGGACAGGCTGGGCCAGCCTGCAGCCCCCTCATTGGCCGGGCCCCAACAAAGGCGTCTGTGCCAGGCCCCGCTCCACTCCAAGGCTGGGCGGTCCAAAGGGCCCTGCCGAAGTTGGGTTTCTGGGTTCTGATCATCAATGACAATTGGCAGTGACAGCAGAGGGTCCAACACGACAGGACTGCCACAGCCAAGGCTCCTGGGGCGGACATCAGAGAGGCAGCTCCAAAGGCCAGGAAGCTGCCCGAGGCCCCTCTGGGCGTGAACCCCTGGTGGGAAGAGAGGGGAGAACTGGAGAGGCCCCTAAAGAAAGTGTTTGGAGCAGGATCGCTAGAGGAAAGTTGCTGCAGGCTCGAAACCTGACCTTGGCATTTATCTTCCTGCCTTGTGACCATGAATCCCATTACCTAATGCAGCTGGGAGAGCTGCTGACATGCCCACACGTGTTCACTCTCACTTATATATATACACACGTGCACACACACACACACCTAAATATATACACACACGCCTAAATATATACACACACACCTAAATATATACACACACCTGCATCACCCACCTGGACGTACGTGCGTTACAAACACACCTGCACACATGCAGATTCTCACGCACACTAAGACAAGCGGAGATACTCATACACATGGTCTCTTACACTCCTCGTACTTGCCTACGTATATGCAACACATATGCACAGCCGTACACGTGCCTAAACAGGCAAATACCTAGACACACATATATACACGCTCACTCAGACAGGAGCACACACTCTTTGTGATATATTCTGCCAGGTTCCAGGGCCTGACTCCAATATTTTACTCCCAGAAAGGTAAGAATCATCCTCATAAATAGGCTTTAAGGGCAGAAATAGCTTATTACACAGATCCTGATACCAGCCATTCACCAACTCCTCTGTAGAAACATCTAGAGGAAATGTCCAAAATTGTAGCAAACAAGATTTATGTCAGCTCTTGGAAAACCCTCCTTGTCCCTAAGAGCTCTTAAAAACATCAACACATTAGAATTCTGTTCAAGGAATACTTGGTTGCCAGAAATTTGAACCAGTTGAAATATCAATTTTGCCTCAGAAAAAAAGGTATATGCTCTGAATTAATAGATCATATATATGTGCGTATATATATATGTACATATATACACACACACATACATCTATTATCATCTATCTATCTGTCTATCCACTATCATCTATCTATCTCTATTGGCCCAGTTATAAATCAGAGGGATTTATTATAATTTTGGAAACTAAAAACACTTTAAAAGGCAATTAATATCAGGTTTGAATTTCGTTAAGGATTTGACTCTACGTAAAGTGAGTACACAGAGCAGTCTTGTGCCCCAGTTTGGGATTTGTTCAAACACCTTCTTTTTCATGGTCAAAATCACGATTAAGAGAAGTAGCATGGGGTCCTTTAAAACCAGTCCAAGTATCATCTCTTCTCAGAAGTCCTCTCTGAGCCTCCGCACATCAGACCTGAGTGGGCATATGTAGGGACGGTGGGGCTCGTCAGCCAGGTCCCTCCTGAGGAGCGAGGCACTCACTCTCCAGCTGCTGGGGAGTTGGCTGCTGACAGCTCACAGCAGAAGCTGTCTCCAGAACTGCCCTCAGCAGAAGGAAGCCACCTCACCCATGGTTATGCCCCCTCCCAGGGGGCAGCCTGCCTCCAGGTACACCTGGGAAGGACCTCCCTGTTCCTAACTGGTTGGTATGAGGGTATAAATGTCGGGCCCCGTTGTCCTAAATGGGACAAGAATAAAGGGTTATCTCAGTTCCACAACTTTCCATGGGATCTGCTGAGGCCTCTGTTGCAACACGTCACCTTTCCCTGCTCCTGCTTCCTTCCCTCGCTCACGGGTACTGCTCCTGAGAGCACTGCCCAATAAACGTCACGCATCCAAACCGCAGAGACTCAGAATCTGTCTCCCAGGGACCTTGACCTATAGCAGCATCTTCTGGCCGTGCTCTGAAGTTCCCGTGTGTTCCTCTTTCCCTCACAGCCCATACCCAAACATCAGCAAAGTGATTAAAACTATAGCCCAAGTATCATCATCTCTCATTGCCTCCATGGCTACCACTCTGGTATGAGCCACCTTATCTCTTCCTGGCCCATTTGCAGTTTGGAACCATCTCCAAACTGGTCACCGTACTTTTGCTCTTGACCTCCACCTCAACATGGCTGTGAGAATCATAGAGGTCCTGGCACAGATTAGGTGTTCAGTTAATATTGGCTGGTCCCATGGGGCACCTGGGTGGCTCAGTCATTAAGCGTCTGCCTTCGGCTCAGGTCATGATCCCAGGGTCCTGGGATCGAGCCCCGCATCGGGCTCCCTGCTCTGCGGGAAGCCTGCTTCTCCCTCTCCCATGCCCCCTGCTTGTGCTCCCTTTCTCACTGTGTCTCTCTCTCTCTGTCAAATAAAGAAATAAAATCTTAAAAAAAAAAAATATTGGCTGGTCCCCAGTGTACTATGGTGTCTATCACCTCCCCTGCTTTTTCACACATGCTTCTCCTCTCCCACCTCCCAAAAGAAAAGCAAAAATCTGTTCCAATGATCACTATATTCCTTGAGGTATCAGCTGGGCTATCTTCTTCTGTGCCCTCCACCCCCAGGATAGGTTTAGGGATTTCTTGGTGGTAAACCCTCATTTCCCCAAGTTCAGCCTAATCATAGCATTCATCACATATTATTACTTGCTTGTTCAGAAGTAATCTAATCCTCCATCCCTGCAATGATAACGCTGGGCCTGCTAAAAACCCTGGGCTCCCCTTACTCCAGAGAGGGTCCAAGGGGCCAAAGGAAGCCTTTCTGAAAGACAATGGTGGGGAGGGGGTCAGGGGTCAAGTTGAGGAAGAGGTGGGCTTACTATCTTGCCCATGGTTCCTGCGAGAGTTCTTCGTGACCCATGGGCCCAGGACAGTCTGGCATCCCAGTGGGCTGGGACGCTGGGTTTCCAGGTCAACTTTCATCTTTGTACATGGTGTTTGTCCCTTTGATCCTTGAGCACATCAAACAGAGCTCACTAATCAATGGCTTCCCTCCTTGCCTTTCAGAGCGGATCATCAAACAGAGCCTGCTTCTCTCCCTGCTTCCCTCCCACCCCCCTGCTTTCCAATCAGAGGCAGTTGCTTTACAAGCCCAGCCTGTGGCCGACCTATCACCCCACCTCCACCCCCACCAAGTAATTCAGGTGTGATGGTCTGTTTAATTTCTTTAGTTCAAATGAGTTTAGGGATATGTCAGTACTCCCTCACTGAGACATCCTGGTACTTACGTCTCACTCAGGCCCTGGGGCAGAGGTAACATGAAGCATATACTGTGATTGCTTGGTCCTTGGTTGAGGAAGCACCCAGTAATGAAAGAACCAGGAGAAAGATAAACAGGGCCCAGGGCAAAAATGAACTTTTCTGAGCTGATTTCCTGCTCTGTGTAACTGGATTATTATTTCCTGCCCCACTTACCTCACGGGGATAAAGTGAGGATTGAGGAATTTAAGGGATGTCCAAGTTCACTCGGAAGTATGGCTTCTGGATATATACTGCGTTTGTCTGTTCCTTCCAGTCCTTACACATTGACAGAGATTTAGGTAAGCTTCTGACAAGCTACTCACCAATCTTCCCAGTTTGCTTGGGACTGAGGGAATTCCTGGGATGTGGGAATTTCAGTGCTAAAGCTAAGAGAATCCCAGCAACCTTGGATGAGTTGGTCACCCTACAAAGAGGTAGCACTTGAGAATGACTGTTTTGGGCTAAATGATGTCCCTCCAAAATTTGTATGTTGAAGCAGTAACTCCCAGTACCTCAGAATGTGATCCTACTTGGAGATAGTCCCTTAAAGAGGTGATCAAGTTAAAATGAGGCCGTCAAGGTGAGTCCTGATCCAGTCTGATTGGTGGCCTTATAAGATGATGAAATTGGGACACAAAAAGACAACAGGGACACGTGTATAGATGTGAAGATGGCAAAATGGTGGCCGTCTACAAGCCAAGCAGACTGGCCTCCGAGGAAACCAGACCTGTGACATCTTACTCTGGGATTTAAGTCTCCAGGACTGTGAGAAAATAAATGTCCGTTGCTTAAGCCACCTGGTCTATGGTATTCTGTTATGGCAGCCTGAGCTGACTAAGACAGAAGCTTGCATCCTTATACCTAAATATCTGAAAGCTACACAAGAAATCAAGCCTGTGAATCAAATGTTTCTATCTTATCACATACACCCTTGCAAAGACCTGAAAAGCTACATTAGAATTTAGAATTCTCAGGACCCTGTGCCATGCCTGCTTGGTATGGTAGAGCCCACCTCTGGCCCCCCAAGCCTATGACCTAGCCCCTATTGTCCCCATGCCCTGTCTTGGTCTTACACCATGTGTGGGAGCTCTGCTCTGCTCACAACCTCTATAAACAGCCTCCCCTTGGCCACCCTTCGGGCCTAGGGCTGTGCTCACTGAAGATGGAGTCCCCCACGGAGTATAGGCCACTGTAGGCCTTGAAGTAGACTCAGGGTCACGTAGGCTAGAATTATGGAGTCCCAGATGCCCATAATATAGTCTACAAGGAGAGGGTGAAGGTTCTAGGGTGACAGAGCCCTTAGTTCCTCAAATTCCTGAGGGGACAGGCCTGGGTGGACTAGAGTAAAGCCCTCTAAAGTATGGGGCTCAGGGCAGGGTTCCCTGTTGCCCTGGTCTGAAAGCAGTACTTGCAGAAAACCAGATTCCACGCCTGTGGTGTGGGAGGGTGCTCCAACCAGGAGAGAAAGAAGGAGCCAGTCAAGGGGAGGAGGGATTTGAACCCACGCTGTCTGGTTCCAGAGCCCACGTTCCTAACCACTCTGCACCACTGCCTCCCAAGAGCAGTGGTCAGAGGAGGTGTTCAGAGGGGGAGCCGTCAGGACAGGCTGTAGGAAATGCGTGGACAGAAGTGGTTCCCTGGAGATGGACACTCTCGGATGCCCATGAGGGGCACTTCTCAAGAATTTGAATTCAGGAGAACATTCTTGAGAAGTGCCCCTCCTCAGCATCCCACAGTGCCCATCCGAGAAGCCCCACTCATTAGAGCTCCGCCTTCTGATGATGATTACAATAAATGTAATAAATACATTTTCCACATATGTTAGAGAAATAAAGGTGAGCACACATGAAAGAAAGCTTTTTCACGTAAGTCACACTCATGGAATAGTCTTGGCTTCAGCTTAAGAACAAGCAAACCGCAGCTTCGCTAGTCAGAGGTGACGGAGCTGGGGTTTGACTCCAGCATCCAAGTGTGTTTTAATTGTGGCCCATTTGAGGCAATCCACAGTGGCACTAAATTACATCGGTTCATTTGGACAGGCATTTATTAAGAGTGTTTCTGTGCCAGGCATCGATTAACTGCCAGAATAGAGATGTGGACAAGATTCTTCTCTGCTCGAGTGGCTCACAGGCCATGGGGGAAATGGGCAGGTGAACTAGGAAAGGAGCAGCTGAGAAGCACCCGTCCTCAGGAAATGCAGGGAGGACCCAGAGCATGGTCTGTGATAGCTGACCCAGGAGATGAGTCAATGGGACCTTCAAGGCCAAGTAAGAAGTGGCAGAGAACAGAGAAAAGAGCCCTGCAAAGAGAGGAGAGGAGCTTGTAGAGGGGAGACCTAAGACAGAGGGGACCCCGGGGCTGCTTAGAATTCCCTGAGCCTGGACCAGGAGTGTAGGGGTGCGGGGGGAGGGGATTTCTAGACCTAAAAAATTAGATACAAGGAAACCCTGGTCAGGTTTTAATCCAGGAAATGGCCAGATCAGACATAGGCTTGATCTATATCCAGTCCCTGTCACTTCAGTCTGAAATGGTCTCTCTCCTCATCTCTGTTCCCTTCCCCCGTCTTGGAGTTTCTCAGGAACTGAGTTTCCTGATAGCCCCAGTGCCTTGCATAGTGCCTGGCATTCGTTTGCTACATGAATGAATGAGTAAAAGAACTCTGCTACCTGTTTGTGTTCTCCTATGTTAGCTTCCTTTTCTCCCGCACCGTTCCTGATTTTAGTTAAGAACTGAACATGGGCTCTGTACACAGGCCCCGAGGCTGTGAGTCTGTGTGTGTATGTTTTACATCAGCCAAACCAAATAAACAAACACATGGCAGAACCCCAGGCGTGCTGCCCCTGCACTTGGCACAGCCAACTGGCACGTGGCTGCCCCTCCCCAGCCGCCCCGGCTCCTCTCTCTGGAGTCAGCCTCGAGGCTTGGCTGTGGATTTGGGAAGCTCCTTCCCCTCTCCAGTGGGGCTCCAGGCGCACACAGATACGCTCCTTTTAATTAGAGGGAATTTGAAATTCCTTCTGTCTTGGAACTCTGGAGAATTGGTTGGCAGCCCCTCAGACCTGGGGGGGGACCCGCTGACAGGGTGGCAACCACAGGACCGGGCAGAGGACAGGGATGTGACCACCCGACCCCGACGGGGCTTCCTGCTCCCTCGGACCCATTCCAACCTGCTTTACTGCCCATTCCCTGCCGACGGCTCTGGGACCCCTAGAGTCTATCACAGACTCCTAGAGTTTCCTCCTGGGGAGGCGCCCAGCTCTTCAAGTGTCTCGAGTCAAAATCCATGCTCAGAACAGGGCTCACCGGAGGTTTTCCTGCATTTCTCCAAATCAGGACATGACTGCCCGATTTCCGGGGCCCCCGGTTGGAAGCCGGGGCTGGTTCTAGACTCCTTTCCCCTCACTCCACACCCATCATCAGCAGGCGTCATCTATTTTAACACCAAAGGGCTACACAAATCCAACCCCTTCTTTCCAGCTCCTTACTACTGTCCAAGTTCATGTCCCCCCTCATCTCTGCTTGGACTTGTACGACCACGTCCTACTGGTCTTCTTGCCTCCAGTCTCCTTTCTTGAATCTCTTCTCCTTTCCAGACACCATTTTAATCTTCCTAAGTTATTGATTTGACCCAGTCCCACCTTTACCAAAAAACAAAACCCAAATAAAAAAAAATCTTAAGTGAGGGAGGAGTAGGAGACCTGGATTTCGTCTGGTCTCAGGAATTCAGTGGATAGGGATCAAACCATTCTGAACACCTACGAACTCAACAGGAGATTGAAGAAAAGAACAGCAACAACTCTCTGAACAGAAAAGCGAGCACTTTCTGGAAGGTAGGACGTGCGGAGAAGTGAATCCGAGGCGATATTCGGGAGGATAGACGGCGGGGGAGGGGCCTCCGTTGGCCGCTTCTGGCAAGTGATAGAGCCGCGGAGCACAAAATCGGAACAACTCCGCTGAGGGACGTCACTCTGGTGGCTAAGCGGGGGGTGGAACCCTCCGGGACAGTGTGGTCCCAGGACCCTCGGGGTCACAGAAAGACCGGGGGTGCCTGAGTGTGGCAGAGCTCCCAGGTAATGGAGCAGGGAAGCCGGCTGCAGAGGCGGAGCCCAGGCGCGGGCTCTCAGCTCGGGGTGGCCATAAACCGTGATCCGCGGCACCGTCGGGCCCCTGCTCCTCCAGCAGGGACCCAACAAGCAGCAGATCCGGGGAGACTCACCTTCTTCCCCGGGAGGAGCGGCGCGGGAGTGCACCGCAGGGATCTGCTGGGTTTGGAGACTCCAGACCGGGTCGGGTGCCAGAGATAGAAACGCGCGGTCGCAGGCCAGGTGAGCACGGAGTGCGGCCGGAGACCGGGGAGACGGGAGTGACTGGCGGCTTTTCTCTGGGGGCTCACTGAGGAGCGGGGCCCCGAGTTCTCGGCTCCTCCGGGTCGGAGATTGGGAGGCCGCCATTTTCACTCTCCGCCTCCAAAGCTGTACGGAAAGCTCGCAGGGAACAAAAGCCCCGGAGACCAAACCCGAGCAGATTACTTAGCCGGGAGGGGGCAAGGGCGGGGCAATTCCGCCTCCGGCAGAGACATTTGGAAACCACGGCAACAGGCCCCTCCCCAGAAGATCAGCGAGAACAGCCAGCCAAGACCAAGTTTACCGATCAATGAGAACGGCAGAACTCCAGCGCTAGGGGAATACTGCACATAGAATTCATGGCTTTTTTACCATGATTCTGTAGTCTTTCAAAGTTAATTTTTTAACTGTTTTTTTTTTTTTAATTTTTCTTTTTCCCTTTTTCAACCAACATCTTATCAATCCCTTTTTTAAAAAACATTCTTATTTTTCATTTTTAGAGTCATAGTCTATCCCTTCATAGTAGTTACCCTTATTTTTGGCGTATATATATAAGTTGTTCTCTCTTGAAATTTTTGAGATACAGTTTCTTCTAACAGATCAAAATATACCCTAAATCTCTAGTGTATGGCTTTGTTCTAGTCTCCTGCCTGATCACATTCTCTCCCTTTTTTTTTTCTTTTTTAAAATCCTCTTCTTTCTTTTTTCAAACAACTTCTTATCAATTCCTTTTATAAAATTTTTAATAATTTTCATCTTTACAGTCATATTCCATCCCTTCATCATATCAACCCTTATTTTTGTACATATATAAGTTTTTCTTTCTTTTAAATTTTGGGAGGCACTTTCTTCTAACAGACCAAAATACACCCAAAATCTAGTGTGTGGCACTGATCTATGCACCAGCTTGATCATATTTGATCATATTCTGTTTTTTTTTTCTTTTGTTCTGTTTTTGTTTGTTTTTATCTTTTTCTGGCATGGTATATTCAGAGCACTAAATAAGAAAAATATGCAGCCAAGAACACTATATACAGCTAGGCTGTCATTGAAAATAGAAGGAGAGATAAAAAGCTTTCAGGTCTTTTCTGATTTTTTAGAGTATATTTTCTGGGGACGTTGTTACCCTGTTAGCATTTTGTTCTCTCATTCACCTATTCTCCTCTGGACAAAATGACAAGATGGAAAAAATCACCTCAAAAAAAGAACAAGAAGTAGTACCGACTACCAGGGACCTCCTCAATATGGACATTAGTATGATGTCAGATCTAGAGTTCAGAATCATGACTTTAAAGATACTAGCTGGGCTTGAAAAAAGCATGGAAGTGATTAGAGAAACCCTTTCTGGAGAAATAAAAAAACCAAAATCCAACCAAGTAGAAATCAAAAAGGCTATTAATGAGGTGCAATAAAAAATGGGGGTGCTAACTGCTAGGATAAATGAGGCAGAAGAGAGAATCAGTGATATAGAAGACCAAATGATGGAAAATAAAGAAGCTGAGAAAAAGAGAGATAAACAACTCCTGGATCACAAGGGCAGAATTCAAGAGATAAGTGATACCATAAGATGAAACAACATTAGAATAATTGGGATCCCAGAAGAAGAAGAAAGAGAGAGGGGGCAGAAGGCATATTGGAGCAAATTATAGCAGAGAACTTCCCTAATTTGGGGAAGGAAACAGGTATCAAAATCCAGGAGGCACAGAGAACCCCTCTCAAAATCAATAAAAATAGGTCAACACCCCGACATCTAATAGTAAAACTTACGAGTCTCAGAGACAAAGAGAAAATCCTGAAAGCAGCTCGGGAGAAGAGATATGTAACCTACAATGGTAGAAACATTAGATTGGCAACAGACCTATCCATAGAGACCTGGCAGGCCAGAAAGGACTGGCAGGATATATTCAGAGCACTAAATGAGAAAAATATGCAGCCAAGAATACTATATCCAGCTAGGCTGTCATTGAAAATAGAAGGAGAGATAAAAAGCTTCCAGAACAAACAAAAACTAAAAGAATTTGCAAACACGAAACCAGCCCTACAAGAAATATTGAAAGGGGTCCTCTAAGCAAAGAGAGAGCCTAAAAGCAACATAGACCAGAAAGGAACACAGACAATATACAGTAGCAGTCACCTTACAGGCAATACAATGGCACTAAATTCCTATCTTTCAATAGTTACCCTGAATGTAAATGGGCTAAATGCCCCAATCAAAAGACACAGGCTATCAGATTGGATTAAAAAACAAGACCCATTGATATGCTGTCTGCAAGAGACTCATTTTAGACCCAAAGACACCCCCAGATTGAAAATGAGGGGGTGGAAAACCATTTACCATGCTAATGGACACCAAAAGAAAGCTGGGGTGGCAATCCTTATATCAGACAAATTAGATTTTAAACCAAAGACTATCATAAGAGATGAGGAAGGACACTATATCCTACTTAAAGGGTCTATCCAACAAGAAGATCTAACAATTGTAAATATCTATGCCCCTAACATGGGAGCAGCCAAATATATAGGCAGTTAATAACAAAAGCAAAGAAACACATTGACAACAATACAGTAATAGTGGGGGACTTTAACACCCCCCTCACTGAAATGGACAGATCAGCTAAGCAAAAGATCAACAAGGAAATAAACACTTTGAATGACACACTGGACCAAATGGACTTCACAGACATATTCAGAACATTCCATCCCAAAGCAACGGAATACACATTCTTCTCTAGTGCCCATGGAACATTCTCCAGAATAGATCACATCCTAGGTCATAAATCAGGTCTCACCTGGTACCAAAAGATTGGGATCATTCCCTGCCTATTTTCAGACCACAATGCTTTGAAACTAGAACTTAATCACAAGAGGAAAGTCAGAAAGAATTCAAATACATGGAGGCTAAAGAGCATCCTACTAAAGAATGAATGGGTCAACCAGGAAATTAAAGAGGAGTTTAAAAAATTCATGGAAACCAATGAAAATGAAAACACAACTGTTCAAAATCTTTGGGATGCAACAAAGGCAGTCCTAAGAGGAAAGTATATAGCAATGTAATCCTTTCTCAAGAAACAAGAAAGGTCTCAAGTATACAACCTAACCCTGCACCTAAAGGAGCTAGAGAAAAAACAGCAAATAAAGCCTAAACCCAGCAGGAGAAGAGAAATAATAAAGATCAGAGCAGAAATCAGTGAAATAGAAACCAAAAGAATAGTAGAACAGATCAACAAAACTAGGAGCTGGTTCTTTGAAAGAATTAACAAGATTGATAAACCCCTGGCCAGACTTATCAAAAAGAAAAATGACCCAAATCAACAAAATCATGAATGAAAGAGGAGAGATCACAACCAACACCAAAGAAATACAATTATATGAACATTATGAGCAACTCTATGCCAGCAAATTAGATAACCTGGAAGAAATGGATGCATTTCTAGAGATGTATCAACTACCAAAACTGAACCAGGAAGAAATAGAGAACCTGAACAGACCTATAACCACTAAGGAAATTGAAGCAGTCATCAAAAATCTCCCAACAAACAAAAGCCCAGGGCCAGATGGTTTCCCAGCGGAATTCTACCAAACATTTTAAGAAGAATTAATACCTATTGTTCTGAAACTCTTCCAAAAAATAGAAATGGAAGGCAAACTTCCAAACTCGTTTTATGAGGCCACCATTACCTTGATCCCAAAACCAGACAAAGACCCCATCAAAAAGGAGAATTATAGACCAATATCCTTGATGACCATGGATGCAAAAATTCTCACCAAAATACTAGCCAATAGGATCCAACAGTACATTAAAAGGATTATTCACCATGACCAAGTGGGATTTATCCCTGGGCTGCAAGGTTGGTTCAACATCCGCAAATCAATGAACGTGATACAATACATTAACAAAAGAAAGAACAAGAATCATATGATCCTCTCAATAGATGCAGAAAAAGCATTTGACAAAGTACAGCATCCTTTCTTGATCAAAACTCTTCAGAGTATAGGGATAGAGGGTACATACTTCAATATCATAAAAGCCACCTATGAAAAACCCACAGCGAATATCATTCTCAACAGGGAAAAACTGAGAGCTTTCCTCCTAAGGTCAGGAACATGGTAGGGATGTCCACTATCACCACTGCTATTCAACATAGTATTAGAAGTCCTAGCCACAGCAATCAGACAACAAAAAGAAATAAAAGGCATCCAAATCGGCAAAGAAGAAGTCAAACTCTCACTGTTTGCAGATGATATGATACTTTATGCGGAAAACCCAAAAAACTCCACCCCAAAACTGCTAGAACTCATACAGGAATTCAGTCAAGTGGCAGGATATAAAATCAATGCACAGAAATCAGTGGCATTCCTATACATTGACAAGACAGAAGAAAGAGAAATTAAGGAGTCAATCCCATTTACAATTGCACCCAAAACCATAAGATACCTAGGAATAAATCTAACCAAAGAGGCAAAGGATCTGTACTCAGAAAACTATAAAATACTCATGAAAGAAATTGAGCAAAACACAAAGGAATGGAAAAACGTTCCATGCTCATGGGTTGGAAGAACAAATATTGTGAAGATGTCAATGCTACCTAGAGCAATCTACACATTCAATGCAATCCCCATCAAAATAGCATCCAGTGTTTTCAAAGAAATGGAACAAATAATCCTAAAATTTGTATGGAACCAGAAAAGACCCCGAATAGCCAGAGGAATGTTGAAAAAGAAAAGCAAAGCTGGCGGCATCACAATTCTGGACTTCCAGCTCTCTTACAAAGCTGTCATCATCAAGACAGTATGGTAGTGGCACAAAAACAGACACATAGATCAATGGAACAGAATAGAGAGCCCAGAAATGGACCCTCAACTCTATGGTCAACTAATCTTTGAGAAAGCAGGAAAGAATGTCCAATGGAAAAAAGGCAGTCTCTTCAACAAATGGTGTTGGAAAAATTGGACAGTCACATGCAGAAGAATGAAACTGGACCATTTCCTTACACCACACACAAAAATAGACTCCAAATGGTTGAAAGACCTCAATGTGAGACAGGAGTCCATCAACATCCTGAAGGAGAACACAGGCAGCAACCTCTTCGACCTCAGCCGCAGCAACTTCTTCCTAGAAACATCGCCAAAGGCAAGGGAAGCAAGGGCAAAAATGAACTATTGGGACTTCATCAAGATAAAAAGCTTTTGCACAGCAAAAGAAACAGTCAACAAAACCAAAAGACAACCGACAGAATGGGAGAAGATATTTGCAAATGACATATGAGATGAAGGGCTAGTATCCAAAATCTATAAAGAACTGATCAAACTCAACACCCAAAGAACAAAGAATCCAATCAAGAAATGGGCAGAAGACATGAACAGACATTTTTCCAAAGAAGACATCCAAATGGCCAACAGACACATGAAAAAGTGCTCAACATCGCTCGGCATCAGGGAAATCCATATCAAAACCTCAATGAGATACCACCTCACACCAGTCAAAATGACTAAAATTAACAAGTCAGGAAACAACAGATATTGGCAGGGATGCGGAGAAAGGGGAACCCTCCTACACTGTTGGTGGGAATTCAAGCTCGTGCAACCACTCTGGAAGACAGTATGGAGGTTCCTCAAAAAGTTGAAAATAGAGCTACCCTACAATCCAGCAATTGCACTACTGGGTATTTATCTCAAAGATACAAATGTAGGGATCCGAAGGGGTACGTGCACCCCAATGTTTATAGCAGCAATGTCCACAATAGCAAACTGTGGAAAGAGCCAAGATGTCCATCGACAGATGAATGGATAAAGAAGAAGTGGTATATATATACAATGGAATATTATGCAGGCATCAAAAGGAATGAGATCTTGCCATTTGCAATGACGTGGATGGAACTGGAGGGTATTATGCTGAGCGAAATAAGTCAATCAGAGAAAGACATGTATCATATGACCTCACTGATATGAGGAATTCTTAATCTCATGAAATAAACTGAGGGTTGCTGGAGTGGGGGGTGGGATGGGAGGGATGGGGTGGCTGGGTGATAGACATTGGGGAGGGTATGTACTATGGTGAGCGCTGTGAATTGTGCAGGACTGTTGAATCTCAGATCTGTACCTCTGAAACAAATAATGCAATATATGTTAAGAAAAAAAAAAGAAGAAGAAGATAGCAGGAGGGGAAGAATGAAGGGTGGAAATCGGAGGGGGAGA
The DNA here is from genome assembly GCF_011800145.1 of Mirounga leonina. Lineage (NCBI taxonomy): Eukaryota > Metazoa > Chordata > Mammalia > Carnivora > Phocidae > Mirounga > Mirounga leonina. The sequence goes on along the minus strand of NW_023270852.1, from coordinate 2,157,009 downwards.
CGAACCATGAGAGACGATGGACTCTGAAAAACAATCTGAGGGTTCTAGAGCGGGGGGTGGGGCGGAGGATGGGTTAGCCTGGTGATGGGTATTAAAGAGGGAACATTCTGCATGGAGCACTGGGTGTTATGCACAAACAATGAATCATGGAACACTACATCAAAAACTAATGATGTAATATATGGTGATTAACATAACAATAAAAAATTAAAAAATCTTAAGTGATTCCTACAACAGAAATAGTGTATTGTTCTTCAAGTTTCTATCTTCTCTATGAATACATCTCCTGCATTTTAGGAGGTTGCTTGAATAAAGATCATACTTCCCCAACCTTCTTTGCAGTAGGGCATGGCCCTGTGACTTGGGTCTGACCAATGAGATTTACCTAGAAATGGAGTGCGTGACTTTTAGCAGTGTCCTTAAATTAGGGAAGTGGTGTGTTCTTTATTATACTTCCTTCCTTCCTGCAGGGTGGAATACAGATGTGATGGCTGGAGCTAGAGTAACCATCGTAGGCCAAAAAGTGTAGTGCAGGGTAAGATAGAAACACACCATGGCTCACTCTACAAACCCTACCTTTCTCTTCCAAACTGTCACATGAGAAAGAAATAAACTTTTATTCTGATTAAGCCATCAATATTTCAGGGTTTTCTGACACTGTAGCTAATCCCAATTCTAATGAATTTTCACCTAGCATAGGGGGTCTGGAAGACAAATGCCACCAGGAACCAGGTAGGCAACAGTAACTTAGTAACGCCTTCACGGAGCAGGAGACTAAGGGTGGGTTTGTTTATTTGTTCATTTAAAAAAAAAAATTTATTTAGTCATTCTGTTTTTCACTGAACAAGTGTTTGTAAAACCCATCATGTGGTCACAGGCACTCTTAGGCACTGGGAAGGCAGAGCCAAGTCAGATTCGGTCCCTTCTTAGAGGAGACACAGTCTGGTTGGGGAAGACATTTTAAACAGAGTAATTTGGAAAAGTGTTCTGGGCCCTGTGAGGGCTGATGTAGAGCTAGTGGTAGAAGCACAAAAGAGATTGGAGTCAATTCTAAAAAAAAAAAGATCGGAAGACAAAACTTCAAAGGGAAGATAACCTCCTTCCCCAAAATGAGTAAAGACAGATAACCAGAGGCTGGAGGGATTTGATTCCCTGCTGTTACCCTTCCCTCCCCTTTCGGGGAATTGCAAACAATTTGGTGGAAAAGAGCTCATGTAGGCTCCACCCAGAAGGCAGCGGGGAGAGGGCATGAGTACAACATAAGGAACTCTAGGATTTGGTCGGGGCTCTTTCTATAGCTTTTTTTCCATACTGAGCCCTTTCCAGGATTCGATTGTACAAGGAATCAGAGTTCCTGCCTTACAGTCCCGTGCTGTAGAAGGCTTGATGTTTAGGAACTGCAGTCCCGTCGAGAGATGGGACTCGTAGTAGGTGCTTAGTAAATTTGGGTGTAGTTAGAGAAGGCTTCCTGAGGGTTTTTGTCTCTCTGCTAAAAAGCCCAGGAGGTTTGGGTGATATTAAAAATAGGTAACAGTCCAGTATTGCACAGAATTGCACCGATAATCAGATCAGAAATTGGGTGTAAACTCACCATCCGGCATCATCTGTGTGGACCGCTGTACATTAGCCCTGCCTGGGGGAGGCTTTTTAAAATAATGGCATAAAAGTGACTGACCTGCATTTTTAATGAGTATTAAAAGAACGTTCAAAGCAGGAATTACAAAGCACAAGGCACATAGATGATGGCCTCTCACTAATTTTCACTCTGCACTCATTGCCACTTGACCTTGGGATGCATCCCGGCCTGAATCCTGCTGTGGTCCAGCAGAGTCAGTTCCTCGGGGCTGGGCTGGGTAAATAAGACCCTGAGCAGATCCAGCCCTCCCTGGGGTTCCTCGGCTTCTGGAAGGGGCTCAGAGCTCAGAGCCTGGCTCCCTACACAGGGGTCCTTTTCACGCTTCAAACGGAGCAAGCAAGGGATTCCCACTACCGACTTGGCACCACTCTTCCTTCCTCTTCACCTTTCCTGTCTTGGACAATTCCTGTCCTCTGAACTGTCCTAAGATAACCCACGGGGAACACATACCTGACATATTTTCCTCTCTGAAGCACTTTCCTTGTGGGAGCACTCTCTGCAAAGAATGCCCGAAGAGCAGAGAAAAGGACAAGGCTGAGCAGCCCTCGTCAGCTGATAAGGACCTTGGAAATAACTTCACCAGCTGCTCATTTCCAAGAGTGGAAAGCCGAGACCAGGAAGCTGGAGTGGGTTGCCTAAAAACACACAGAGCACTTGCACAAAATTCTTCAGCAGCTGGAGGCGTGCGCACGTTCAGTCCTACACCTTGTAAACATGTTTTGACCAGATGGAAGCCTTATCTGTCCAGCGCTGTTAACCCAGGCACACACCTAGTCTCGGGCGGGTAAGGGGACATTCATGGGGCAGGGCCATCTGGGAGTCTCTCTGGTGGTGGGGGAGGGGGGTGTCAGGAGATCTGAGTGGCTCAGGGAAAGCCACATGGAAGGAGGGGCTGGGGTGGTGGTCACAGAAGCGGCAGGAAGCCCAGGTGATAGGAGGGGCTGGGCTTTCCCTCCTGGGTCTGCAGGCTTTGAACCTCTTGGGCCCAGCAGGTGGGCAGCAGGTTGGGGGCATTAGCATTTGTTTTTCCACTTTGATCTTTTGTCTTTTAAGTGTTGTGGAAGATCTTGTTGGCAAGAGCCTGCCTGAGAAAATCCTCTGTGAGAATGTGGCTTCCGTGCTGTGAAACCTGGTCTGTTCTCGAAGTCCACCAATTGTCTTACTGGATCCCACAAGTCATTTTCTTGTACTTCCTGCCTCTCCCTTTTCCTCCTCCACGAAGTAGGAGGCTTGGACTAGCCCAGGGACTTTTCAAACTTCACCTATTAGCTGCAGAATCTTACCATTTCCCCCTCAATTCATAGCTGGAAGCCTAATACCCAAGGCAAAGCGTAGCTGCTCTGACCGACGCTGGAGATAGGGTATCTCCCTATTAGGCCAGGCTTGAGGTCCCCTTCCTGAGGTGGCTGCCCCCCATCCCCGTGGAAGCACACCCAAGTCAGCTGGAAAATCCCTACACCAGATGACCCTGAAATCCCCCTCCTGTTCTCCTTTACAATTCTAAAGCTATGCCCCATGAATTGGGGAGGGCAGGACCTCTAGTCCAATTATATCAATGAACTTACTGAATGTTCTCAGGGGCACATTATGTCCCCATGTTGTCGAGTGACTGCCTATTTGTCTTTCAAGTCTCGTCCTCTGTCATGTCCCCATGTGGAGACCATGCACCCTAGCCAAATAGAAATACTTAGAGTTCCCCAAATATAACATTTTCATTCCTCCATGCCCCTGTGAATGCCCTTCTTTCTACCCAGAAAATAGTTCATTCTTCTGTCAGACTATTGAGTGTGCACATTTGTTTTTAAGCTGGGCTCAATGGCACCTCTTCTTTGAAGACTCTCCCAGATCCCACACCCTTTCCTTTGCACAAGCATGGTGCTCTGGGGCGGCCTCTGCCATAATACGTCACACAGTCATGGATGACTTGTCCCCTTGACTCTTCCACTAGAGGGCCGTACATCTTACTTATCTTTCCTGGATGGTTCAGGGTATCTTGCACATAGCAGATATAAAAACCATGTAGTGAGCGAATGGATCAAGGAATAGGGGCACTGCTGGGACTGGGGTGCTGAGCTTTCGCAGCTACAACTTCAACATCACAACAGTCATGGAGCAATTTCCATCTTGCTCTCTTTGGTGTGGCCTGATTTCCTCCTCGACGGTATTTCTTAACATTCAGCTCCAAGGAGCAAAGACATTTTAAATGCAAGGCCGTCCTCAGCTTGCTTAACACAGCCAGCCCCATCTGCCCAGCATGGATCAGTGTGGTCAAAACCTACAGGGAAATTTTCCCCCGAAGAAGTCATTCAGTACCCGTCACAAAGAAAGAAAAGATTTATCTATTGGTCCCCTGCCATGTGATAGATGCTTTATGCAGGGAGGAGACCCAGGTACTCTATCTAGCCTCTTCATCCCTTTAGTCTTGCTCTCTACCACCTTCTACATTTCCATCTAGGAGAGAGTTGGATTGTGTGTGTGTGTGGTGTTTTTGTTTGTTTGTTTGTTTGTTTGTTTAAATACATCGAGGTATTGTTAACCAGATGATCCCTTTCTAAAAGTTTGCTAGCCTCATATAAACTTCTCTGAAAATTATGAAATGAAAAAGGAGAAGGGGCTTGTCTTCAGAGGTCCCTTCCAGCTGCCTCAGCAAGAGTCCCAGGGCTGCAACATGGCAGAAGTGTTGGGAAGTACCCAGGTATCCTGAGACAATGGCCCTGGCGTGGTTCTAAGCCAGTCATGCTTGGGCAGGGGCTCGGTGTACCAGCCCTCTCTTGCTTCCTGCTCGAGCCTGCTTGCTCTCCATCCTCCTCATTCAAAGTGTGAGTTACCTGGTAGCATCAAATATATCCCTTCTGTGTTTTTATGTAAAAATAAGTAGGACTTGCCAGGGCGCCTGGGTGGCTCAGTTGGTTAAGCGACTGCCCTCGGCTCAGGTCATGATCCCGGAGTCCCGGGATCGAGTCCCGCATCGGGCTCCCCGCTCGGCGGGGAGTCTGCTTCTCCCTCTGACCCTCCCCCTCTCATGCTCTCTCTCTCTCTCATTCTCTCTCTCAAATAAATAAATAAAATCTTAAAAAAAAAAAAAAAGTAGGACTTGCCAATTTAGACTGAAGAGGTAACAACTTGGAACAAAACTTGCATATTGGAGCACAACAGATAAAGCCCAGACCCTTCGAGGCAGGATGGTAAAGAAGGAGGAAGAGAGACAAAGGTGGTGGGGGAGAACTGGGGACTCCATTTAAGGTAAACTTGGTAGAAGAATGAGAAGAAAACCTAAGGAGAACAGTTTAATTTTTTTTTTTTTTTTGTACCATCTTTTGTATTCCCAGTGGCTTAGGAGAAATACACAGCCTTTCTGGTAATGGACTGAGGGCTCATGCCCTTCAGCCATTGCAGGGCAAAGAACTGGCTTTGCATTTCCTCATATCATTCTCGCAACACCTCTGAGGACATCCTCAGAGTCTAGCACTATTCAGAGCACGGGAAGCCTTTCCCCAAAGGCTTCTTGCCACCTGGCTGTTTCCTGGGGCCGGGAGTGAGGGGCAGGGACAGGGCTGGAGGAACGGTTATATTCTGATATTGAAAGACAGAACAGAAGCGTAGTTACCCTAAGCCTCCTTGGGGTGGTAGTACTCCTACCACTGAGAAGTCAACCAGAGGGGGCAGGAAGAGGCATTGTCTACAGAAACTCAGTTCAGAGGTTTGTGGATTTTCTAAAGCCTTTGTCCTGTGACAGGCCCGAGTTCAGATCCGGATGAGCACTGAGTGCACTGTGTACCCCATCACGGTACTATGCTCTGGGGCATCGGAAGTAGATGACCACACCACTGCCCGCCAGGGTCTGAAGATCAGATATAGTGCAGCCGAGGGCCGTGGGACCCCCTGTCTCTCCTTGCTGGAACATAGATGGAATTGTGAACCAAAAGTGACTGAGAGCGAAACTTCCCCTCCCTTTATTCTTTTATCTTCATCATTCGCTGTCCACTGACCGGGCCATATTTTTATCTGAGGGCTGAGCTCTTTGCTATGCATTCTCTGTCTTTGGTCTGCAATTGCACAGGCTTGTTCCATCATTTGCTGACTTTATCAGCAGCGCCAACAGCACTCAATTGTATTTGCCTGGCGCTTTTGTCCTTGTTAGCCATGGAACCAATGTGCAAAAAAGGCAACTCGAGCACCATAGGACCAAACTATCATTACCCCCGGTGATGCTCCCTATTAATAACTGCGGTCCGAAGGAGGATTCGAGCCAATGAAACAATATGTAAAATGTATTACGATTGTGTCAGGCACGTAGGAGACATTCAATATACATTAGCCATTCTCATTAGAAATCTGTATCTTTCAAGTTGACAGTTACCTGGAAGAAGTCCATTATTTAGAAGTCCTTCTTGGCTGTCGCTGTCAAATGGCCCTTTGACTATGGCAGCTGGGTTTTGGGCCACCTATCTCCTGCCCCTGTTGGTTTCCCTGCTTAGCAATTTTATTCCCACCTCTGAGCGAGTCATACCTGCTCTTCACTCACCACCCCACCCTTACCTTGAGCTGTCAGTGGGGGCAGGGAAATGTGCGTTTCCTATTAAATTTCAACCACACCTTGAGGGCAGTATGAGGCCATTTGTCTATTCAGCAAACATTCTGAGCACTTCCTCAGTGCTGGGTGCTGCACGGGGTGCTGAGATTAGAGAGAGAAATGAATCACAGCCCCTGCCCTTCAGAAACTCCGCTATGGAAACAAAGTAGAGTACATTAACTACACCCACGTATGAACAAAGTGTCCCTGTGCATTATGGCGAGTGTTCCTGGATACTCCTATTAAAAAGATCCCACCCAAAAAGAGGAACCGGTAATAGCCCCCCATTTTTCTCCCGAATCAAAACAAAATTGTATGGTATCATGGCAGGCTAGAGGATTGTTGAACAACTGTTAACTCAGTGTCCTGACCACCACCTGTTTTCCTCATTCCCTTTGGGCATGGCCGCATGACCCACTTTGGTAAAAGTGACAGCTTTTAATTCCTGAGCCTAGGTGTTGAGAAGCATCACGTGTTTCTACTTGCTCCTCTGAGAGCTTCTGACCTCCCCCGTGAACACGCTCTCAAGAGCTGCTACCCTCTGTCAGGGACCCACAGGGAGATACGTGGAGCAGACCTGAACTCGCCCCCGAGCCTGAAGCAGGGCCGTCCCAGCGAACTGAAGATGCAAGTGCAAGAAATCAACGCTCATTGTTTTCTGTGCTTATTTGTTACTTGGCCGATGTTGACTAACACTGTCTTCAAGATTTTGCTCCATCTGTCCTCACCCTCCCTCTTTAGCCTGATCTCCCTCTAAGCACACTGAACGACTCCCCTCTTGCCAAGCCCCCTGTGTGAGCAGTTCCCTCTGCCTGGACGAGTCTACTTCACCTACACATCATTCAAGGCCAGGATCAGATTTCACCTTTTCTAGGACATCTTTCTTAATCCGTTCTTCCCGCTACCAAAAACTCAAACTACAAATAACTAAGTAAAGGTGATAGCAATGACATGGATAATAAATGGTTAATTCATTCATTGAGCATGGGTTTGGTGCCTACTCCTTAGCAGACTTATGTTCTCCTCCCTCTGTGTGAGCAAATCCATCCAAATCCATCTAGGGCCTTTGGACCATTGGATTGCGATCGGCTGCTTAGGAGTCCTGTACCCCCAGGAGTCGTTGTCTCTTCCAGGGCCGAGGCTGTCTCTTTCATCCCTATGTGTGAGGTGTGAGGACAAGCACAAGGAAATGTCAGTCTCCCTACGAACAGCAGTTGACAGCAGAGGTGTCCGGTTCCCTGGCTGAGAGAGGAAAAGGCCAAAGTGGCTCACGGCTGGGGCTCATGCTGTTCCCACCTGCAGGCCTGGCCCTGCCCCAGCTCCAAACCAGATCGTATCAGGAAGGCAGGAAGTCCTTAAGCATCTCCAGAACCTAGGCCAAGGGGGCTTAGTGTTGATTCACCTTGTTTATTGACCTCGTCTGTGAGTCATTTCCCTGGCACTGAGTTCAGGATTCCACCATTTTTCCCGACTTGCCTCTCCATGGGCTGACCTGGGAGGTGGTCTGTGTTACCGCCTGGATTCTCAGCTGCCCCCCTCCCCACTCCCACCCACTAAGGCACCTCCATGAAACTCAGGTTTTGAGCTGCACCTTTTTGTGAGGTGTTGTTAGTACCAGACTGGCCTGTTTGGTCCCAAGTTCCGGTGGCTTCCTCACTCACCAGTCTCCTCTGAGGAGAGGAGCAGCTTTGTTTTGGCCAGCATCCTCCCCATTCACTCAGTTCTACTCCTGATCCCCAGCTGGTCTCTGGGGTCTGCTCCAGATGTTAGCTACCTCTGGCTTTGACAAATTGAGTATAAAATCCCCACTAGGGTTTGGCAAGTTCAGGCACCACTGAACACTCGGCCCTTTGAGGACAGGGGCTTCATTCCAGAATCCAGATAGGGCTGGTCTTGTGTATGCCCCTGAAAAAATGTTGAATAAATAAATGAAAGGGTGAATGCCCAGCCTCAGAGCTCACCTTCCATGGGATCAGGGAACCAGAGGGAACATAGCCTTTGAGATTGGAGACTGAAATCTCATTTTCATCTCTTTCTTACTCTCCACTCTCTCCGATTAGCTCCCTTGCTGATCCTAATAATTTCCATCTTGGCCTAAGCTCTTTCCCCACCACACCATCCCTGACGCCCAACCTCCAACTCTCTTCCTGTCTCCCTTGTTTTGACCAGTTATTCCCTTCCCTCACAAGGCTTGTGCAGATGGGTCTGTAGATGGGTCTGCCGATGGGGAGGTGCGTCCCCACCTGGTGAGGGCTGGGACCCTCATCCTCAGGTCCTGCTCTCACTGGCAGAGTCCCTGGGAAGTTACCCCAGTTACTCATTTTGTGTCTCCAGGAAGCAACTCTCAACCATGACTGCAAAGGGTTCTAGTAGCCCTGGGCATTTTACCTCTGCCTTTAGCCCCACATCCGATTCAACGGTGCCCTTTACTGTTCCCTAAATCCCTGTGCTATGACGGTTGAGGTGACAGAACCCAGTGAGACTTTTGTGGAACTCAATACTTCCCCATTGCTCTCTAAGGCCCCGGTGAGCAGCTTGGCCTCACTGAGGGGTGAGACAAATGGAGAAGGCCCAGAACTCCCACCCTGCCCCTGGGCAGGTCTCCATCCTCACAATTTCTCGTTCTGCTAAGCACACTGGACACAAGACCCCACCCCATCTGGAGAAGGGGAGAGAAGTCTGAGACCACCCCCTCAGTCAAACAAGAGAAAGACCCCTACACAGGGAGTGTAGTCCTTTACACCTGCGACCATCGATGGCCTCTGAGGGGCGCTAAGGCACACGCTTCTCATTGACTCAAGGGACAGCTCTGGCTCTCTCAGCCACACCCAGATCTGGGCAGGGGCCCAGGGGGTTCCCAGGACAGGCAGGCTCCCTCCAGGAGACAGAATAGTGGAGGAGGAGAGCGCCTCCTGATCTCCTCTGAGTCACACACGCTCAGAGTCCTGAGGATTGAAAGCATCAGAGATAGGTCGCCATCCTGCGATTCCCTTGAAATACCTCTGTTAAGAGGTCAGCATATTTTAGACCACCTCAGCAAACAGCAGCCTCACTCCCTAACAAAGTCATACACACCGTCTTCACATACTATATTCTCCCTTAAATTAGGCAGAAACCTGCCTTCCTGAGAAGTAAAGGATCAAACTCTCTCTCAGCTTTTGCATCTGAGCACTCTCCTGATATCTCGGGTTTGGGAGCACCCAGAGCACCCTCAAGTAATCTAACCATCCCCCAGTTTACTGCATTCTTCCAAAGCAATCAGAATCCTATTTTTCTTTAAATGTTCCTTTGGGGCTAAGAAGAGTGTCTAATAAGAAGATAATGTTGTGAGTTAGGTCATTGAAACACCCTGATGTCTTCAAGGCATTTTTATTTACACCCCCTAACCCCCCAAAGAGAAGCAACGCCCCAGCTTTGGTACCGGTCCCTTCTGACTCTGGGTCAGTGCAGGGCCTGAGGCAGCCAAGAGCAGCCCTGTCCCACATTTCCTCCTCATCCCTCTCACCCCCTCGCCCCCAGCTCCGTGCCTGTGCACACACTTCTAACACCCTTTGCCACTGGGGCTGCCTCCTTTTTTTTTTTTTTACATGCAAATGTCACATAAAATCCTTCAAATGAAAACAGGTACTTTTCATTTTGCTCCCATAAACAGACACTTTCTAAATATTTAGACATTTGTATATAATGCCCTTAAACTGTTTGTTCTGAAGCATAAATAGGTATCTCCGTGTTTGAGTTAGTGCCTGATATGTTCCTCATTTATGGAGAAAACATAAAAAATAATTGGAATAACTACAGCCAGGAACAATGCTTACACAGCATGCCACAGTCTTTTATTGTGTCTTCAAGTAAAAGCTTCCATTGTAGGAGAGTCTTTCCTCTCCATCAAACAGAACCACAGCTCCTGCTTTTAACCCTTTGCAGGATCCAGCCACGTCAGGGCAAGGCCTACCAGCAAAGCCCCCCCTTCGTAGGGCCCAATTTGCTATCTAGCTACATTCACAAAGCTGAGGGGTGGTACACTGATTTCTCATTCCCATCCTCAGCTTTTCACTGAGGGGAACAAATTCCCATTTTACTCCAAGGAGGGAAAAGTATGAGGCCTTCTCCAACCCCTAGTTGCTCCCCCAGGAGCAGATGAAATGAGGAAGAAGGATACCAGCCTGTGTAGTTTTCCCTCTCTGAGGTCTGTTTTGGACATCTACCTGGAGGGACTGTGATTCTTCTTCCACCTTACCCAGGCCTGGGGGAGGGAGGGAGGTTCAGTTCAGAGTGGGACGGATTGAAGAGTCAGTTTGGATAAAGGTCCGAGCAATTTTCTCCAATTAGCTTTATTCTAATTTTTGTATCTCCATCTCTCTGACTCTAGCTGCTTTCTTAAATGGTCTGACCTACAGTATGAAGAGGGGTGGGATTAGTATTACCCCTAAATTCTTACTGGCAAATAGGCTATTCCAAATCCCTCAAACACTCCTCAGAAGACACAGATGAAATGTTGTATTTTTACTGCATCCTTAAAATGGAGGTTGCACAAGATCATCATTAATGGATGGTGTTCCAGGTCTAATTCAACCCTCACTCGATTGTCTTTAATAGCCCCGCCAAGCTGTAAATCTAGCCTTGCTTGACCTCCCAGTGATGGGACATTGTTGGACAGTTCTGGCTGTTAAATCTTTTTTTTTTTTAATTGGCTGAAATTTCCTGTAATGTCCACCCATTGGCTCTGCTATAGACTGAACTGTGTCCTCCCAAAATTCGTATGTTGAAGCCTTACCCTCCAACGTGATGATATTTGGGATGGAACTTTGGGGAGCTAATTTGGGTTCGGTGAGGTCATGAGAATGAGGACTTCATGATGGGATGAGAGCCCTTACAAGAAGAGACACCAGAGAGCTTGCTCTTTCCTCCAAGCACAGAGGGGAGGTAATGTGAGCACACAGCCAGATGGTGTCACCTACAGGACAGGAGCAGAGGCATCAGAATGCAACTTACCTTCCCGGCGCCTTGATCTTGGACTTCTCAGCCTCCAGAACTTTGAGATATAAATTTCTGTGGTTTAAGCCACCCAGTCCCGGATATTTTCCTAGAGCAACCCGAGCAGTCTAAGACAGACTCTGTTCATTCACTCCTTTACTTTTCAAACCCATCACGAAAGTCCAGTTGTATTAGACATTCTGCTAGTGCTTGAGATTAAAATAAAAATGAGGAAGTTTCTATTTCTGCAAAGTCAGTTTGAAAAGCAGACAAAAAAGCCAGTAATTTCAGCACAAAGTATACTTTCGCATAAAGACGACTGTGAGAAAGGCGGTGAGGCCCCAGCAGTAGGATCTATCCGCTTCCGAGGCAAGGCCAGCATCTGAGTCCACAGAGAGTAAGGGCAAACCATGCAATCTCGCCTCCATAGGGCGCGATCTGGTCTTCTCCAGAAGGAGGGGAGCAAGACAGACCACCCCCACAGATGCAGTGTGAGCCTGGAGCCCCCAAGCCTGGAGGAGAGCCCAGAATCCCATGAGTGTCCAAGCATTTGCAGCGTCACTGGGGGGGCTTCCTCTCTGACTGGGGAGCAGCTGAAAGCTGAACAGTGGTGCCCGCATCTGGTACATTCCCTACCAGCCATGCCCATACAGCAGCCAGAGGGGGCCTTCTCAAACATCAGATCATGCCACTCCTCTGACAAAATCCTTCACAGGCTCCCGTTCCCTCAGTGGAAACACCAATAAAGACAGTTTGATCCTGCCTCTTGTTACTTTTCTGATTGTTCTCTTAATCCTGCCGCGCCCCCCCCCCCCCCCCCCCGCTAAACAGCCATGCCAGAGTCCTTACCGAAACACACCGGGCGCACCCCCACCATATGTACTGCCTTATGACGGCTGGGCCCTCTGCCTGGGACGCTTTCCCCCCAGAAATCTGTGTGGTGCACACCCTCTGTTCCACTCCGTAAAGTCTCAGCTCTAATGTCATCTTCCCAAGGAGCCCTCCCTGACGATGCTCTTACATACAGAACAGCCACACCATCTCCCTTACTCATGGCTCTATTTCTGTTTTCCCTTGGCAGTTTTCATTTTCTATAATATCTTATTTATTATGTCTGCTGTATTATTGCCCCTCGCTCCACTACACACATACACACACACGTGAGTTCCTGAATGCAGAGATTTCTATCTGTTTTATTTCAATGATCTAGAACTGTGTCAGCACAGAATGGGTACTTGTGATGGACTGAATTGTGTTCCCCCCAAATTCATGTTGAGCCTTAATTCCCAATGAGATGGTACATGGAAATGGGGCTTTTGAGAGGTAATTAGATGGATATGAGGTCATGGGGGTGGGGTCCCTATGATAGAGTTAGTGCCCTTATAAGAAAAGACCAGAGAGGGCTCATGCGAGTGTGCTCGCACTCTCTCTCTCTCCTCCATGTGTGGACACAGCAAAAAGGTGGCCATCGGAGAGCCAAAAAGAGTCCTCACCATGAGCTGAATTAACCAGCACCTTGATCTTGGACTTTTCCACTTCCATTAGCCCCTTCCAAGGCACAGGAGGGAGAAATCTCACAAAGATACCAGCTTGCGAAGTTGAAGGCAAAGGGTCTCATGGGACAAATCCCACACAAACCAAAGAATACTTGGAGTGCAAATCTGTTCTTTTCCTTCCCTGAACTTCAGGTGTTTCATCTGTACAGGGGAGACAAGAAGTACCTACCCCCGAAATTTGTTGTGAGGATTAAAGGAGATCATCTATGGTTGTGCACTCAGCACAATGTCCGGTTCCTTATAAGGTCTGTTGCTGTTAGTTTTGTTCAGAAGAGGCCAGAATGGCTTCTGGAGGTGTCTTGGTTCTATCAACTCAAGTCTTTGTCCACCTGCATCCTGGCAGTCCAGGAGGAACATTTGCAACACACGGCCTGGGGCCTAGAAGACCTGGCCTTTGATAACTAGCACTATTGAGTCTCTGGGCCTGAGTATGCGGCTTCTATGCATGAAATCCTGAGCAGTGTGAGATGATGAACCCATGGGCATTTACCCCTTCTGCCTGTCTTCTGATCTCTGCTCATATGCATTTACTGACAATTCTATCTGCCTACCTTGTGTGTTATCCAATCCCTGAGTTAACCCTAACTAAGAATGACAGAAGGGACCAGCCTATAATACTTGGAATGAGTCATGCCATCAGAGACCTGGCACCCTATCTTCCTGAGAGGAACCCGGGGATCTACTTTCCCACCACACTATACATTTATTTAAACCTTGAGGGGCGTATGTTGTAGACTGAGTTCCCAAGAAAGTCGACTCTGAGACAGAGTCTACCACACAGGATGTTTATTAAGGGGTGCCTTTGGGTTCAACACTTGGGGAAGAAAAGAGGAGCAAGTAGGAGAGGACAGAGGGAGAAGGTTAGCTGCCATGCAGGCCCGACCACAAACTTGGCCAACCCCTTGTGAGTTGTAGTTAGAGAATGGCCCTCCGGAGTCCTTGGTGGGCCAAGATGACCAGGCCTTTACCGCCCTGCTCTGATCAATCACTGAACGTGGCCTTGGTGAAAGGTGTTACTTTGTGCAAGAGAGTCTCTGAGCTGAGGCAACAAGTTATCCTCTGAAGAGGGACATGGAAGCATGTTACAGCATCCACCCAGTATACTCTCCACCCAACTGGCCTTCGGCCTCAGTTTCCCACTCAGGGTACTCACTACCCAAGCCCACCTTCAACCCTAGCTTCTTTGACTGGCATAATAACTGTCCAGTGCTTCCTGATCCCTCTCCTTGGGAAACAGGACAGAATCAATGTGTCCCAGCTCATTGTCTGGTGTCATGCTCTCAATAGGATGATCACTGCCAACCTGAATGCTGGTAACAGTTGGCCTTTGGCCATCACTCACTGCTTAGAAAATACGGCTTTGTTCACCAGCTGGGATCTCCTTGGGCACTGACCCCAACTAGGATAAAGCTTAATTTCTATACCTATGGACTATGCACTGGATCACATTTTAGGTTCCAAGCCCTTCATAGCCACTGCCTCTTCTTACTTAGGCTTTGTGAGGCCTCTTTTATAAGGGCACTTATTGCACTCATGATGGCTCTATCTTCATGACCTCCCCATCTCCCAAGGGCCCCAATTCCTAAAACCCTCACAGCAGGGATTAGGCTTCAACATATGAATTTGGGTGAGCTGCAAATGTTCAGTTTATAGTGGCTGTCAGAACAAAATACCACAGTCGGGGTGGCTTAAACAATAGAAATTTATTTCCTAGAAGCCCAAGATCAAGGTGTCAGTAGGCTTGGTTTCTTCTCAGGTTTCTCTCCTTGTCTTGCAGATGGTCACCTTCCCACTGTGTCCTCATCTCCCCTTTTTATAAAGACACCAGTCATTCTGGATTAGGGCCTATCCTAACAACCTCACTTTAACTTAATTACCCCTTTAAAGGCCTAATCTTTCAATACAAGCCCATTCTGAGCTCCAGATAAGTAATAATCCATATTTTGTGTCCAGCGCCAGGGATGGAATCCATCCCACCTGACTCTTTTTCAGGGTGGGTGAGGACACTAATTCAGCCTAATTAGTTAGATAATTTAGCTAGTTTATTAAGCTATTTCACTGTTCCTTCTGTCATTTAGTAGATGGAATAATAAAGCTAAAAGAAACTGAGTTTGTAATTCCTCCATATCACACAGCGTAGTGTTGGGTCCATCCTGGGAATTCACTATAGGTGTGTTGAATACATTGAGATGTTTGGCTTGGTCATGTCAAAAACACAGAAAGGAAAGCTGATAGTTTGGTCCATACCCTTTGGTGCCACATACATAATGTCATGAGACCAAGGACAGACTTTCATCCAGAGGAGTTCAGGTACCTAAGAAACCTAAAGCTTGGCCCAAGCTTGCCCACCATGCAAGGCTCTTGCATGGCATCTCTGACCCAGAGGCTGCAGTCGTAGCTTGAACAGCAGCAGGGAGGGAGTCCATCACCTCGGAGGACAGCCCATTCCACACATGGATGTATAAAGAGCAGGGGTAGCAAACTCAAGTACCCAGGATCCAAGGTGGGAAAGTACTCGAGTGAAAGGATTGGGGCGGGGAACAGTCATCACTCACCACCAAGTAATTCCCTCCTTGTTGGAACATGGGGGCCACTATTACCAGATTTCCCCATTTTTCCACAAGTCCCAGGAATCTAGATGCTAATGTGAAATCTCCCAAACTTTAAAATCTGATAGCTAATTCAAACTAGACACAAAAACAAATAAATAAGAATCATTTGAGGCCAACAAAGAATATCTGTATCTCAGATGGCGCCGTGGGCCACCTCCTGGTGACCTCAATCCTGGGCCACCACCGGACTCCATGATGCCTCTGTGCAAGTTGGAAGAAGCACTACCGTGAGGCAGGGACAGCCCTGTCGGTGCAGTCTGAGGAATAAAGTAAAGGAAGGCGCAGGTTTCAATCCCGCTCATCACCTCAGTGAGAACCTTGTGTGGTACACAAGTTGGACCACCTCTCTTTTGACTGCTGAGTTGAACCTCATCAAGCTATAGTTCACTTGCCTTGGTCCTAATTCTGACCAGTCATAAAACCCCACCATGCCCCTGTCTCTCTGCTTTTTATCGCCAGTCACA
Organism: Mirounga leonina; assembly: GCF_011800145.1. Classification (NCBI taxonomy): domain Eukaryota; kingdom Metazoa; phylum Chordata; class Mammalia; order Carnivora; family Phocidae; genus Mirounga; species Mirounga leonina. The sequence goes on along the minus strand of NW_023270852.1, from coordinate 2,141,194 downwards.
CCTAAAATTACTCATTCGATGTTTGTCCTTCCAAGGAGATGATAAGCTCCGGGAGGGTCATGAGATCTCTTGTTCCCCAGTCTACGCTCAGTGATCAGCATGGAGTCTGGCACAGGGAAGACATCCAACAAATATTTCTCTGGTAACAGAAGAGAAAAGGACAGACCAAGTCAGCCCTGGCTTTTAGATTTGAGTGAATCGTGGATGTGAAGGAAGTCGGTACAGCTCTCTCGTCTCCTCCACGACGAACACTCAGTTCCTTCACCCACCCCTCCCAGGGTCTGGCTTCTGGACCCTTCATTATCTTAGTTAGTTCCTTCAGGATTCAGTTCAGTTCATCAGAAACCTTTTGGAAATGCAGTTTCAACACCACAGTCTGGGACACAAGCAACCAAAGGGGTTAAGAACTCAGTTTTACTCTACCAGTCACTTTGCATCTGATACTTTATTCAGTCCACAAAACAGTCCCCATAGTAGGAATCAGAGGAGAAATGAGGGCTTCTGGAAGTTAAGTAACTGGTCTAACCAAAGTCACATTGTTTGTAGGCAGAGACACTGGGATTCAAACTTAAATTGTCCTGCCTCCCCAAAGCCGTGCTCTTTCTACCATGCCAGGCCTCTCTGTTCCATTGAATTATATTTAACTGCCAAGTCAGGGATTGTCTTGGGTCCAAATATCTCAAGCATGAATGAGCTGAGATTTTCCAGGCTTGAAGGGTCAGATTCGGTGGTAGTTAGGTCCATGGAGAGCGATGCAGCAGGCCACTCCGTCGAAAGCCGTGCATCAGCCTCACAAAGGGGAAGATGTCTGGGGCCAGGACAGCTGAAAGGATGTTTATGGGACGAAAACCTGGCGGAGATTAAATCCTGCGCACCCACAACGCCCTTGATCCCAGACTGCTGTTTATGGCCAGAGCAGCAAAAAGCCAAACAGAAACTTTGTTTTTTCTTTTTCCTGGTAATTGCTTTGGGGATTTATCTTGGGACAAAGAAAAAAGGTTACTGACCTGGGACAACTGCCCACCCCCTTCCAAAAAAAGCAACATAACTCACAAGTCACAAATGGCAATGAGAGGAGGTGAAGTACAAATCTCTCCACTTTACACTCCAGCCTAGTTTCCAGCCACATGTCTTTGGCGGTTGTCAATGACTCGAGGAAGTATTTGAGTCAAGGGTGATGGCTGTCATTCTGTCTTGCTCTGGAGGGTATTTCAAGACAGCTGGGAAAGGCGAGTGAGGCCAGACTGACCTTTACGGTCCAGTCATCTTTGAACAAGGCCCCAAAAACTCAGCTGGGAAAAAAAAAATCAAAATCATGTTTACAGAGCCAACAAACATATTTTCTGTTGTTTCCAATCTTGCTTTTATCTTCAAAAAATTTACAAAGAAGACAAGCACATTAACAAGAGTTTAAGAAAAATTTTGCAGAAGCAAATTATAGAACAGACAGGCAAACTTCACCTCTAGCCCCCTCTTTCTTACCCAAATACTCTGCATTTCTATGTGTTTCTTTTCTGTTGTTTTTTTTTTTTTTTCTGTTCTGCAGGCAACCAGGTTGCAATCACAGTGTTCATATAATGCTTGTTTAAGTCTACATATTTTCAATTAACATTATATCATAAACTTAAAAAAATTAGTCTCTATTATCACTGAGAGCTGCATAATATAGCTTAATTGTTCCTTGACTCCAACATTTAAACTGCATTTTTATTAATGCATTAGATTGCTATTATTAATATAATAGATTGCTAGTAAACTAATTATTGTTTAAATTTAGTCATAGTTCTCAAAAACCAAAGATATATGACAAAAAAAGCCCTTAATTTGGAGGGATATGTAAATTACACAGAATACTGATTAAAGAAGAATTCAGTCCTAGATTCTTGGCATTCGAAGGGAATGTCAGAGTCATTTCATTCAAAATTCCAACTGGCGATGGTCTCCTTTATGCTCATATCAACATGTTCAGTCAGGGGAAGCTCTCTCTTAAGAGTGGCAGCCAGTTCCATCTAGAACAACTCTGGTGTCTATCTATATAACTTCCCCTGTGTATCGAGAAAATAAGACTCTTCCTCCTTCCATAGGTGGTAATCACTGTTTCCTTGTCCCAATTAAAGGAGCAATCCCAGAAGTCAATTAATTGTATCTAATTGTTCCATAAATATTTATCAGGGCCTCCACTATGCCAAACCCTGTAACAGGCACTGGGGATGGGATGGAGAACACAACATGCAAGGCTCTGGCCTTCATGGAACTTTTATTCCAGTGTAGACATGATCTGGAAAGTAAAAGGCATATACAGTGGGTAGCTAGGCCAGAGCGGAGACATGGGGAAGGCAGCCCTGTGGAAGAACCAGTGAAGCTGAAATGAGAAGGCTGAGTACGGACAGTGTTTCGGGTAGAGGAGAGATGACGGCAGAGCCCATAACAGACACTAATCAGAGATGTTTACCCAGAGAGGCAGGCAGTGTGGGTCTTGCTCATGCACATCACGAACTAGTTTTTTGTTGATGATCCTCCTGCTGATTAGAGAAGCACAGACCATCCTAGGACTAAGGAACCATAGAGATGATCTGGATCGCTATTTCTCCGAGTGTGTGCTGAGCGGTACTAGCTCTTTGGGCAATAAAGGCGTGTACTGGGAAAACAGACTTTTATGTTCGAAGACATTCTGGAAACACAGGTTGAGCGGAGAGAAACAGGTGTTTTTGTTGCAGGGTGTTTGGAGCCATTCCGGGGTACATCAGCATTGTCATTCCCAAAGCGGGGTTTCACATGGGGTCTCCAAGCATATTTTACCATGAAATCATCTTATGTGAATTAGTTAGTGGGACTAAGTTTCCCTGGAGGCTTCTTTGGGAAAAGGAGATAGAGACCAATCCTGGATTTTTACAAATGAGGAAGCTAAGACCTCAAAGGGGACAATAATTTCCCCCAAAAGCACACAGAGAAAGAGAACAGTAAGCAAGTTCTCCTGACTCTCGGATTGTTGCAACGCTCCGATATAATTTCATGTCTTGCATTCACTAAGCTGATGTCACCATAACTGACTTTTCTCATGTAGTGGAACCTACAATGTACCCATTGCATCGTGCGTGTCATACTATGGAATGCGCACCATTGCCCTGAGAAGTGCTGGTTTGGCTGCAGAGAATTGTATAGATATCCCGACCTGGAGTTTCCCCTTACCTGCCATGGGCACCTCTTCCTGAGGATCCAGCTGTCCCTGATGACTCCGGCTAGGCCCTATACTCCAGCAGATCTTTCCTTGTTGGACCTGCTTTTGTGATGCCCCTTGTAACACTGGTGACACGTGGGCCCTGGATTCAGGAGACTTCCAAGTAAAAGGGGACTTGAGCAGCCATCCTGTGGCATTCCTCAGCCAATAGAGGATCATTTGTCCTCTATATGAACCTTTCCAGGAATGGGGAGCTCCCTACCTCAACCCATTTTGAGTCTGGATGGCTTCCTATATATTCCAGAGCAATATATAGGCCCAATACAGAAGCCTAGTCGGAAACCAAGCAGGGAGCTCCCTTCCACTCCAGAAGAGAATGGTTGTTGGGTAGAAACGTGCAGCCTCAAATGCCACCAACTTCCTTCTCACCTGGCTGCCCTGCTCAAAGGGCATGAGAGGCTGATATGATACTGGGAGCTCAGTATTGGCAGCCAACAATCATCATTTTTGACCTGAGTAACAAAGAGTTTCAAGATGATTTGTGTAAAGAGAGGCAGCTATGGATTTGGTTTTGATTGCTCTTAATTCTCTTAATGAGAAAATCTATAAAGAAAAGGAGGAGGAAGAGAGATTTTTATTGCCTTTTTTTTTTTTTAATGACAAGAAGAGATGCATTGAAGAGGACAGGGGGCTTTCTTGAGGGTGCTGGGCCTATTTGCCACAAGAAGAAGGGCTGGCTGAGTCCCAGCTCCCCAGAAAGGAACTAGTGAGAAAACGAGGCAGCAGGGACAATAAACCATGTAGACAAGGGCCTGTGTCTTCAGAGGGAAAACCAGAACAGCTGAAGGAACAGTCAACTGATGCAAACAAAATTTGTGTGTGACTGAGGCATGGGGCCTCAGGATGAGGGAAAGGCTTGGTGAAAGGATCTTCTCTGAGAAAACACGGGAGGCCTCGAGACCCCATAAATGTACACTGAGCCTTATCCTCAACCTACACATCACTCAGTGAGAGGCGGTAGTAGCCCTGGCAAGGGAAGGGGCAGGAGGCGCGATGAGGCGTGTCTGTCCATTTGTCTGTCTGTCAGCAGCTGGTGTGGCCAAGCCTGCCCTGGGCCCTGACTGTGCAGGCACGGTTGTTAGCTTGTCTAGTGCCTGTGGGTTGTCACCTCGCAGCTGCCCTCAGATCCCATCCCAGAACAAGGTCATGTCCATAAATTAGCCCCCACAGGCCCAGGAGAAAGCCTTCAGCCTCAAGGCCTGGCTTCGTCCCGGCTGGTCTTGTCACACACCCAGCTTTGTGAGCCATTCTGAGCCAAGGAAAACCAAACGGTTGTCTAATGGATTCATGGGCTTGGAAAATGCTAGGCATGGAAGCACCTCTGGGTAATTGATTTGTTTGGCCAGTTAGCAGATGAGGAACCTGGAAACAAGCTCAGGCAGAGGTGGTGATAGGTGCGAGCGCACGTGGCTGACAAGAGACGGGGCTGGGGGTTCAGGATCTCATGTCAGCTGTCTGTTCCGGGCTAGTGACAGAACAGGACCGGTGTAAACAGAGAGCTGGACCACGTTCTCCTCACGCACCCCACCCCCACGCCACACAAAAGCGCGTGCTGACACCCTCTCAACCAGAGCAAGGGGAGAAGGACATGACCGCAGAGTTGGCCTCTGCTTCAGCTAGTCAGACCTTCCCCAGCTGGCATCTTCAAAAGCAGGATCACATAAAAAATGAGGTACTTATCAACATCACTGTTGGATAGGTTTCTGGCTTCCCAATGTGCAATTTGCCTTAAGTATTCCTTTCATGGTGTGGCCTTCTGCCCTGGAACTGTTGGATGTTCTCCATGGTCCAGGATATTAAGCCCCTATATCAGCCTAGGTTCAGTCAAAAAAAAAATTGAGCTTCTATGTCATTGTGAGAATAAAAGGATTAATATAAGACCTATGCCAATGCAGGAGGAGCTGGAGGAATGAAGATCTAGAAGGCTCCCATCTGAGGATCTGAGATACGCTCACCAAGATGAAGCCTGATGGATGGAGGCAGGCGAGTTCTCCACCCACTGCAACCATGGAGGGGTTGAGAAGAGGTCTGGTGGCCTGCACTATGTCAGACCACCACAACCTCCTGAAAAGAACAGCTGCTTCATTTTCACCTTGCAAATCCCATGCATCTTCTCATTGGCAGACTAACCCAAAACTCTACAGGGAAGGAGATTCATCCTCAGAAGAGCTCGGGGGTGATGCTGCAAAGAACAGAGTCACCAGTCTGACACGGTCTTATTCTGCAGCCTGATTTTAAAAGGCATTTGCAATTCAATCCCTCCAGCCTGATACCACTTCCTCAATAGACAGGGACACAGCAGCATGGGATCGCAGGCCAGCCATTGTGTGCGCATAGCAGAGACTATCACAAATGTCTAATGGTGTCATCACTGCTGTACACGGGTCAATAGTCTCAAGTTAGGTCACGAAATACTAATGGAACAAAATGAAATAAAAGGAGTCAAGATGAGCCCAGCTGCTGGGACCATGGGATGCTGAGTGGGTGATGGTTGCAACAAATAGAGGTGATGTGGAGCCAGAGGCCCAAAACAGATTCCCTAAGCAGGATTTCAGGTGTTGGCAGGGCTTCTTTAGATCAGGGGTCCTCAATGGTGGCTGCACTTCAGAGTCACCCAGGGAGCTTTGACAAGATACCCATGTCCAGGCCCCAAGCACAGGGTGAATCCTGATAATGTACAAGAAAATGCTATTGGCTGAGAGTGGGGGTGGAAGTGGGGCAGGTAGAGGATGACTTAGAGGCTTGCTGAGTGAGGAAGATTGGGATACTTTTAAAGAAAATGCTAGATGAAATCGACCAAAGGTGAGGTTAAGACCATGAATTTGTAGAGTACCAAAGCTTATGGTTATTTGCTTCTCCCACATCACTCAGCTGTACAGATGTAGAAGATGAATAAGTAGAATATAAAGGAAATCTAGAGTCAACGCAGATATGGCTGAAAGATGGAAGGGTAAGGAAACTGAGGATGCCTTTGAGAAAAAAAATGCAACGATCAGCCATGGGATCCCTGATGGATGGGGAAGTGGAAAAGAGAATGGCAGGACCAAGTGCCAGTCTGCGCAGGTGTAGTGAGAAGGAGGGGATGAGATTGCTGGAAGGAATTGGGAGTTATGGTCAAAGCAAGAAGCAGGAGAGGGATTTCTCTGAGGGAAGAGTCCCATGTGATAAGATGTGGCTGGAGTGTTGTAGAGAGGATGGTAAAAGGAATTGGGGAGACCCAGAAATGATGAAGCTACACTGTTTGATAGGTGATTGATGCAGATATTAAAATTTCCTGAGATTGTGTCGGGGGCTTAGGAAGGTGTAAAGATGAATGAATCAGTCATGGAGTAAAGAACACCTTCTTATTCTTGAAACATATTTTCTTTCATGACCCTTCCTGTGTTGTTTAACACTTACTTTACTCATTCATATCAAGCAGTTTTGCCACAAGACATCATCTTATTTCTTGTTATATCTTGAAGCATAACTTTGGCAGGGAGAGAGGGAGGGAATGCTATCGTGTGATTCTCCAGCCTGGGATTCGTAGTGGAGAGCAGTTGGCATGTCATACCTTCTTTACTGTCTTATAGAGGGATAACAAAAATTCAGAAACCCAAGCCTTCAAGAGAACATGATTTTGTATGTTCCATTTGAGTCATCTAGCCTCCAGGAGGTGCCACTTGTATAATGGTAACATGGGTTCTTCTTTCTTCCTTTTTTTTAAGTAAACTCTACCCCCAAGGTGGGGCTCTAACTCATGACCCCAAGATTAAGAGTCACATGCCCTATGGACTGAGCTAGCCAGGCGCCCCTGGTTCTTCTTTCTTAATTCAGCTGAAGCCAATATATGCAACATTCCAAAGTGAGGTGAGAAGCCATGGAGCAGGATTTGCAAAAAGTGTGCAAAAGCCAAGCTATCTCACTCTTAGCTCTCACCCATCACAAAGGGGAAAATGAGTTGAGTTGGAGTTTAGCAGTGGATTTTGTAGAGGAGGGTCTGTCTTTTGAGCCTGAGCTCCCTAAGGGAGAGAACTGGAGGGTACTTCTACCTTTACCTCAAGTCAGAGGAGAAGAATGTCAAAGACATGACTAACAGAACTTAATATGTGTCCTCTGGGCAGGGGCATATTTGTCACAAAAATATATGTTGTGACAAATTGTTGTTTGTCCCTGGCACTCCTGGGGATGGACCAAGAAGAGGAAACCAACTGGAAGTGGGGGGCGCTGCTCATTTGGCCTGCTCCATGAGTCAGAAGCACTCACCACCAAAATCGTTCCTCATCCAGCCCCCAGGTCCAGAGAAAGCCTCTCCCTCTTTTATATCTAAGGCCTATTCTATTCCCACACCAGGAAAAACTGACAGTTGAAATTCTCACAATATTCTCCAGTGCTTCTAATAGACAATTAGAAAAACAAAATAATCTGAGATGATTACATTTCCCCCATGGTGTAAGAGGTACAATCTTATACCATGACCACTTTATTACATAATAATATATATGTGTGTCTGCCCCTCTCTGGAAAGAAAGACTCTGAAGTCAGGAACCATACTGTGTCTAATTCAAGCCTAAATTCCTAGCTCCTGACTGTGCATCTGGCACAAAGCAGAAACTCAATCAATATTTGTTAAATAGAACGCTAGCTAGGCAGATGGGCAAATGGGTGGGTAGGTGGGTGGATGGATGGATGGATGCTTGGATGGGTGACAGATGAATAATAAATCAATAAATCTGTAACTACCCCAGGAAAATAACAATGCATCATGGGCCAAGCCCTTTGACCAAAAAGAGTAACAAACATTAGTATTATTTATTAGAGCTTAAGAGACTTTCTCATAGACTTTGTCTATTGACCCTCCCAACACAATTACGATGTGGATATTATAACCGGATTTTATAGACCAGGAAACCAAAATTCAGAGAAGTTAAATAGCCAGGCCAAAATCAGGTACTATGCTCCAGGGTCCAGGCTGTATCCATCACTGAGTTGCCTCTCAGAAGAGAGAGGGGGAAACCTCTAAATTCCTGAAATTACATTAGACTTTTTATAGAAATAAATGTTTAGTGTGCAGATTGAGAATCGGATGGTAACATGAAAGAGCACAGGGTAAAACAAGCACAAGAATAGAGTGAGTTATTACAGAAGAAATGCACATTTGTATTTAATATGATTTTACTTTCTCTTCTTTTTTTATAAACCACCATCTTGCAACAATTAGGTTATAGTTACAGGCAGCTTGGAGAAGGATGTTTTGAATTAACAACTAAATTGTCAGGTTCTTTGTGAAGCATTTTATTGTCGGGCACAGTTAGAGGGAATCTGTCCTGGGGGGAGGCCCATTTGTCATTCACTTCGTTCTGCTGAACAGATGACTTGCCCACAAAGCATCCCCTGCCTTCTTCTTCTCAGCCCTCAGCACTCCAGCCACACTTCCTCGGGCCACCAGGACCGTGCACAGAACCTCTGAGCTGGAAGGGACCTTGGAGAGCAGCTAGTGTGAGCTTTGGTCCCGGTCGGAGTCCCTCTTCGAGCCCCCACCATGAGGTCACACAGCCTCTGCTTGATCACTTACTGTAATAGGGTCAGAGTGAAGGGGAAGTTCAAATCCAAGCTCTTTACTAGTTGTGGGGTCTCCGGTAAGGTCCATAACGTCTTTGACTTTTTCTCTCATCATGTAAAGTTTCAGAAACAAGGTGAGGACTTCATGATCAAAATTACACCAAATGCCTCATAGAGACCCTGGCTCATCGTAGCTGCTCAGTAAATGGTAGTATTCCATTTCCCCTCACTTCATTGTCGGGATCCTTAAAATGTTGTGGGAATACCTCCCTTCGTATATTTCTAGTTCTGGTTTCTCTGACCACAGAGAGTGAGTCTTCCTTGTATTCACATTGCAGATGTTGACCCACAGCCCTCACTGCGCCTCCGCCATCTTTCCTTTCACACTAAACAAAGCCTAAGCCCTGGGCTCTTCAGCTCTTCCTCACAGCATGTGTGTCATTCCCTCTGTCTCCTGGTCTCTCTGGTCTGCATGTACCCTGCCTCGCGAAAGATGCTTGTACAGTACCATTGTTCCAATCAGAAGGCCAGCCATGGCGGGGGAGGAAATTCTTCATAGCTCTGTCTTCCTTTCCACCACCCAATCCCAAACTCATTGTGCCTTCATATGCCCCTGACCCACCTCCTCCCTGATAGCTCCCAGGAGGAAAGCCCACGCTGTTGAATTCCATCCAAATGCAAGAGAAGAGGATATTGAGAGGGGGATGGGCCTCCAGATGTCCCTGATAAGACTGCACATGAGCAACTTGCCCTTCATCCTCATAGCACCAACGCTCTTCACCCTGTTTCATAGAGGAGGACAATTTTTATCTCCCTTGTCTTCTGATGATGATGCTAAGGATGATTTTACTTCTCCAGCGGCGTCTGAGTTCCCGGGAGACCTGAGAAAAATCTGTGGATTGTTCCACGACGCTTTTAATTCCTCATAAGCATCAGCAGTCATTGCCAAGAGAGGCCAGTGGTTGGGGCTTCAGCTAAAGTGGGTTCCTCCCTATGCCGATGCCAATTATTGATGTATTTGTAAAAAGTTAACACAATGTTCCAAATCATAAATATGGGCCCAAGACTTTAATGTATATCAAAAGCATCTGAATACGTAAGGAGATTTGCGATAAACTGGGGGCCGATTTCTGAGATTTAGCTGCTCTTACAGTAATCTCGGATTTCTTTATTCTTGGAAAGTCAAAGATCCCAAACACTTTATGCCAATGAAGGGTCCAAGCTAGGCCTTTAAATGTGTAGGCTTAAAAGGGAGTTAGAGGAAGAGGTGTGCGATATGGCACCAAGTCAAGCTTACAGGTGCAAAACCCGGCCTGGGAATGGCAGCGCTGGGCATGAGGAGGCAGCGTGTTTCCCGCCGTCCCCCGCTCGGTTCAGAGCTGAGTCATTCAGCTGAGGAGGGAGAGGAGTGGGAGGGTACACGAAAGAGGCACGGGACACAGGGAATGAGAAGAGGACCCGCCAGCTTGCAGAGCCCTCAGAGGCCAGCTGCCAGGCTTCCGCACTCTGGAGGGAACTGGTGTCACTGGGAAAACAAAGTAGAAACCTGTCTTGCCACATTCCCAGCTCGGTAGAGACCAAATATGCCACCATTGTCCCTGATGTCCAAGGAAGAACAAATATGGATGCCCTCATCTTCCCTTAATCATTGATTGCGTTTGTCCTGTGAAAAATTCTATTGCTCTCTTTATGGCAAACTGTAAAAGAGTATTTTCGCTCCTCATTTACCCAAGAATAACACCCCCCCGCCCTTAAATAGCTAGTTTATGATGACTATACTCAAAGCTGAAAACAGTTTAATTTTTCCTCTTTGAGGTCCTTGGAAACAATTTTAATTTCATCATGAAGTGTGGGTTTGCTTCCGAGAGATGGCAGGCAAGGATGTGAAGCCTGGGATCCAGGGGTCAGAGCTGGGCCCGTGGTGGGGAGCTTCTCTTCAGCCTGTGCTCCAGATGGCTTGGAAAGCATGTCACAAGCCATTTGTAGTGCTCTTTCTCAGCAGGCTCTGACTGTGGAGGAAGGCAGAGCACAGATTCACTTCACTTGGAAGCAGGAAAAGGAAAAATATCCGGGGGGAGAAATCCAGAGCTTCAGCCCATCCCAGGCCACGGCGGGGCCTGTTGGGCTCCCCAGAGAGAGCAAGGGATCTGTGTCAAGGGTATAGGGGATTCCCTGTGCTGCTGGCTCAGCGGCAAGTGAAGAGTGGCCTCCCCACTCCCCCTGCCCCAAGCCAGAAACCTGAGGCATGCTAGATAGCCCCATGGGCCCACTTGTCTTGAGGTGTCAAGTCTTCCTGATTTTTCTTTTGAGTTTTTCCCATGCATTGACATCTATCCCTGTGGCCACCTTTGCTCAGATACCATCATTCACTCCCATCTGTACTATGACTGCAGCCCCCGACTAGCCTCTCTGTCCATCCTGCTCTCCCCTACCCCCCTGCATGCCCCCAGGTTCATCTTACATTTTAGCCCTCTGCTTCAATCCTCCAGCATCTCTAGACTACCTTGAGGATTAAGTCCCAGTTTCTCAGCCTGGGATCCAAGACTCTCCATTATCTGACCTCTGCTTAGCTGTTGTGACTTAGAAAGAATTTCCCTTTTGTGAGATTCTTTTATAAAAATGGATCTAAATGGACACATTTCCCAACATTTTCAACACAGAAGGGTTGAATTATACAGTGAAACCCATATGTCCATAACTTAGACTCTATAATCAACACTTTACATTTGCTTCATCACATATTTACTATTCAATTATCCATCCCTCCATCCATGCATCAGTAGGGGCGCCTGGGTGGCTCAGCTGGCTAAGCGTCTGCCTTAGGCTCAGGTCATGATCCCAGGGTCCTGGGATGGAGCCTCACATGGGGCCAGCGGGGAGCCTGTTTCTCCCTCTCCCTCTGCCACTCCCCCCTGCTTGTGTGCAGTCTCTCTCTCTCTCTCAAATAAATAAAATCTTAAAAAAAAAGGAAAAGAAAGAAAGTCAGTAGAGTATAATGGTTAAAAAAATCAGACTCTGAAGCCAGAGGTTTTAGGTTCAATTTTAGTTTCGACCCCTTACTATTGTGTGAGTTTAGGGAAAAACATTTAATCCTGTTAAGATTCAGGTTCCTTATCTGCAAAATCAAGATTTCACAGTATCAACCTCAACTCCCTTATTTGGTGACTATAATCAGATAATGCACATAAATCCCTTACTGTAACACTTAGCACATAGTAAGCACTCAATAATTGTAGTTGTTATTTTAGCAATAAAAAGAATGTTTCTGTGGAACGTGAGATTTTGACATTAAAGCATGGTTTCATGAAAGCTTTTCAGTGAGTGGACACAGTGATAACAAAGGAATAGTGTTTTCTTTTAATCTGGTTAGTACAGCAAAAATGCTGGAAACTCCTGAGGAATGTGGAAGATACCATTGATTGCTTACCTACCGGTGATCCCTGCCTCTTCTTTCTAGCAGCATCCAAATTTTTTTTCCAAGTAACAGACAAAATTTGGGGCAATATATTCATTTCCAGAACATGAATTATTCTAATTCTAAATCAATCATGCTACTTGCATTCTCATAAGGGAGTGACTGGTATAGAAATAATTGGCCTACAAATAATAAGACTTAAGGAACAGTGTGCTGGAGTGAGTGTGCAGAGAACCTTTCTGATAAAAAGAAATAGGACACTCCAAGGGAAAGACCTGTTCTTTACTTCCAGTTTTAGTTGTTGTGTGAAGATGTGATGCACTGCACTGCAGCAGCCACTTTGTAACCATGAGGAGAAAATCAAGAAATTGCAGAGAAGCTGACCCAAAGCCTTGTGTTGTAACTTCTTGTTATGTGAGCTGAATGAATATTTGAAAGCCACTTTTTAGATGGGAGTGGTCTATAATATTCAGCTGAAAGTATTCTTAAGTAAACATAAGACAAAGAGCTAATATTTCCTTTCAGCTCATCCCTGTTATTAACTTTCTCCAGCAGGTTTGACAATAGTTGAGAGACAGATGATGGACCTTAAATGGGTTAGTCTTACATTGTGCATAATTGTGTATACTAAGAACAGACACTAGCATGTTCCAGGAACATCAAGTTTGAACAGATCATATGAGTCATTTCCTGCAGCATTTACAGAAGTCCTGCTCACTGAGATTGGCAAATATTTGGCCCAACAGTCATACCATCAAATGGCCCATTGCCCAGAAACCCACATTTAGAGAGAGTAAGCTTATCACTTGTCAAAGGCATGGCCTGGAAACATCTGAAATAACACCTTCAAGAGGTTCTTGCGGTTAGATATTCTTGCTCTGTGCTACAACAGAGGCCAAGCAGTTGTGGCAGATAGGTAAGTCAGGCCCCACCGTGTTAGCTAAATGGCCATTTGCTGTGTACTATGTTTCAACACATTAATTTGTTGCAATCTTTCTGCAAGATCAGAGAAACCAGTTGTATATTTGGCTACCATTTGGCAGGGTTTAGGTGAAAGGAATCAACTATTGGCAAAATTGGGTTATCTGATGGGTGTAAATATAAGAATTCATAAATGGGACTTGTATTCTGTGTTTAGTGACCTAGACCCAAAATTATTATAGAAATAACTGGGAAATACCTAATTGAATGTAAATAATACTTGGAAATATGGAACTCTTCAGGAATGCTTCAAATATAAGGGGTACCTTTGGGAGGGACTATGTGCAACCAAGTGCAGTTATGATCTGTGTCCTCCACGCAAACTGTGAAGAGGGAGAAACGGGAGGGAACTCACTGAGACGGATGTGATGCAGACTGCTTGCTCTTCACTAAAGTCCATTTCCTTTCCTTCCTGGGCACATGGCAAATGGTGGTTCCCAGCTGCACCTGTGGTTGGGCATAACTATGTGACTAGGTTCTAGCCAGTGGAATATAAGTGGAAGTAACATATTGGCCATTTTGAGGCTTGAGAAATAAAACCTGCCACATGACTCACTCCATGCTTTTTCCATTTCTGCCATTTTGGTGCAGACGAAGATGGTGCCCTACAAGATAATGGAGTCTCAAGATGAAAGAAGGCTGGATCCCTGAATCCCTGCATGGAAGAGAGCTGCTTGTCCCCCGGACGCCCATATGGGATTACCGTGTGAGTGAGAAGTGACATTATATTGTCTGGTTCTATTTGTTGTAGCAGATTAACCTGTGAAGGGATTCAATCATGTATCTTATTATTATTATTTTTTTTTTTTAAGGAGACTCCATACCCAGCATGGAACCCAATGTGGGGCTTGAACTCACAACCCTGAGATCAAGACCTGAGCCGAGATCAAGAGTCAGATGCTCCACCACCCAGGTGCCCCTCAATCATGTATCTATTAAGTGCAATGGATGTTTTGCCTCTCTGGAATCCCATGTCTGCTGTAATACACATGTGAATATATACAACAAGATCAATACAAGTATATTATTTTAGTCTCTAATATGGTAATATTAGAGAAACTCACCCTAAAAAAAAATAAACAAATACATGTTTGAGAAACCTGGTAGGATGAGGTGGCCTCCCAAGGCTTTCAGTTCTGTAGCCCGTCCCCAGGAGACCAGAGAGCAGGATGTTCCCTCCCACAGGCCCAGAAGGGGAAAGAAGCAAGCGAACTGGTAAAGGCAAGGTGCTGGCTCATGTGGTTCCTTCCCCCAGCCCCCGTAGTATTCTCAAAGCCTGTTTTGCTCACCAGTGCTTTTGTTTGAGGAGCATATCTGGAGGGCATCCATACAAAGTTCTGACTTCTGCTCTTTGGGACTTGGAGAAAAAGTGCAGGCATTCTAGATACCCGTATCTTTAGAGCTATTCCAGAAGCTGTCCAAGGGGCTCTCAGAGCTCCAGAGGGGAGGGGTTTTCCCTGGCGAAGTCAGAGAAGGCTTAGAAGAGGAGCTGTCTTGAAGGATGAGTGGGAACCCGCTGGACTAGAGAAGGAGCAAGGGCATTCCAAGCGGAGAATAACAAATGGATTTCAGCCTTGTCAGGCCATGGCCTTCACAGATTTCCCCGATTACTGGGCCCGGGTGCCTGACCCTGTCACCCTAGCATGGTAAATGCGGTTAGAGTTACTGTCACGACGCGGGCTTGTGTCTCTGCTGGGTACCTCAGGACAGAGGCATAAAACCCACTCCAAGAAGGGGTTTGTGTGCATCCCAGCAATCTTGTCAATTGTCCCCGGGCTGATTTGTATGCCGGCCCTTTCCCTTTATTGGCACCTACTGTGCTGTCAGCCTTGGTTTACAGCCCAATAAGCTTACAGACACTTACAATTAATGAGCTTCTCATGAGTGTTCACAAACACATTAAAAATGAGCAGGTAGCAAATTATCTATGGATCCCGATAATCCGCACTTAAGTAAACATCCAGGTTTTAGTAGACTGGAGTTGTCTAAAAGCCCCTGTCATTTGTCAGGTAGTGTGTCAGCTTCATGGGCCCAGAGCTCGTTTATGGGTCACCATCTTCCACTCAGCTGTCTGAATTGTCTGCCTGTGTTTCCAGAAACCCACGCAGGCCTGAAGAGGCGACTCCAGAATGTGGGACTTAGCCCAGCTTCACATCTGTGTGTTTGTGGCCCGCTTCTTGGGAAATCCACTGTGGAATTCTGCAAAAAGTTCTCTTTGTTTTTTTTGTTTTTTTTTTTTTTTTTTTTTCAAAAATTGTATCCACAGGAAGGACGCAGGTGTGGAGAGTGTAGGGGAAAGCACATGTGCATTTGGTTTGAGTCTCTCTGCCATGTAGAAGCTGCACAATGTCGGGAAAGTGACTTCATGTCTCTGAGCGTCTGTTTCCTCGTCTGTAAATGGGGATAAACTAGCAGATGTGACATGAGGGTGAAGCGGAGCAAAGAAGGCAAGTGATAATAAATTCACCTAGAGCTGTGTGTCGTGGGTCGTAAAACACTTGTACCCTGAATCCATTTATCCTCACTACAATCTTACCTTACAGAGGAAGCACTGTGTTGATAACCCCACTTTTTGATGAGAATACTGAAGCCCTGGGAGGTTAAAAATGACTTGTTTAAAGTCGCAGAGCCAGTAAGTGGCAGGCCTGGGATTCAAATCGGTAGCTGCGGGGTGGGAAGTCCCAGCTCGGCATGGAGGAAACCAGAGAGACGAGTATGGTGTGCACCCCGACTTTGAGAAAATACCAGTGTGTCAGGGAGAGAAGACTGTTTGGGACCTCGGTTTGTGATACGACAGGGCAGCCATACAGATCCATGTTGACTGTTGTCAACAGACCACAAACTGAGTGGCTTCAGCCAGCCACCATCCGTTACCTCCCAGGGTCCAGGGGTCAGGAGTCCAGGCCAAGCTCACCAGGGTCCCCTGCTCAGCGTCTCTGAGGCCAGAATTGAGGAATCAGCCGCTTTCCTTTCTGGAGCTCGGGGTCTTCCTCTGGCCCACAGGACTGGGGCAGAGTTCAGTTGCTTCCATCGGGAAGACCAAGACCTTCAGCACCTCGAGGCCACCACGGTCCTGCCTGCAGCTCCCAAGACCCTTCCCGGAGGCAGCTCACACCACAGCTGCATGTTTCTTCAAGGCCCGTGGGGGGGAATGGTTCTCTGAAGACAGAGTCTTGTGAAAAGTGACATAATCGAGGGAGGGGCTATCCTGTCACCTTTGCCACATTCTATTGGCCAGAAGCAAGGCACTGGTTCTGCCTGCATTCAAGGGAGAGGAGTAGAAAAAGATAGGACCCCCTGGGGGTCACCAGAGGGTGTGTCCACCAGACCCCACACTCTGTTGTTCAGGCGGGACATTTTTGAAGATGAATTATTAATTATTAATATTAACGAATGCTGGCATGACAGGCATAAACCAGAACTGTCCCAAGCAAATTGGGATGTCTGATCAACCTGCCTATAAATAGCACAAGCACCTGACTATGGGGACAGTGGGGGCAGAGTGTGATTCTGACCACGTAGACTGAGACTACTCCTTTGAGCAGACACCTTTCCTATCAGGCTGTGAAGAAGGGGTTAAATTTCTACAAGTAGAAATGGAGTAGGAGCAGGAGAGCATTCTAGGCAGAGGAGGCAATGACACAGCAGTGAGAAGGAAACAGGCTCTCTGAGAGATGCTGGGAGAGTCTTGTGTTTCAAGACCTTCCTTCCAGGACACTGGGCATAGCCATCTGCCTTGCTCTGTGCTCTTTGGCTGGGGTTTCTGAATAGAGGGCACCTTTCCAATCCTTAATATATCTTGGATATTTTAGGAGACCCACAGATTAGTGTAGAGAGGCCCTCAGTTTTCTTCATCCCAGGGGGTGGGGCTTCCCTTATACTCATATGTGGATCAGGAGCCCCTTACCTTTCACTCTTAGTGAAAACATACTAGAAGAAGGAGCCAAGGGAGGTCAGCGAGTTCCATAAATTTGATCAATGAATTGTTACAATTGCAATTAAGTAGGTACATGAGTGCACAGATCAGCTCCACAGTTGTCTTGTTTAGAGCCATGGTGGGTACATAGTTGACTCCATCATTGTTTTCTGTGGGTCTCTTCCATGGAGCAGTATGCACCTGGCCCATCTCTCTCCCTGCTTCGGGGGTGGTCTTGTTGACTTCCCACCCATCTGAACTCTTCTGTGACTCAGTGACTTCCATGAAAGGGGGTACCTGACCTTGCACCACTTCATCCCTCACTTAGATAAATAAGAGTGACCCTTGACATGGCCCCTGATGGGCCCTGTGCTGCCACTAGCCACTGGTCAGGTGACACACGTGGGTACCACATGAGAACCACTTCCAGGGAAAGCCGGGGAAGGTGCCGTGGAAGACACCATGGAAGACAAGGCATTTGGTCCAGATAGTATCTGAGTCATTGGAGCAGGCTCCAGCAGAAGTTGGGGTGGAGGGCGCCTGGGTGGCTCAGTCGTTAAGCATCTGCCTTCGGCTCAGGTCATGATCCCAGGGTCCTGGAATCGAGCCCCGCATCAGGCTCCCTGCTCGGCAGGAAGCCTGCTTCTCCCTCTCCCACTCCCCCTGCTTGTGTTCCTGCTCTCACTATCTCTCTCTCTGTCAAATAAATAAATAAAAATCTTTAAAATAAAAAAAAAAAAGAAGTCAGGGTAGAGACAGGAAGCCACAACTGTGCCAATCTGGGATGGCTCCTTGATTTCCTGCTCAGGAGCGAGGACAGAGCCATACACTGTAGCCTCAAGGAGAATGAAGGATGTCCACACGGCTGGATCAAGGAAGGAAGAAGGAGAGCCGGGCAAGTCCAAAAAGTCTAAATATACTGATTCTCCTCCATTATAAGACAGTGTAAATGTCCTGGGGTCCTTTACTCCATAGCTACTGATTGATCTTCATCTGGGTGCCAGGCACTGGGCTGGGCACTGGAAGTTCAATGGCAACCAAAACAAAATCTCTGCCCTCATGGATCTTACCGTCTTGGTCAAGAGTGGGGGAGGGGAATAAGGAAGAAAACAAATAAATACAAGGTAGAATAAATGAAATGGGGTGTTTGTGGGGGTACCTGGTTAAACAGAAGGAAAGAAAGTTCTTTCTAAGGAGGTGACATTTTATCTGAGATGTGAAGAATGGGTAGAAGCCATAAATGCCAAGAGTATTTGCAGACAGAGGAAAGAATGTGTACCAATGTATACCAGTGTGGAAAAGGGAAATTGGGGAAGAAACAAAACAAAACAAAACAAAAAAAAACAGTGTTGCTGGAGTTCATGAGTGAGCAAGAACATAGCTCTGAATGAGAGGGGAGTGAGGTTGGAGCCAGGTCACGTAGGT
The DNA here is from genome assembly GCF_011800145.1 of Mirounga leonina. Classification (NCBI taxonomy): domain Eukaryota; kingdom Metazoa; phylum Chordata; class Mammalia; order Carnivora; family Phocidae; genus Mirounga; species Mirounga leonina. Next base: position 2,122,678 of record NW_023270852.1, on the reverse strand, counting down.
AGCTCTCTGCAGGAAGGGGGATGCTGATGATGGGAGAAGCTATGCATGTGTGGAGGTGGGATTATACCTTCCTCTCCACTTTTCTGTGAACCTAAAACTACTCTAAAAAAAATAAGGTCTTTAAAAAAAAAGGCTAGGAGGAAGTTGGGGCTCCTTTTCCAAGGTGGGATATTGGATGATTTAGATAGAGAGAATATTCCCTGGTGATAATAGTTGGATAAGGAACAGCGATCCAGAGGTCAGAAAACTGTGGTCATCACTGGGAGGATGGACAGAGTGACAAGACAGATGCCCTGACAGCCAGATACAATAGCCGTAGCACCTCCTGAGGAGACAGCATGGGATAATGAGGGAGGTCCCTCAGCTGGACCAACTTACTGAGGCTGCAAGACCCTCCTGGTCTGCAAAGGGCAATGTTTTCAGGACAAAGGATCCATTGGGCCCCTCGTAGCAAACAGAGGATGGGAAAATATGTCCGAAGGAGAGAAGGGGACTTGGAGGAAGTGAAATGGTCCAGGGCTGGGGATGGTTCTGCCACCAGATGACACCCACGGGCAGAGGGGTTTCTGGGTGCCTGGGACAAGGGGAGCTCCCCGCAGGACGGCTGGGGGAGCACACAGGGAGGTGGAAGAGGCGGGCTTCCTTCCTTCCCTGGGCTTCAACCAAGAGAATGGTCGCATTCACCGTTCTCGTCCACGAACAGCAGACTTTGTAATAGAAAGGGACTGTTACTTTTACCTCTTTCCCAGAAAGGATTTCCCAGTGGAAAAACAAAAAGACCAATGGTGTGGCAGACACTTATGCATGTAAATTCACTCCAAAGAAAGAGTTAAAGAGCTTTCTAATATAAATTGGTTTTCGGTATTTCAGTGCCAATATAATTAGATTGTAACAAGCAAAGCCCTGTAACATAACACAGCGAAAATTTGAAAATTTGATTCTGCCTGGCAAACAACCAAGTCCCTGCGTGTGCGCAAACCTGACATTAATAAGCTACAAGAGATTACATGATTTAGAAAAGAAGCACTTGGTGTTACCAAATCAAATAATAGATCTCTAGGCTATAATTAGGAGAATTGGGACTCAACAATGAAGTCATAATACTGTAATTTAGCTGTGAGTAACAGAGCCATGGAGGCACATTAGGAGGTGGATGGTGTCTCAGTGGTGCGCAGCTCCCAGGGGGGCGGTTGCTCGGGCACCCCACACGCAGCCACCTGTTGGCACCATCATGCCACACGATGGACCCTGGCCCACCATGGCTGCGTGGCAGAAGGGCTCTGGGGCCCTCGTGCTTCAGAGGCATGGCCTTAAAGATGGAGCTCCCTGGGGACAGCAGAGGAGGGCAGAGCGGCTGCAGGGCACTGTGGGTGAATTGCTGCCCCAGAGTGCTTTTGGGACCAACAAAAGACATATTAAAAACGCAAAAACATAAACAATGCAAAACAAACACTGTAAAATATAAAAAGGGAGTAAGAGAGGCCAGCAGCATCATTCATAGTCCCTGAGCTGCGGGGGGATTGTCAGGTTGGGTGAGCGCATTTTTCTTATGAAATTGTTTCTACATAGACTGTGCAGTGCTTTACTCAACCACCTCCTGGCAGAGTAACACAATCCATGCTCTTAGGTCATAAAACCATATAATTTCACATTGAAAAGAAACCTTAGCAGGGCTTCTTAACCTGGGGTCCCCCGAGGGGTCTGTGGATAGAACTGAATTTCAATATAATTGGTTTTCTTTGTAATCCTATGAATTTTATTTTATGCATTTCAAAACATTATTAAGAGAAGGGGTCTGTAGCAGATGTTGGAAAGTGCCCCTCTGCATATCCCCTGGACCTTTCTGCGTGCTGGAGCTGGCTTCCAACTGCCTGTATGTGTATCTCTGTGCTTGAGATCTCTCCATTCCACCAACTATGCCGAGAAGCATTGCCTGGTGCCCACATGTGGCAGGCTGGAAGTGCCAGGGCGTTAACATCCTGGGAGCAGGTGTATAATTACCCCAGCTCCCTTCCCCTTCAGGTGGGAAAATGCTAAAAAGTGGTCTTGCCTTCCTTGTCCCAGAATAGCCTGTAGGACCAAGTTCCGGTTGTCCACTTAACTGGCTGCCTTTCCTTTCCTACTTCTCAATGGGTATTTCCTTCACCTCCCAAATAAATTACTTGCATTTGAGACCGGCTTCTGGAAGAACCTAGACAAAGATAGGGTCCACAGATAGGTCAACAGATTACCAAAACGGTCCATGGCAACAGCAATAACAAAAAGCATGAAAGCCCTGCAAGATGTAATACAGGTCTTCCCTTACCACAATCACCATTTCACTGATGAAAGACGCACACAAAAAGCTAAGTGTCTTGCCTACACAAGGGTGTCATGGAGTATGGCATAAGCCTATTGTTATGATGATTTTCCACACGCCGCGCTTTCAACTTCACTTCTCTTTTCTTCTTATTTCTTCCCAAATTCTCTCCAGCAGCAGCCAGTGGCCCAGCACTGCTTGAAAGCAGGGCCCTTGGCTGGATACTGTTTTCCTCTCTGCTCTGAATGAGGGCATTAAGCAGAGGCCTTGCACCGCATGATGCAATTTCTGCTCCCAGTCCTGAGCTGAGTTCTTGCCCTGAGATGAGCTGCAGCCAAGTGTGGGAGAGGAGTCTCTCTGACCACATGCAACACAAATACCGTTCACTTAAGCCAGATGGTACCTGTAAATAAGATTTATCTGTTCCAGGATTCTACAATAGGGTTTAACACAGGGCTGGCAAATCGTATTCTTGTTTTATTTACAATTTATAACATTTACTGATAAAGAACATTGTTCCAATTACTATTTTTTAAAAAGATTTTATTTATTTATTTGACAGAGAGAGAGAGAGACAGTGAGAGAGGGAACACAAGCACGGGGAGTGGGAGAGGGAGAAGCAGGCTTCCTGCTGAGCAGGGAGCCCGATGCAGGGCTCGATACCAGGACCCTGGGACCATGACCTGAGCCGAAGGCAGACGCTTAATGACTGAGCCACCCAGCCACCCAGGCGCCCCACTCCAATTATGATTTTTAACAACTTTTAGAAATACTATAAAATAATGAAACAAGGATGTACGGATATGAGGTAGAAGGAAAATAGAGATACAATTATAATAGGAAGTCAGGGTTAAGTTACACAGAAATACACAGTAATAATAGCAATAAGAACAACAATGACAATTATAAAGCTCTTTACATTGATTATCTTGTTTAATCCTTACAAAAACCTTAGGAAGTTGGTATTATTGTTTTTAGCTGAAGGAACTTCTTCAAATGAGGAAACTTCCAGAAAAAAAAGTTTCATATTTTGCCATGCTTTAAAGTTACCTCTTTTTTTTCCTTTACTCTTCCTTCTCATGAAAAAAAAGAAGAAAAAAAAAAGTTCCTTTCACCCTCTTCTCCCCAAGTTGAAGAATTAATCTTGGCTTGCTGCAAGGACAATAGCCTGATTAAATTCTTTATTTTTTACCTTATTTTGAATGGCTTGTAAGAAGTTACTGTATGATTGTCTCTTAATCAATGAGAATAGGTCTCTCTTTTATACATTTTGACACAGAAAATAAAGCCAAACAAACATCATTTCAGCTATTATGGGTAAATTGTTGTCAGGCAAGGTGACTTTCCCAGAATTCCACAACACCAGGAATTCTAGTCCGGAAGCAAGTGTCAGGAAAGGAAAGGAAAAAACAAAAACAAAAACAAAACCTTGGCCAAGGTAGGCTTTATTTGCGGGCCTTGAAAGGTGCTTCCTTGGACACAACAGCCTTGCCCTCCATTATGTATTCAGCGCCTCAACATGATGATTGAAAAGAAGAAATCCAACTATGTGATTTCCATGTTCTGGAAATTTCACTGCATCACCACCAGAGAGGATTTAGACTCAGTCTTCCTAAAATAGCATTCAAGGCCATCTCTTGCCCATATAGCTTCACTTCCTTCTTCTCTCCTTTTAACTCTTTCTTCAGTCAAATTCTAACAAAAATCATCCTTATATGCCATATTTTCTTATATTTTTTCTCATGATGTTCCCTCTTTCTGAGGAACCACTTACACCTGTTTTTACTCTCACCCCTCTAAAGGTTTGGCTCCCCATTCTCTCAGCTCACATAGTTTATTCAATCATGTAGTCATAGTGGTATGGAATCACAAATATTTATTTTATACTTTGGGTTATAATCCAAAGCTACTTTATTTACTTGTTGCTCAAGCTACTCCAGTTTTGACCATTGGGAGATCTTTCAGCTGGCTACTGGGTCTCTTTGACATAATCCCTATCATTGTGTGTGTGTGTGTGTGTGGTTTTAATTTTTTTTTTTTTTAGCAATTCCTTAATTTCTGGCAATACAAGATGTTCCATGCTTATCTTGTGTATTTTCTGTCCCACTTCTAGAATCAGCCATTTCTCCTTTTATTGGAGAATGGTATTAGAAACCAAGATCTGGATACTAGGAGTGCTCATCACTGGTGGATTGTCATTGCTTCTAGGCCCCCTCAGCTGACATGGTGAGGAATTACATGTGTGTATAATAACCTATTTCCATATGTAACCATCTATATCCAAATGAGGCTTAAACATGAATTCATACTGACGTCTCCAACTTTAATCAATCACCACATGGATTATTCTTGTCTCTTGCCTTTGCTTGTCTCTAATGTCCCACTCCAACAGTGAGAAATCTGGTTGTCACCATCCACTATCCATTTGGTTTTTTAATTCCAGATACATATATGGTGGTATCAAAACTGTTAATACATACCAGCAGGGGAAACAACTTTATCAACTAGAATGCTGTGCCTATGTTCAGTTTTCTTTAACTTTGGTCTTCCAGACTCCACTCATTTCTAAAGTTATAGATATCAGCACCTTTCTGCCCCAAACCCTTCAACAAGGTTGTTTCATACATATATTAAAAAGTTAGATGGTTTTGTCACATTCTACATTTCATCCCAGGATCCCCTGACCTCCTAAATGATTTGTTTTAATTTACACAATTAAAATTTACTTTTTTGCTATAAAGGTCTATGGGTTTTGACAAATGCTAACTCACCATTACAGCATCACACAGAATAGATTCACTGCCCTAAAAAATCCTCTATCTTTCATCTATTCAGCCCTCCCTCACTCCCCACAAGCCCCTGGGAACCATGATCTTTTAAATTTCCCTGTAGTTTTAACTTTTCCAGAATGTCATATAATTGGAATAGCATGGCTTTATTTTGTCTCTCCTCTTAGCATATCAATTATACTTCTTTTAAAAAAATAATGTTAGTAGTTTCCCTGGGGTTTCCAATATACATTTTTAACTAATCTAATTGTACCTTCACATAATATTATATGACTTCATTTGTATACAAGAACAGAATATTCCCAATTCTTCCATCCTTTCCCTTATGAATTGTCATTCATCTCACTCATCCATATGCTATAATCACCCAATACATCATTACTATTATTACCTTAAACATTTATCAATTAAAAGTAAGAAATGTTAAAAATTTTTATTTATCTTCATTTATTCCTTCTCTGATACTTTTCCCTTTGTAATGTAGATTCAAGTTCTGACATAAAATTTTTCTTCTACCTGAAAAACTTCTTTTAACATTTCTTGTGATGAAGATTTGTTAGTAATGAATTCTCTCAGTTTTTTGTTTATCAGAAAATGTCTGTATTTCTTCTTCATTTTTGAAGGATAATTTTACTGAATATACAATTCTAGGTAGATATTTTTTTTCTTTTAAGATTTAAATACTTCACTCAATTCTGATTTCTGATGAGAAGTTCCCTTAAGAAGTTCTTATTTTATTCCTTGGTTGGTAAATTTCTCCCCATGACCACCCCCCACTCTGGTTTCATTCAAGATTTTCTCTTTGTCTTTGTTTTTGGTTTTTTTTTTTTTGGTGTGTGTGTGTGTGTGTGTGAGGCTTGACTATGATAATCTGGGTGTAGATTTTTGATATTTATTGATATTCTCTGAGCTTTCTGAATCTGTGATTTAGTGTCTGTCATTGATTTGGGAAAATTCCCAGCCATTATTTTTTTTTAAATTTTTTATTGTTATGTTAATCCCCATACATTACATCATTAGTTTTAGATGTAGTGTTCCATGATTCATTGTTTGTGCATAATACCCAGTGCTCCATGCAGAACGTGCCCTCTTTAATACCCATCACCAGGCTAACCAATCCTCCCACCCCCCTCCCCTCTAGAACCCTCGGTTTGTTTTTCAGAGTCCATCGTCTCTCATGGTTCATCTACCCCTCCGATTCCCCCCCTTCATTCTTCCCCTCCTGCTATCTCCTTTTTTTTTTCTTAACATATATTGCATTATTTGTTTCAGAGGTACAGATCTGAGATTCAACAGTCTTGCACAATTCACAGCACTTACCAGAGCACATACCCTCCCTAGTGTCTATCACCCAGTCACCCCATCCCTCCACCCCACCCCCCACTCCAGCAACCCTCAGTTTGTTTCCTGAGATTAAGAATTCCTCATATCAGTGAGGTCATATGATACATGTCTTTCTCTGTTTGACTTATTTTGCTCAGCATAATACCCTCCAGTTCCATCCACATCGTTGCAAATGGCAAGATCTCATTCCTTTTGATGGCTGCGTAATATTCCATTGTATATATATATATATATATATATATATATATATACCACTTCTTCTTTATCCATTCATCTGTCGATGGACATCTTGGCTCTTTCCACAGTTTGGCTATTGTGGACATTGCTGCTAGAAACATTGGGGTGCACGTACCCCTTCGGATCCCCACATTTGTATCTTTGGGGTAAATACCCAGTAGTGCAATTGCTGGATCATATGGTAGCTCTATTTTCAACTTTTTGAGGAACCTCCATACTGTTTTCCAGAGTGGCTGCACCAGCTTGCATTCCCACCAACAGTGTAGGAGGGTTCCCCTTTCTCCGCATCCGCACCAACATCTGTCATTTCCTGACTTGTTAATTTTAGCCATTCTGACTGGTGTGAGGTGGTATCTCATTGAGGTTTTGATTTGGATTTCCCTGATGCCGAGCAATATTGAGCACTTTTTCATGTGTCTGTTGGCCATTTGGATGTCTTCTTTGGAAAAATGTCTGTTCATGTCTTCTGCCCATTTCTTGATTGGATTCTTTGTTCTTTGGGTGTTGAGTTTGATCAGTTCTTTATAGATTTGGGATACTAGCCCTTCATCTCATATGTCATTTGCAAATATCTTCTCCCATTCTGTCGGTTGTCTTTTGGTTTTGTTGGCTGTTTCCTTTGCTTTGCAAAAGCTTTTTATCTTGATGAAGTCCCAATAGTTCATTTTTGCCCTTGCTTCCCTTGCCTTTGGTGATGTTTCTAGGAAGAAGTTGCTGCGGCTGAGGTCGAAGAGGTTGCTGCCTGTGTTCTCCTTTAGGATTTTGATGGACTCCTGTCTCACATTGAGGTCTTTCAACCATTTGGAGTCTATTTTTGTGTGTGGTGTAAGGAAATGGTCCAGTTTCATTCTTCTGCATGTGGCTATCCAATTTTCCCAACACCATTTGTTGAAGAGACTGTCTTTTTTCCATTGGACATTCTTTCCTGCTTTTTGAAAATTAGTTGACCATAGAGTTGAGGGTCCATTTCTGGGCTCTCTATTCTGTTCCATTGACCTATGTGTCTGTTTTTGTGCCAGTACCATGCTGTCTTGATGATGACAGCTTTGTAATAGAGCTGGAAGTCCGGAATTGTGATGCTGTCAGCTTTGCTTTTCTTTTTCAACATTCCTCTGGCTATTCGGGGTCTTTTCTGGTTCCATACAAATTTTAGGATTATTTGTTCCATTTCTTTGAAAAAAGTGGATGGTATTTTGATGGAAATTCCCAGCCATTATTATTTGAAGTATTTCTTCTACTCCATTCTCTCTTTCTTCTCCTTCCAGTATTCCCATGCACATGTGTTATACCTTTTGAAACTGTCCCAAGGTTCCCAGATGTTCTGTTTTCTTCATCATCATTATTATTCATTCATTTTCCTCTTTGTATTTCATTTTCAGAGGTTTCTATTAATATATTTGCAAACTCACTGATTATTTTGTTGGGGCGTCCAGTCTACTAATAAACTCATCAAGGGCAATCTTTATTTTTGTTGCAGTCATTTTGATTTCTAGCATGTCTTTTTGATTCTTTTTTTAGCATTTCCATATCTTTGTTTGTATTACCCATCCATTCTTGCATGCTGTCTGCTTTTTCCACTAGGCTTTTAACATATTAATCATAGTTATTTTAGATGCCCTGTCTGATAATTCCAATACCTGGGTCATATCTGAGTCCAGTTCATGCTTGCTTTATCTCTTCGGACTGTATTTTTTCTTGACTTTTAACATGGCTTGTAGTTTTTTGTTGTTGTTGATAGCCAAACATGTTGCATTGTGGACTAAAATAAAAAAATGTGAGGATTTGGGTTAATCTGGGTAGAATTTAGCCTATGTTTACCGTTTGCCATAGGTGCTAATGGCTTCAAATTTTCCCTATGTCCTTGTTATGGTCTCCTCTGTTACCTTTGGGCTTCCCCAAATATTCTTCCTCAAGAGACTCTTACAGTTCTTTCAGCTAAAATCCACTATTATGCTGGAGGCCTGTTGGTGTGGTGCTAAGATGGGTAGGAGGGGTAGCATTGTCTAATCTTATGATTAAATCTCGGTCTTTTAGTTAAACTTATGACTCTGAGCTGTGGTCTTCACAGGTGTTTCTGTGTTGGCATGGCTCCCCGAACCCTTAGGTGGTAAAAAAAACTAGAGGGAGCTGGAATTGGCAACTTGCCCTTCTCCCAGATAGGATAAAGCTCTGGTAATTTTTTCTCTCCTGGAAAGTAAACCTTTGTTGTGGAGAATGGTCTGGGCATATGTCACAATGATTATTCTTCCCTTTTCCCTGCCAGAGCCATCAGGGAATTCTTGTCAGGTCTTTAGCTTTTCCTAGAGGGAAAGCTCATGAACGAACATGTGGTGGTTCCCCCAAGACCGCAGCCCCCAGGAGTCTTCCATGTTCATGCTGACCCACACTGAGCTTCAGACGATTCAGCAACATTGTTTACCATCTTAGTGTTCTGATGAATTTATGGCTCCAGTAACTTCAGCTCCAAGTAAGCAGATCTCACCTGTATCTGTCTGGATTCACTGGTCTCTCCAGATCTTGGGAGGTTTGTTTACCCTGTTACCTTAGCTCTCTGATGGGCCTAAGAAAAGTCATTCATGTTTCATTTTCTCAGGTTTTTTCCTTTTTCTTCTTTCACTATAAAGATGGAAGTGATGATCTATAGGCTCTTTACATGACATTTTTAACCTTAGAGCAGAAGTTTATGACATAGAAGGTGGATAATTCTATCCTTTTTTACCTGAGGGATTTTGAAAAAAAGAATAGAGACAGAGGGGGAGGAAGGGAAGGGCTGATCCCAAGGGTTCCATTTTTCTTCACCTTCATCTCAGAACTGAAACTTAAGGGGAGTGGCTTAGAAACATCCAGATTGGCACGAGAGGAGCATGGACAGGGGGTTTTCTGCCCTGTTTCAGATATAGGGAAAGAGCATCTCCTGGCAGCTGACCTCTTACCCCCAACACTCTGACAGTGCAGAAAAGTTAGTAGAAGGACGTACTGGCTTACAGCTCTTATAGGCTTCTCTTGGTTCCCACGAGGTGTGTAAAAGACTCTGAAGTTTCTGAAAGGGGACTCAAAAGGCAGTTGATTTGGAAGCAAATGGACCTGCCATGGAGTTCATTGTAAAAATGATAGTGGTGAGTCCCAGCAGAGGAAGTAGAATGGAGGTCAGGGCTGCTGGTGTTTTGGCAGAAGCAGAGGCTTAGAGGGTCTCCAGTGCCACGGAGAGCTGAGATGAAGATCACTTGGCAGGGAAAGCTAGCAGGTCCAGGTTAAGCTGAGAGACAGAAAACAAGGCTAAACACTTGCTGCAGACTCAGGCACAAACAGGATGAATGCCATCAGAGAGAATAAATCATTACTCCAAAGACTAGAGGACAGCACAAGAATGCCTCAAAGATCTGAGGTCCCTTCTCCAAGAATAGCATAAGATGCTGGGTAAGACACCCCCTTCTCCATACACCTAGATGTCTTCTTGATGTGCGGTCGAGGAAGAAGCCAAATCTTAGAGGCTCTTCAGCTTCTTGCATGAGATCAAAATTACAGGTTGGACTAAGAAAGCTAATTATTTTCCATTCTAGCCATCAGGTAACACAGGAAGAATGCCAGAGAAGTTTAGAAATTTAAATAAAATATATTGTCTCTGTATCCATCTGAGTACCGTGGGCAATTTGTGACTCTAATACATCTCTTTTTCATTACTCTGATTTATGTTCTTTATAACATTTGTCATTCTCTGCAGGTATCTTACTGATGTATTTGATTGTTCCGTCTACCCTAGTACAGAGAGAGCTCTGAGAAAAACAGTTACCTGGCCTGTTTCAGTCACCACTGGGTCCCCAGCCCTTAAGCACATCGAAGATGTTCAATAAATACCTGTTGATTAAATAGTGCTGTGTAAAGCCTCTCGATCGGATGAGACAATGGATGCAAGGATTTTGAACCTCAAAGAACGATTGTATTAACTAATATTTATTAAATGCTAAGCATTTATTGATTCATTTAAATATTTATAATAGTACAATAACAATGAAGGTAGTACTATTATTATCCACAGTTCCCAAATGAGGAAATGAAGGCACAGAGAAGTCAGGTCATCTGGCCGAGGTCACAGAGTTTGCAGGAGCAAACAAGGTAGTCTGATGCAGAGCCTGCGTGCCAGTCCAGCGTGCCACACCGCCTCTCTGGTCTCGTGTGTGGCCTCAGCTCACCGCCTGCCCCCCTCCTCCCTCACACCAGATGAGCCACAGACGGCTAAGTAGGCAGCGAACACTTCTCAAGATGTTTTCATCGATTTTGCCAACACTCAGCTGCTTTATCGGCTCTGATGAAACATTTGTGACAACCACAGCAATTGCAATGATCATTTCCATGCTGAAAACATTTGCCTACAAAGCAGACATTTTCTCTTCAAAGTAAACATTGGTGCTGCTGAGAAGCTGCCACCCCTACCCATACATGCTGCTTCTTAGAATTTAGAATACCTCCAAGGCTGAATCCCCCACCCCCCCACCCCAGCACTGCAGACAACAGACAATGTCTCCTCCGGGTGCCCCACCTGACGCTCCCAGGTCAGGCACGAGGCGTCTCCCTTTATCCCCGCCTTCATCCCCCTCACCCAGCACTGACTTCACACATCCTACTAACAGTCCAGGGACTAACCCTTCCCAATAATGTGTCCATTCGGTCTTGATTCTACAAGATACAATACTGATGATGCTTTATTGATCTTCAGCCCAGCACTTAGTGCATTTGCTTAATTAATTCGTCAATAGTAAATAGAAGAGGACCTTTAGACCCCCCCAAACCTTGTTCAAAGAAAAATAAGATGGAAAGCAGTAGAGCTGGATGGGAGAAGAAAGAACCATCTGAGGGCGGTTTCCCCCAGTGTATTTCAGTAAGTCCTATTCCAAAGGATACTAATAGGGCATTTGGAGTGGATGGTGGGTGGGAAGGCCCTCACCGCCAAATGGGACTAATAAATGCGGAGTTAAATTTAAAGTAAAAAGGATTCTTGTCAGCAGGACTCCTCAGAGCCAGGGTGCCCAGTGAATCTCCAAAAGGGGCAATCGTGCATAGCATTTTGCAAATGCGTTTGACCACAGAGTTGCTTCTCTGCCAGGCTCTTCAGGGTTTTAGTGGACCATAAACCCCACCTAACAAAATGTTCTCTGCAGAAGCACAGGGAGAACCCGAGTCTAACATTATTTTGCATGGGCATGGATGGGCAGAAGACAGAGCCTATCGCTGGCATAGATGAAGACTTCCCAAGTATGCAAAGGCTCTGTCTAGGCCCAGATGGCATCTCGGCAGGAACGGCCTCCCAGAATGTGCTGTAGACATGACGCGATGCACCATTACATGCCAGACACCATGCTGGGGCCTCTCTGGAAGCTAATTTTTCCCTGGACAGCCCTGTGAGCTTGGCATTATCTTCCTCTTGCCTAGACGAGGAATCAGGGGCCAGGGAGGTTCAGCAGTGGGCTCAGGCAGACGAGATAAGAGTCCCTTGGACACCAGCCCAGTGTCTCCTCCACTTTTCCTCACTGCTTCGACGAAAACAAAAACCCAAAAAGGTGGGGCAAACGTTGCAATAGTTCACCTGTCTTTCAAGTGTGTGGCATCCGCAAGACCCAGCATCTCCTTGCTGGTCCTCTCCTTGCAGGACCTGACCGGAAAGCCCCTTCCCCCAGGGCAGCAGACAGGCAGGACAGAGCCCCGGCCCAGGCAGGCAGAAGCCTCTCCCCACACCTCATCTACACACCAAATCACGAACTTCGCCGGTGCTCTTAAGTGATTGTGACTGTTTCGTTTTCGAAATATCAGTCGGCCTGTTCGAGTAATTTTATACTTAAATTATTTAAATGCAATCTATCCATTGAAGCAATTTCCCCTGCACAGGAGAAGTGTTTTCTTTTTTAGGGAACTGAAGCATGATAAATAAATGAATAAAGACTTGTAGCAGTGTCTCTCTCTCTCCTGAAGAAAGCACTTTGCCGTGAGTCCCTCCTGTCAGAAATCTGGGAACTCATAATATTCCCCGTGGTTCTGCCGCTCAGCATTAAAAATAACCAAAGACTCGAGTCACGGGTTTTTCTTCTTCTAGACACGAAGCGCATTTTACGCCACAATGCCCGGGATGACACAGGGACGGCTCAGAGCTTGCTAATATTCTCCGCTGCCTCTCTCCCCAGGCCTGCAAGCAGTTAGAATGGCTTAGTGGTGATCACAAATGCTGTCCCATTTGGAAAGCACTTCTTTAAGGCAGCACAGATTAAAATTCATGAAAGGCGGCTTGCTTGCATAAATAAATTAAAAGCAGCAAAACTAAAGTTTAAACACCCATACACAACTGGCATTTTGCAAACACCATATGCACCGTGGTTCTCAATTCTGGGCTGTCATGCAAGAAGTAGGGAAAGAGGCCTCCTTGGGTTTGAATGCATAAAACTGGAAGCACCTTGATCACCTTTGGCACAAAGAAGCCTCAGCAGCAAAGTGTGAACTAATTGATTTGAACTTTGTCTAAATGCATATGGATTTTAGGGGAGCATGCCAATATCTGGAGAGTACTGTAAAAAGAAACCAAGAGAGAGACAGAGCCCAGGCTTTGCGAGCAGACAATGTCAGCTTCAGATCCTCACTCTTGAAATCGCTGTTACCTTGGGTAAATCATGGGAAGTCTCTGATACCCAGTTTTCTCATCTGTAAAATAGGCGTAAGAAAACTAACCTGTAACCGTAGAACTGTCGTATGGAGAGGGAATGATACACTGCCCATAGAGCGCTGGTAGAGAGGAGGTGCTCACAACCATGAGTCCCCTTCTCCCCGCTTTTCCCTTATATTTATACGGCGGGGGCATTGTGGAAAGGGAGTGAGTTCTGGGGTCAGAAGCCTCAGGTCTGAGCCCCAGCTCTGCTACTTGCTGACTCTCTGATGTCGGGGAACTCACTTCATGTCTCTGAGCCTCAGCTTCTTCAACTTGTAACGTGAAGATGGTAACATGACCTCTCTCCCACACACGTGCAACATCTGCGAGGGATCTGGTCCTTGCAACAGGACAAGGTAGGCACGGCTGGCAAGCTTATCTTCATTTCCTTAGCAAAAAACAAAACTAAACACAAAACAACAAAAAACCCAACCAAACCAAACCAAAACAAACTGATGCTAAGAGAGGGGGTGGGGCGAGCCCAAAGTGACCTAGGTGAGTGGCAGATGAGCTTCCCTCCTCTGTCCCTGCATCCCGGGGACTCCTCCCACCCCCAGTGCCTTTTGCCACCCCATGGCTGCTCAGGGCCTGCCAGGGAAGCACCTGGTCCAGTTCTGTCCCCACTCTAGGCATTTAGGGGCCTGCCCCACCTTGATGGAATAAGTATGTTTTCATCCCTATACTCCAAAGTCTTGCTGCCAAATTCTGATTATTCAGTGCAATTGGCATCGATGAGGTGGATTTCAGTCCCTCCTAAGTAGCAAATGTGTTTCTTGCTAGAGTTTTCTGAATCCCCAAGCTGCTGTCTCAGACAGGAGACTGCTGGGGGCTGGAGCTCCACAAAACTTGTACATGGGAATGCTGAGTTCATGGGGTCTGCCTAAGTTGGCTTGGAATAGGATATTCTTTATGAACTGCTCTAGTGGGGAATCATGTCAGGAGCCCGGGAGTGCCCGTCTGTCATTCTCCAGCTGCAACCTGCCAGCAAAACATTAAACCTCAGGGGTCAACAAGAATCAGGCCCAGGCCTGATTCTAAAACACAAATTACATCTGTCAAGTAGTCTTGGTGGCAAGCCGTGGAAATACATTCTGGCTATTATAATTAGATTCAAATTGTGAAAGGGTAGACTGGTAGATTTCAGATTTGAAATTCTTCTGCTGAAAAATAGCTAGAAATGCTACAAAGAAATTATAAAATGTAGATGAGCTTAAAAGAGTTTTAAGAACGTAAGAGAAAGCCCAAGGGGATTATAATAGAAGGGAAACTACACTCCTGTGAGGTGGCCCTACAACTTCCCTGGTAAGTAGGTGGGGGCGGGGTACAGAGGTGTTAGTCTCATCAACCTAAAGGCTTGGATTTCTATGCCTACATTGGAACAAGAGAGCCTTGGGCCTCTTGGGCCTGCACAATTTGATGCTTGAACGAAGACCTAAAGCCAGGACCCTCTGGGTAAAAGAACAGACTTAAAAATCCACTCAATCCATTCTTTGTGTACCAGTTTGCTTATCTATCTTGATCAAGTTCTGGGAGCAAAAATAAAATCTTCTCAAAGAATATGTAACCATGAGGACATGCCTCACACAGATTTGGAGTTCAAATTTATGTTATCCATGTTGTTTGGTGACCCTGCCTTCCCAAGACAAGAAATTATCCAAAAAACTAGACCCAAACAAGGGATACTTTGGGGAACCTGGCAGAAACAAAACTGAAAAACTTGGGAGGCGGGGACTGAGCCTTCAACCCAAGTGGTATAGGAGTCATACAGTCATACAGATACAATCCCACTAAAGATGGGTCCATAATTCAATATTATGAAGTATTTGAGTGTAGCAGAGATGCCTTGTTAGTTATCTCAAGAATTCCACATTGCCTTGCTTAGATCTTAAGAGTTACCAAATTCCCTGGCAGCTAGGGGTAGCCGTGTGACTAAGCTCTAGATAGTAGATTAGGAACAGAAGTGTTGTATGGGAGCTTCCAGTAAATTTCCCCGAAAGACAGCTGACAGGTGCCCTCTGCTCCTTCTTTTGCCCACCCTGCTGTTTGGATCGGGGATGTGAGGACTGTTGCTCCATCTTGGACCATGAGGACAGCTGTGCAGTCACCTTAGCAACACTGGACTGCCTACATCACATCAGGACATTGATACAAGAAGAAAAGAAACTATTTTATTTATTTCCTTAACTCACAGTAAAAGCAAATCCTTACTAATGCAATGAGGGAAAATATACCATGAGTTAAGTCAGTGGGTAAAATAAACAGCAGGGCTGTTGCCAAAAAAAAAAATAGATAATATCAATGTTGAAAAACGATTCCATTTAATTGTCTAAGTGATTAGAAGCATGAAAGAAAAAATAAAATATATGAGAAAAGAGGAAGACATTAAGGAAAACAGGCAGATTTTTAAAAGAAGTGGTAACAGTAATAGAAATTTAAAAATGAAGTCATTGAAACAAACCAACAAAAACCTCCATGGGTAAAAGAATCCCATTACCTGGAAAGGAAGAGACAATTAGTGACTTCAAAGGTACATCTGAGAAAGCTACCCAGAATGCAGCACAAAGAAAGAAAGAAATGGAAACAAATAAGGAAAGTTGAAAGATGTGAAGATCAGAATGAAACTATCTAACACATGTCTACTGGGAGTTCCAAAAAGAGACAATGTAGAGAATGGGAGAGATGCAATATTTGAATGGCTAGCCTTGGAGAACATTCTATATTTAATAAAAGGCATAAATTACAAGATTTGAGATTCACAGTTAGCCATATGAAAGACATTAGATACATAGATGATAGGTAGGTAGGTGGATAGATACATAGATGATAGATAGTTATCCACAAAGAGATACATTACAATGAAACTTTGGAACTCCAAAGGAAAGATCTCAGAAGCAATGAAAGGACCAAGGTGATCACGCTGCAAAAATGAATGATGAGTGTGAACTTGGAAACCAGGTGAATAAATCTAAATAAACATTAAATTATTACAAATTATAATATGATGAACTTGAAGGTAGAAGAAGAAAGTGGAACTAAAATACAGGACAAAAAGGCCATGTGAAATGGGAGGAGGGTGATTGGTGCTGAGGCACTCTAATACCCCTTTGTTTGCTGCTGTTATATTTGCACTCTGCTGTCACCAGGCAAGCATGTTAAAAAATTTAAGGGTAATGACTACAAGAAAAGATACAGAATGAAAAATTTCCAAACTTATGATGGGGTAAGAGGATAAAGAAAACACGGTCAATTCATTAAAAGACAGGGATTGAAAAAACAAGCAGCAATGTAGAAAATCAGAGGAAATAAAAAGAGCAAAATGAGAAAATAGAACAGAAATAGAATTATATAGATATGTATCCTATATATCTATATAATTCTACAAATAGAAATATATATGTATATATGTGTGTGTGTATATATATATATATATATATATATATATATATATATATATATATTCCCCCTAAATAAAAGCATAATAAAGTTGGATCTGTCAATTCAGGCTTTGATGAGATTCTTCTTCTCTAAAGATGTTGGTAATATTAGGGCTTTTAGAGGGCAAATACCTAATTTTCTCTCCCCTCTCCCATGCAAGTTCAGTACCAATTCAGACAGAGGCATAGCAACCAGATCTATGGAAATCAAAGTATTACTTTTATTGCTGATAACTGCTTTACTATATGCTCAGGTGTGTGACAGACAACACAGTCTTGCTTGTGTGGAGCCCCAGAAGTTAGACTGACCTGCCCACCCAGCGACAGGTAGCGTTAGACAGCCTTAAGCCTCCACACTAACAGTTACAACATGAGGAAGGAGAGAAGAAGAATCCATATTGTCTGCAAGAGATAGATACAATAGATAGATATAAAAGATAGATACAAAAGGGAGGGAGGAAAAAAAAAGAGAGAGGGAGGAGGGGACTGAGCTTGCCATGCTCAGCTTCAGGCCCCAAAATCACCAGCCTTGGGAATAGAGGGTGGAACAAAAAAGCAGGCATCCTTCCCCAGCGGAGCTTCAGCTACAGGACAGCATGAAGCCTGGAGACACTAGATTCTCATCCGAGAGTCTTACTAGACAAAAGAGAAAAATCAAGATTCCAAAACAGCATAGCCAGGCTATAACACAAGTAACCGTAGCTGTGTACCAGATACAAAACGGAAAGGAGAACCCCTAGTGGATAGGCCACATGGGGCTCTTGGGCCCCAGGCCAGAAATCGGGCTGTGATTAGTTCAGTTCCAGCAGAGCAAAGGGGGCTGAAAGTGCTCAACACAAGATGAAGGCATGTGCTGGGGTGTGGCTGCTCAAATTGAAAACTGGAAATGTTTCCCACCTTACACTGAAGCCAGAGATGTTGGAGGACAGTTATAGCCTCCCAAATAAGGAGGTTTATTTGATTCATATTTGATTCATTCATCAATCAACCCAATATCCCCATGGGATAAGTATTGCCATGTGACAGGAGACCTAATTCTCGACTGGGGATTTGGCGCTCAGTGAAAGTGACCATGAGAACCAGCGTGTGGGGAGAGGGAAGAACCAAGAAAGAGATGGGAAAACAGCCTAAAACAAAACCTCCACTTAAAATGACCCTATTGAACAAAAGTATAAAATACATTTAAAAAACCCAAAGCTAATAAAGAAGCCAACAAAATTAAAAATCAGAACATGTATTCTCTCCATATAAAATTGATTTTATTAAATCAGTCTGCCAAAAATATTAAACTATGAGTATTTAAAATTCTCAGAGAACAACTAAGAAATAAATTCCATTAAATAAGAGCAAGAGATGGTGAAACAAACAAACAAAAAATCAGGAAATGAATGTGAGATATATATGAAAGGGAACCTAAGTGAAAAATGTAGTCCTTGAAATAAAATACTAAATAAAATAAACTCTTAATCAGACACCATTGAAATGAGAATGAACCAACTAGAAGTTAACAACAAAGAATCCACCCACACCTCAGCAGGAAGTGAAAAAGGTTGTTGGGTTTTTTTTAATTGATAAAAAGGACTATTAACAGACCCAGAGGATAGATTGAGAGGCTCCAATATACATCTGATTGGAATTTTTGATAATAGAATAAATGAAATAAAAGTAACACTGGACAGAAGAGAAGGATTGAAGAAAGATATGAGGACTTTTGGCTAACCATACAGGACGAGGTGCATTCATTAAGCTTTTATCCTTCCCTAAGTCTCGTAAAATGACAGTAAAGGGATTTTAAAAGCCATACATTTAGCAAAGAAAAAAAGAACAGGAGAGAAGGCAACAGCAACACAATTTTGGAAGCTACAAATCCAAATCCAAATCTGACTCAGTAAACTTGAGAAAACTGAATCCTAAACAGTGGTGGGAAAAGACAAGAGGCAACCCAATTTATATCCCAGAATTCTCCAAAGCCTCAGAGACTCACCCCCGCTAAGAACTTCTGAACACCAGAGGAAGATGGGGCTAACAGCTGGAGAACTGGGTTGAAAGTCTATTTAACAATCTGTGAGATCCCACCATTCTTCACAGCCAGGCAGCTGCTCCTGCTCACCCAGCAGATGATTAGAGTTTCGTTCTCTAAAGCAGTGGTCCTCACAGTGACGTCCTAGGACCGGCAGCTTCAGCATTGCCTGAGAATTTGTTATACATGCAAATTATTGGGCCCCACCTGAGACTTCCTACAACAGAAAATTTAAGTCTGTTTTTTTTTTTTTTTTTAAGATTTATTTATTTATTTGAGAGAGAGAGTGTGCACACGAGCAGGGGGAGGGGCAGAGGGAAAGAGGGAGAGACGATCCTCAAGCAGACTCCTTGCAGAGCATGGAGCAGATGTGGGGCTTGATCCCAGGACCCTGAGATCATGATCTGAACTGAAACTAAAAGTCAGTCACGTAACCAACTGAACCACCCAGGCACCCCTTTAAATCTTTGTTTTTTTTTAACAAGTCCTACAGGTGAAATGTGAGAACCACTGCTCTAAAACAAAGGGTTTTGAACTGCAGGATATTAAGTATAAGTGAGATGAATATGCATACTAAAAATAGGAGGTGTTAGTAAAAGTTTACTTAATGATTGTTGACCCTCAGCATTATTTCCTCCTTGACTCCAGAATGCTGGCAGATAAAGTACACAGACTCCAGGAAAGAGAGCCCAGCGTCCTCTCTGGGGCATCTGACAAACCTAAGGGACAGACCGTAAGATGCTGATATGGAGGGTTCTACAAGTGAAAGCCCACCCACATCCCTGTACCTTGAGTCTCACAGTTGGCAAGGCCCATACGTACTTATAGCTTCTATTCAGCTTTGAAGTCTCTCTTCCTGATATACAATCAGACAACTGAGGACCATCAGAAATCCAGGCATTGCATGAAATGTTCTGACAACATAGATAATAAAAGAAAAACATGGGGCAACATGGAGAAGATAGAGGCTGGGGAAAGGCAAACTTTTAAGAATACCTATCATTTATAGCTTCTGAAAATTAATGCATAGGAAGATGGAAACAAAATATCCAAGGAACAAAAAGGTGATCTTGGAAATTAAAAATATAGTAATAAAAATGAAAAACACAACAGAAAGTTTTAAAAGTAAGATCTCTAAGAAAGCAGATAAAGAGAGGGAAAAATCACAAAGTAAAATATAAAATAAAAATATAAGCCCAAGAGATCTCATAATTAAATAATAGAATTTCTAGGAAATCTGAGGAAATGAGATAAATGTAATCATCAAAAATATATTTTAAGAAAATTTCCCAGGACTAAAAAGCGTGAGTTTCTGATTAAAAGTATTCACCAGAATAATGGACTAAAAAAAAAAAAGAAAAAGAAAAAGACCTACACCATTGCATATCATTGTGAAATTTCCAAATAATAGGGTCCATGACAAATTCTGTAAGTTTCCAAAAGGGGATGATAAAAAACAGGTCATGTGGGTTCGGGAATTAGAGTGGCTACAGACCAATATCAAACTGGAAGATGACAGACAATGGAGCCGTGCCTTTAAAACTCTGAAGGAAAATAATTTCCAATCTCTAATTCTATTCCCAAACTATACATAAAGAAATAAAGTGCAAGGGCAAAATAAAAACATTTTTAGATCAGCACATTCACCAAAAAAATTGCCTTCCATTCTGCTTTCTCCAGAAGCCACTAGAGGATGCACTCCAACAAAATGAGGGAGAAATAGTAATAAGATGATGACACGGGGCACAATTATTGAGAAGGCCACTCCAAGAGAGAGGCGGAGGCAGAGCCCCTAAGATGCTGGGAAGGTAGATGCCTGGAGGGTTGCTGTGAACAGGGCAGGGGTGATTGAAAGAGGTCAGGAGCCTCCTGAAGAGAAAATGATGAAACACCTGACGTGAATGGATGTCTTGAGGGGAGATGTTGACATCTGGTGAAGAATTTGGAATTTTATTGCTGATTTCTACATGCAATCCCAGGCCAATGAAAAATATGACAAATATCAATTCTAGGAAAAACCAAATGTTGTCAGAGAAAGGAAAAACAATCAGTTTGCTAAATGAATCACCTGTAAAGGTCATTACATGGAACAATAATATAAACACTGGATTTTTTTTTTCCTCTCAAAACCATAATATTGCTGTATTATAATGAGAAGGATATGGGGTATGGGGAGAGTGTGAAGTGGGTTCTGGAGAGCAAAGACAGCTAAATTCTATCTTCCATCATGGAAAATCCTTACATAATGCCTACAGTGAACACTCAGAAAATAGTAATTCAAGTAAGGGAGTAAGTAACAAAATTGTCAGCCTTTTAGGGAAAAGCAGTTGCCTCCGAGAAGGAGATGATGGAGAAATGAGGACAGCAGTGCTTCGGTTTGGTGTAATTGACTTTATAAAGTTCATTCTCCCCATGTTGTCCATAATTAACTTTAATTAAAAAAAAATAAAAACAAAGGAAAGAACTTAAAAGGGAAATATAGTTCTGATAAAGGCCTGCGATGTGGGTTATGACTTTACCTCAAGTATCATAATCTTTTGGGAGCAATGTGTACCAAGATGTGTTCACCTTTTTCCCGCACTTAAATTAGTTTATTTTAGTCGATATATTTTAGGGAGGAGAAAAAGACTGTTCACAGGTGACGTGAAATGTTCTAAGGACATGTCGGTCTTGTTACTGCTCTGGGAGGACAGAGCAGAGGAGAGACGCAGGAGCCCTTCTTTCCATTGCTCCAAGGGCTTGCTGGAGTCCCATGAGAACACCAGGGGCCTTTGAGACATGCCTGACAATGTCAAAACAGCAAGCAGCCTCATCTTCCATTCTATATTTTGAAATAGGAAAGAAAACAGATGAAATAGCTTTTGCATTATTTTCCACATCCCGAAAGGAAATTCACTTCAACTTTAATAACATTTCTATTTCTTATTTATCATCATGCAAAACTTATAAAAATTGCAAACCCCAAATTTGGGGGATAAGGTGGCAGGATGAAAATGTTTCTGCCATCAGTCTTTTTTTTTCTATTATTATTGAACTAAAAATAAAATCTGTGTTTCTCTTTTGAAAGAGAAAACAGATGGATAATAGCTAATTCAACGAATGTCCATGAAGTCTCAGGAACCTGGCTCAGGGCGACACAGCCAGGAGCAACACCCAAGATCACGGTACAGAACCAGTCAAGCGCAGACACAAGTCCTGCTTCACCTAGCGCTCACCTTGCAGCTCACACTGATAACAGGACCAGCCCTGGACAGTGTCCACCACTGCTCCCACTCAGCCATGAATGATGCTCCCTGTCCTCAACCACCCGGCCACGAGAGACCCTTCCTCTTAGTCTCCCCTCCTTGCATCCCTAGCTCCTGATTTGCAATCCAGGTGGTGTTTCTGCATGTGGGGCTTATAACCATCCCACATTACAGGGATAGCTAGGAGGGGAATATCTGGAATTTTCAGCTACCCACCAAGACACTTCACATGGAAGAGGGGTTTGATGTCAGGCCAATGGCAAAGACATTATACTAGCAATAATGACTATCATAATTTGAGCCCCATAAGGTAGTAGTGAAGCATATAGACTTTGCATTCAGACCCTGGCCCTTCCTTTTCTTAGCAATTCAGCCAAGCAGATTCTCGCTTAACGGCCTTCGTGCCTGCTGATCTCTCTCCCTGGGATTCATTTCCCTCCAACATGGGATTCTTTGTTACTGGTGGGAGAGTCTGCACTGTATAAATGGAGGTATTAGTTCTTGGGTTCCCCATGAAAGATGTGAAGATCTGCTCTTGAATAAAGATAGCCAGAAGGAAAGTAGCAGGCACAAAGCGGTTTATTAAGGATGGTACACAATCAAGGTAGGAGAGTGGGCAGGCCTAGAGGTGGCAACTGCTCTGAGGCTACTGGGGTCTTTTCTTTTTATGTGAGCAGGGTCTTGGGTCATAGATGGGGTGGTTTCTAATGGAGACTGCTTCCAATCATTAGGGGGACTCCTCCCATAGGTTGGGAAGTGGAGTTTTTGACCCTATCAGGTTTGTACTGGAAACATCATGGCAGCCTTACCTCATGGGGGGTGGGGCTAAAACTGTAATGCAAATGCATGATAATGAGTCTAGGGGTTACCCTGGGGCAGAGGTGGAAGAGAAGAGTGCATGTTCTGTGGCTCTTGGTCTGTTAACCTCAGGGGTCTTGGAAGCCATAAGATCAGGATGTTGAGAGGTCTTGGATGCCACAAAGTCAGGATGTTGTGTCCCCGGGCTTCTAATATGTCACCTATTTATCATGGTCCTTGCCTTGAGCTCATCACTAATTAACAGTCTACTCTATCATCTTCACCCATCTTATCATCTCAATAAGGCTATTCAAAGCCAGATCATCCCTGGCATTTCCTAGCTGCCTTCCATGATTTATGTCTCTCCCTGGAGCTTATCAAAGTGGGATAAACTATATGGTTTACCTGTTGATCTTTTTCTTTGCTGCTTCTTCCCTACCCCCCACCATCCCACTTTAATGTAACCTCCAGGAGAGCTGGGGTTTTTTTCTGTATTGATTACTGCCATATTCCCCCAAACCCAAACTATGCCTGGCACATAGTGGACATCCTATAAATATCTCATGGCTGAGTGAATTAGGTTCAACACCCAAGTCATTTCTTTAAGCCTTAGCTCATTATCTGTAAAACGGGGTTGATAATAGAAACCACATCATAGGATTGTGTGAAAAACTAAGTAAGATTGTGTTTGTGCCATGAGAGGGCAAGTGCCCCCTTACCCAGCCACCTTACATTCTTTGCTTTCATCTCAACCTTCACCTACTGGGTCAGTTAGACCGAAGCCCCCACCACTTTAGGAAAGGTGCCGTGGTAGAGCCTTAGAACAGAGACATCACATTCTTGGCCATTAAGGTCAATGCTCTCTGTCCAGAAGTAAGAGAGAATATACTTAGGAGAACATGTGATCAACTGGACATAGCTTTTCTTGTCTTGCCACCACCCACCCCCATAAAATCTTCCAAGGTGGGAAGAGAGAGAGAGCATCTGAGAGGAAGCGATTCTCAGAGAAGTGGCTCTTTCACTCTGCATCAGCCTCCTGGACCCTGGGAGGCAGTTTCCAGAGGGAAAGAGCAGTCAGGATAGACTTCCCAAGGCAGAGGCCCTGGACACCCAGGAGTCTCCAGTGGCCCCAACATGGCACTGGAAAACAGCCAGGCTTTCCTCTACTCCACAGAATGGTTTCAGAATCAGGAGAGAAAGATGCTGCAGCAGAGAATGGCAGAGACCATGTGGCCAGGCACCAGCCTGGACAGAGCAGTGTCTGCATGCCTGGGGCAAGGATACCAGTGACCAAACAGTGGGAGATACATCTGGGCAACCACCATCCTTGGCAAAGAATGACCTTGGGCCAGAAGCCTCAGCCTTTTCTCCACTCACACTCATGCTGGGATACTACTTAACTCCAGAATGTAAATGCCACACTAAGGGAAAAGAGCAAAAGGGAAACATTCTGAATTACCTACACTCCATGCAACTTAGAGAATACTAAAGTCACTGTGATGCCCCAGCGACAACTAGAATTGGGTGTCAGCCATCATGCAGAATGGGGGCTTGACATAAGGTTTTATAAACGAGTGAGTAATTAATAAGTAAAAATAATAAAAATAAAGTTGTAGAAAAATACAGAGAATGATGTTTATTTGATTTAGAGTACATGGCCTATGAAAACTATCTCTATTAAAATGTGTAAAGAGCACCTTATAGCATCTGGCACTTAGTAAGCAACTAAATAAAAGAAAGCTGCTATCATCACCGCTATGATCTGCCAGACACCAGGGCACTCATTCTGCATGGATCATCTCGAATTGCCACAGCAATCTTGCAAGGAAGATATTTTATTATTTCTATTTTGTACTTAATAAAAATGGGACTTGAAAAGATTCGACTCCTTGGCCAAAGTCACCTTAGGACAGGTCAAAGGTAGGGTTTTGAAGTTGGGTTGCCTGACACATCCAAGGCTCTCACACTGCCTCATAGGGGTGGGGGGTCTGCTCAGTGATGTAGGTGCATGTTCTGTTGATGCGGCGGGGTTGGGGCTGCCCTGGACTGGTGGGTTGCCATCAGTCACCCCAGTGATCCCAGGGAGCCAGTGGAAGTCCAAATCCATGTTGGCCTCTCCAGAGTTACCCAGATAGACAGGCATTGCTTTGGGATATAGAGATCCAGGGGCCAGTGCGCTTTGAAAACAGACACTGGTTGATATCCCTCGAGGGGCTTCTAATCATTCAGCCCTAAGATCCTCAAGTCAAAACAGTATGTACGAGAAGGGCAAAGTCTTCCCTCAGGAAGCCTACAAAATGAACTAAGACACCAGAGGAAGGAAATCCTTTCCCATCACAGCTGGGGCAGCATTTGGGTGACAGTCTAACTCCAACTGAAATGATGAGTTGGCCCCACTTTGTGAGAGCAAGAGGAACCCAAACACGGGGTCAGCATCCAAGACAGGAGCTGCAGAACCTAAATGCCCACCAAGGAGTGCCAGCGAGTCATGTGGGTCTTTGCTCAGAGCTGTGAAGGGACCGATGGGGGAGTCAGGGTGGTTTCTATGCTCATACCCATGCATCCTTGGATTTTCTTTACTGAGTGCACTGAGCTAGAGGAATGAGGGATGTGCAATTATGCACTGACTTCAGGGTTACTTTGCTCTCTCCTCCCACAAGTTACACACACACACACACACACACATACATACACACACACACAGAGGCCCTCGACCCAGTCTTGTTCTTACAAAGGCTGCCTTTTGAGAAATAAAAAACAGTCCTTCACTTCCCTTCACTCATTGGAGTTGCTATTTAGAAGAGTTATTTGTACAATCCTCCATTTTATCACCTGGTTCCCCACTTTACCCCCAACACTTCCCGCACCTTTTCTCCTGGCCCTCATGGGGTCCCACTGTTTCTGGTGCTTCTCTCAGTGACTGGCAGAGTACAGACTCATGTCAGAGGTGGATGTGCCCTGCTTTGGTCAAAAGTAGGTCTCCCAGGACTGTGGTGTCTGGGAATGTCTTCAGCTATCATCTCAGACCAGGAAGGACCCCAAACAACCCCAGATTAAGGGCTCCTTAGTGAGCCCAGCCCTCCTCAACCAAGTAGGCTTAAAGAGATGAGGATTTGGGCTTATAGACAAAGCTGTGGGCTGCAGAGGACTTGCTATTTTTCACAAGGTCTGATGATCAAAGCCACAAAAGTGGGTACCAGAGTTGAGGCCAGTTAAAACTGCCTGATAAAGCCCCACCCCTTTCCCTGTCTTATAAGATTTCTACGTCCATGCATAATGAAGGAGTGGGGGCAGGGTTCCTCGAATGGAAACTTTCTGGACAGAAGCCCAGGAGGACAGAAGCAGACTCCTCAGCACTCAGAAACGTTAAGAGATTAAGCAAAAGACTCTGGCCAAAGACACGTGCTAACCACACCCAGCAAAAGGGAGAGGGTCTCTGTGTCCAAGACACAGGCTGGAGTGTGTGTGTTCCAAAATGAAGGGGGTCTTTGGGGGAGGGGGAAGAGGAGGGAGAGGCCAAACCTGCTCTAAAGTACACTCTCAAAGTCTTAGGCCCTGGTGGCTTCTATAAACAGTGATGTCTCTATCCTCATAAAAGCTCACCACTCTGGCAGAGAAAGAAATTGCCCAAAGTCATAGCATCAGTTAGGTCTCAAAGAGCTCCAAGATAATAACTAGCCATCACTGAGCTCTTAAAACGTGCCAGGCCATGTCCTAGGTGTGATTTGGTTCTCAAGCCATGGAATCCTTACAACACGCTCTGAGGGAGATATCATTTACTCTCCCCGTTTTTCAGGCAAGGAAACCAAAGCACAGAGTGATTAACCTAAATTACACAGCCCAAGGTCAACCAGCAGGGAAGTGACCAAGCTGGGATTTGAGCCCAGGGAGTCTGGCTCCAGTACTGAGAGCTAAGTCCCCTCACCATACTGCCTCACCTGGGCCCACTTCAGAGCCCTTAACCCAATGTGCCGCCACGCTCTGGTTACCAGTTCATCACCTCTGCCCTTGACCATGAGCTCCTTGAGGGTGGATAATATATATGAGTCTTCTCTATTCATCCTCAAATCCTAACAAAAAAATATGATTCTAGTAGGCATTCAGCAAATGCAGAGTTAAACGATGGGTTTAAACAATTCTTATAAAGCTTGCACTATTGCAGAGGAGAAATTGCCTAAGGGAAAAAAATTTGTTGAACTTTGCCATGTAAGCAGCACCACGCTAAGCCCATTGCATTGATCCCCCACTTCATTCCCTAGAATTCTCTGAGAGGTAAGCGCTATCATTAGGTTGATTTCACAAAAGAGAAACTGAGGCACAGGGAATGCAAGTGGTATGCACAAGGTCCCACAACTAGGATTCTCATTTAGACGTTTGACTCGATTGCCCTAGCCCTTAATTATGACTGGACATAGTATGTCTGGGCTAGAATGGGCCATGGGGGAAGAAGATAATGAGGTATCTGAGGGCCATGGTGGAAGATGAAAGGATAACTGAGTGATCTAAGGAGGAGGTAGTATGATTTCCAACCAGGGGATCAAGGAACTCTCCCTGGAAGAGGCAGCAGCTCAGCTAGATCTTCAAGGATGAGTAGGATCTGAACATACAGGGAAAGACAGACAGGGCAGGACACTCCATGCAGAGGAAACTGTGAGCAAAAACAGAGGCAGAGAACTGGGCGTGTGCAAGAGAACTGGGATGATTTTCACTTGGCTTCAGCCAAGGATGAGTGACCGGGAGTGCCTGAGATTGAGTTAGAAAGGAAGCTTGGAGCCAAACTGCAGAGAGTTTTGAAGGAGAGGCCTGGAGGCTTGGTTTGAATTACTAGACAATAGGGAGCCGTGGAATGCTTTTGAGCCGGGAGTGACATATTAGGGCTGTGCCTAGGATGACTTCACAATCGGAAAGGGTATGGTTTAAAGCAGGGGGGTATCAGCAGGGTAAAGAGCAATTAGGATTCCTAGAGAAATGGGATCAGAGTCTTAACCAGGCATGGAGAGGGGAGAGGGGAAGCAATAGATAATTTGAAGCCAGAACTAATTACTTAGCTACCAGTAAGGTGTGAAGGCCGAGATGGAGAGAGTTAAGAGAGATGTTAAGGTTCTCCTCTGGGCTCGGAGGACGACTGTTCCCTTAGCAGAGAGCATGCACGAGGGAGTGCAGACCGTGTCAGGGCTGGTGGGTGAGTGAAGCTAATGAGCCGATCCTCTCACACTGGGAGCATTTTCTAAAGGGTCAAATCTAAATTCCAGGCCATCTGCCCCCTCCCCGCCAGAAAAGCTCCAGTTGGTAAGTCAGGGCTCCACTTCCATTTCACAGACAAATTCTCTTTTTAGATTTGATTTATGCAGGGCAACGCATAGCAGATATCAGCATCAGGCACCAATAGCGGCCACGTGCACGCAGACCCCCACACGCACACAGACCCACCACTACTAACGACCAGCCGCTTCATGAAGCCCCCTCCCCCGTGGGAGGCGCATTAGTGAGCTGGTCCACTAACAGAAGACAAGCCATACAAATCGAAAACTAAAAACTTCCAGATTTCATCCTGCTTTTCCTTATGTCACTTATTTTATGCCGTGCGAATTGGAGATTAGTTTCCCCGTTTCACTGAAATGTCGGATCACTAGGGTAGCTTGAGCAGACTCAATTTCGCTTCGAGTAATAGAGTGAGATTATTCAAAATTATTTCCAGTGGGCTGAGCCTGCCTGTTCCTTCTGTTATGAGAATAGAAGTAAACAACTCGACACCCTCCTTGCAAGCTGACATCCTTGACACAGTGTCCCTATGCCTAGCTCCTTAATCGCGAGAGCATTTTGGTTTTAGCCACGCTCAATTAATTCATCCAGGAAAGGGTCCAGTCAGAAAGAGTTGATTTAAAGTGAGATAAACTGGGCATCTGCTTGGAAAGCCAGATGATCCCAAATATGTCTTTCATCGTGAGAAAATGAAGAGCTCTCTCCACATTTAGAGCAGTAACTTCTCAGTGGCAATTTTTTTTTTCCTTGAGAGTTTCAGCAGTAACAGTGACAGAAACGATGGAAGGGACGCCTCTCCTGAAATCAAGCTGGGCTGTGCTACTGGGGATGGAGAGACCTCCAACCCACCCACAGCCCCTGCTGGCCTCTGGGTCCTGCGGGGCCACCAAGAAGGGCTGGGGAGTTCAGGAGGGTCTTTATCCCCAGCTAGACACACAGCTGGTCCCTCTCGCAGTTGAACACAGAAGAGCTGAGCTAGCACTTGGAAAAGTGGGATGTCGACATTTTTTGCTCAAATTTGATAAGCAGCGGAAGATTAGCACCTTCCTCAAGTCTCCATTTCGAACAATGTTCCTTTCAAGGCATCCAAATTTGGCAGAAAATCCAGAGCCTGCAGACAGGCCTGAAGCTCATGGGGAGAGGAGAGGGGTGGGAAGATCGGAGCCGGGGAAGGCAGATTCGCGGTGACAAGCCCCAAATCCACAGTTTTTAAGGCTGCAACGGCACTCTAGGGGAGAAGGAAGCCGTACCATGTGAACTGTCTGCCAGAGGAACCCTCCTTGGGGCTGATTTTGGGGTGTCCTGGCTAAGTAAGGAGGCCAGACAGCAAAGCATCTGTCTGGTGGGCAAGGAGCCCCAGGCCCCGGTGGCCTTGAATCACCCTGGGCACCCTGCTTCACTGTGCCAGAGGCATTACACGGCACAAACGAACTGGGGAAATCGGGGACCAAAGAAGCATTAAAAACAGGCTTTTCTGGCCTCCCAGGGAAGGCTAGGGTTTCGGCTCTGCTCCCATCTCCTCACATTTTCCACTGATGTCAGCCCAAGCAAATAATTGGTGGAGAGGAGACTTCAAGTGGAAGCAGGGCGGTGGGGGCGGGACTGGGGGAGGCTGTGTGAACAGAGCCATGGGCTGGAGAGAGAAGCAGGGCAGGCACTGGCCCCAACTGTGACCGAGGGGGACGGCACCCGCACTGAGAAGCAGGACTACAGGCCGGCCATTTGCTGCAGAATGAAACCTTCCTCATGTTTCTTGATCAAAATCATGCTAGCAAAGGTCTGCTCCTCCTCAGGAGCATGGAGACTTCGGCTTCATGCCAGCCCTGATCTCGGCTCCCACGATTCCATCCAGGGAGCAGCGAGCGTGGCATTGTCCGCAAAACATGAGGCTGCTGGTCAGGAAGCGGGGTCTGGCCCTACCTCTACTGCCCTGTGTGCCAAGGGAAATCCTCAGCCTTTCTCTGGGCCTCAGCTGTAACAGGTGCCTGGCCAAGGACTTTGGTTGTATCATGAGCTGTTCAGTGAATGGGTTATCAAAACCCAGTGTGAAGGTCTCTGCAGAGAAGCTTCTTCAAACCAGCTGAGATTCAAGAAATAGTAATTCAGTGTCTTTTACATGCTGGGCGTTGTGCTTGGTACTTTCACATAAATCATCGAGATATTTATTTTTTTTAAAATTATCGGTTATCTATGCTGTGTGATCACTTTGTTAAGCACCGGGGATAAAACAATAAGCAAGATGGACACAGTCTCTGTCTCCTCAGAGTTCGTGTTCTATTTCCCTCATTTGTACCCAACATGAGGATATAGTACTACAATTGAGGAGATAGTAGGTCAGAGAGCTGGAGTGACTTGCCCAAGGTCACACAACAGTCAAGAGCAGAGTCAGAAGTGGAAACTCACTCTTCTGGCTTTAAAACCACATTTCTTTCCATTATGCCACCCTGAATCCCCATGTGCAGAATAGCAGGGGATGCTGAAACCATCTCCCCAGCCCACCAGAAAGGGGAGAGAGGGAAAGAGAGAGAGACAGAGACAGAGACAGAAGAGAGACAAGAATTAGCTTCTGCTCTGAAATTCTGACAACAAAATATTTTTGTAAATGCTGTCTCCAGCCATCACTCTCCAGGTGGCCAAAGCTCTGACCCACCCAAATTCTATTCCTCTCCTCCAAATATTTCTTATACCAGCCGGGCAAGAAATGCTGAAGGGCTGACCAAAAAAATAAGGCTCTAATAATAATAAGAGGCTTGCATTAAACCAAATAAAGTCATTCTGAAATGACTAAAGAGAAATAGCAGAGGAGAAATGCCCCTGGGCTCACGCTCTGTTTATGCACTGCACATTATACCTTTTCATCACAATTACCTAAAGTGGTACATTTGTACTTCCATAATGTATGGAATTCATTACATAGTTTTGCAATGAAATTATCACACTGTGCCTGGGACATCTGCACCCTGTCATACATCATTCTATTCATTTCTAGTTAATTTAATCCCAATATCTGCCCACATGATAAGACAGATGTTCAGCTACGATGCAGCTTCAATGGTTTTCTGCCTTGAAGAAACTTGAAGCCGTTGAAAGAAATGACATCTTTCAGACAGAAAGCTTACAGTATTAAAAAGTTTGGGGGTTTTGCCACTTGACTATTACCAGCTTTATTATTCGGTGGTCTATCATAGTAACCTCTGCCGTGAGGATCGACATGTGAGATTAACAGAGACATAAGTCTAATGAGAGTGTTTCTATGAGTATGTCTATAGCCACTAGAAATGAATCCCCATCAAAACTGGTTTAGAAATATCTGCATGTCACTCAAAAAGAAAGAAAATCTAGACATTTCACACTATGACATTAGTCACAGTTGCTGCTTCGCAGGGAGAGGGAGGGAGGCCATTGTTGCTCGGGTGTGAACCGTCTGCTTGCACGAGCCTGCACACCTGCTCAGCCGACCTTCTCCTCTCCACGCCGCCACCCTGGGCGGTGACCACTAGGGCGATGGCATCGCCAGAGTCTGTGACTGGGGTCCCTCCACGCTTTTTGCCACTTCCCCGGTTGTGTGTCCTGCACCAGAAAGTGCACGGGCCTCGGAGACCGTGTGCACTCTGGCTCTGCCCCTCACTGTCTGGGTAACACCGGGTGAGCTACTCAGCCTGCACGGAGCCTCGATTCCACCGCCTGCACGAGGGAAATGACAGTAATTTCAGAGATGCGAAGATTAGATAGGATAACATGCATAAGGTACGGAGCACTATGCTCCGTGCAAAAATATTTTTAATACTTTTAACAATAAGAGGAGCACTTCTCATATAGGAAAAATGTCTAGCGTAGTTCCTACCTCCTCATGGTAGCCTCTAAGGATATAGCAGACACTGTTATTGTTACTAATAACATCACTGTTTTCGTTATTGTTGCGCAATAAATCCTGTTACAAAGAAAACAATTTTTGCGCCCCTGAAGCTACAGGTGGAAACAATTTCCAATTTTTGCAGTTGCCAACTATTGTTTTTATTAGATCATGCAAAAATTGCAGTGGACCCCGGAATTCTGTGTGCATTAAAGGGGCTTTGGGTAAGGGAGTCACAGATGAAATAAAAACATTTGGAGCCGGAACAGAAAGTTATAAATGCATCCCTGTACAACTGTCAGGTAGGCTGTACCCTGAGGACAGGAGAAATCGTTGCCTGAGAGAAAAGGAACCTGACTGCTTTCAGAGCCATTTACTCAAGAACCGTTTAGTGAGTAGTGAGCCCCAACTAACGCCACAAACCGTGCTGGGCTATGATGTGGGACAGGACTGATAAAGACACAGATTCTGTGGTTAACGTGACATATCTATTATGCACACACATACACATATACATACATCCATATCCACAGATATTTTTATGCGGCTATCATTTTAACACAGAGGTATGTTTTAGCACACAATAATGGACTAGCCCATGGGTCTAGACAGAGCTTTTCCTATTTCAAGATCTCCTGCGGGGTGCCTGGGTGGCTCAGTTGGTTAAGCGGCTGCCTTCGGCTCAGGTCATGATCCCAGGGTCCTGGGATCGAGCCCCGCATCGGGCTCCCTGCTCGGTGGGAAGCCTGCTTCTCCCTCTCCCACTCCCCCTGCTTGTATTCCCTCTCTCACTATGTCTCTATCTGTCAAATAAATAAATAAAAATCTTAAAAAAAAAAAAAAAAAAGATCTCCTGCTACCTTAGCATGCACGCTGCTCACCAAGTTGCAGGCATGCTGCTTAGGAGGTACCACCTAGTTCCAAGAGAACCTTGCAAATCCAACCTACTGAACTTGGTCAGTAGAAAATCTTCAGTGTCTTCTTTTCACCATCTAAGGACAGTTCAATATATAGGCTCTCCATTCTCTGTTCTTACTTCTCCTCTATTCTGTTCCAAACTCCCTTATTTATATACTCATGCATTTATGATACTTATCTTCTTCATTGTACTTTAAATGCATTTTCTTTTTTCTTTTTAAGATTTATTCATTTTAGAGAGAGCAAGTGCGAGCAGGGGGAGGGGCAGAGGGAGAGGCAGAGAGAGAATCTCAAGCAGACTCTCCGCTGAGCATGGAACCCTTCTAACTTGATCATGGGCATAGCAAGCGGCTTTTTTTTTTTTTTTTAAAGATTTTATTTATTTGACAGAGAGAGAGACACAGTGAGAGAGGGAACACAAGCAGGGGGAGTGGGAGAGGGAGAAGCAGGCTTCCTGCGGAGCAGGGAGCCCGATGCGGGGCTCGATCCCAGGACTCTGGGATCATGACCTGAGCCGAAGGCAGACGCTTAACGACTGAGCCACCCAGGTGCCCCTTAATTATTTCACTGAAGGATTGCTTGAAGTCTGGCTGTATACACATATTTGCCCCCTATCCCACCACTGAAAATTACTTCTTCTGGAGTTGCTTTTTCTGGAATGACTTTGAAGGAATGGTATACTCCGCAGCTAATCTAGAGATGACCAGCAGTCAGGGGAAGGACAGGGAGGGTACACAGTCTGCTTTTTCTCATCTAATAAGAAGTTAGAAGGCATGGACTTCTCGGTGGTCCAAGAGAAAATAATGATTCAAGGCCTGAGCCAAAACTGAGCACAGGTTGCTGTGCTTACAATACCAAGCCAGGTTGTAAGGGAACATGGGGACTTAGGGATGGGATTCACCCTCAAACAAGCGGTCCCTGACCCCCCCAGGCCTTCCCATCAGCAGCATCAATGAGAAGTCAGGATACAGAATGACCCGGGTTCCTGGCTGGAGTGAGGAGTCTTGTTCCTGAGATGGTTGCCCCACGTGCTACCAAATATCAGAAGGAAATATGGCCTTAGGCACCAGCTGGTCCAATGGTCTTTTCCAGAAGGGAAACACGAGACTGACAAGCGTGTGTTTCACCCTTTCTCACTGCACACACCCTTTGGTCTTTGTGTCCCAAACACCCAGCCTGGCTCTTAGCCCGTGGTGAAAATGCAGTGACCTTTCAATGAACTCACGTGAGGTGAGGCCCGGAGAGCTCCGGGGGTGCACCACATCAGGGGAAGAGCCCTCCATGGAACCCACGCTCCCCAGCTCAGCTGTCCTTGTCTCTGGTTCTGGTCACCAGACAGACTCACCCTTCCAGAGCCATGAACCCAGAAGGTCTCTTGGTCAGGAATGACCAATGCCATTACTTCCATCACTCACAATGTTGCCCATCTTCCCACATCCTGCAACATTTGCCCCGTCAACAATCAAAGGTCAAACCCCTTTGCTCTCTGGGTGCCTTCTTCGCCATCTTTAACTTGAGGTGATTGGTCCACGTCACTAGAATATGCATAGGTCCTTCGTAAATCTTTAATGGATGAACAAGGGAATGGATGAGTAACCAGGTATTCAATGAGGTTTCAGCTTATGAGCTGACAACTATTACAAGTAAATTCCTTGAGTTCTGCTTTAAGGAGAAATCGAAGGCAGTCCCTGGGCTTTCTGGAAGAGAATGTTATAATTCATAAGTTAGGCTTGGTATGGGCTCAGGGGCACATAGTGTGGCCCAGGGGCTTGCTATTGCCTGGCAAGATAATTAGGTGGTGGGAGAAAGAGACAGGAAGGAAAGGGTGCATTTTGGTTTGGTGGAAAGGGACAGGGTGGGAAAGCAGAACCAAAGGTGGGATAAAAAAAATAAAGCCACTATTTCTGCTCCAAATTACTCTGATGCTGCTGACACCATAAAAGAAGATGCGTTCTCGCTGTTCTAACTAGTGTCCCTCCTGTCCACTCTTGGCTTCCACTTGAGGCCTTGCTAAGCGCTCCTCCCATTCCCCCATGATCTCTGCTTTGGGGGGTTCCTCCCCCCTCTCCTGGAGCAGGTCTACTCTAGACCCACTTCCTAAGTGGCAGAATCTGATCAGCCTGGAAGCCTGTTTCCAAACTGCAAGAGAGCCCAGCCTGGAGACTGGTTTTATCAGTAGGAGATACTGTGTATCAGTAGGAGATACAGTGTTCAGGTCAGATGGATCTGGCTTCAGCAATCGGTTTTGCAAATTGTGTTTTGTTTGGTATAGGGCAAACTGTTCATCTCCTCCGTGTAAAACGGAAATAATAATGATGCTACCACATCACAGGACTGGACGAAATGGAATAACCCCTGTAAAGGGATTAGCTCACTTTGTACCTTGTATGAAGATATCATCCCCTCTCAGGTTCCAGTTTGCTTTGGGCCAGCCACTTACAGGCAGCACAGATATTGTTCCCAAAGAGCCACCATTGCTTAAATGGATGGAAAAAAAAGGGGGCCTTTCCTCTGTGGTTTGCTGCAAGAGTAGCTGTTTTTCCTAGATCCTGGAAGCCAGCTTAATATCGAGTTCCCTGGCTGGGGGCCTCCAGATAAGCTCTGAGCATATTAAACTCCAGCTGTTGAGCTGAGGAACAGTTGGAAATGACACAATTGACACCTAAATGGAGGCAATGATCCTTACACAATCGCCTCTCGATTACCTGCATGTAGCTTTCTGCCTCAGCCTTACTGATTTGGTGGTGGGGGGTTGCCCAGGCCCGCACTGACTTCTCAAGCTGGCCCAGGCCGGAATGGCGTCCGCACGGTGGTGGTCATGGTGGGGGGTGTGTGTGTGTGTGTGTGTGTGTGTGTGTGTGTGTGTGCTCGCGCCTGGGTATCCACGTGATTATCACAGCCAGACTCCCAAACGGCCTGAGGAGTGTGTACTGATTCCTCTCATCTGCACCTCTGCTTCCTACTGTATCTAGCAACCTGAAGCAGTCCTTCAAACAGTCATATGTTGGGCAGAGCAAAACCATTCTTGGCTGCTTTTCAGCCCTGGGACCTATAGCAGCAATCGTTCCTGAGAGACCTGTAAGGAAGGCAGAATGGTGTGCTAGGAAAAACATAAACGTCTGCTATCATGAAGGCCAGTTCCCAGCTCTGCCACATCCAGCTGTACGACCTTGGGCAAGTTATTTATTTTCTCTGTCTTACAAATACCTTGCCCAAGGTCACATTCAGGATTACTGACCCTGAAGCCCTTCTGTTTAACTATGGGGCAATACTGCCTTCCTCATTTCTGCATTGATCTAATATGATCCCCTACAGGTATGTGCACCTGTAGGCCTTGCCTAGATCTATCCAGCCCACCTGCCCCCACTTCCTTCAAAGCAAACTGGGGATGTCTTTGTCATCCCCATAGAGATGGGAGCCTCCCTATATCCCTTCCAGTCTCTCTTTTATTAAAGACAAGGAAAAGAAAATTAGCATTTTTGTATAACTACTATGTGTCGGGGTCTACAGTTGCTAATAAACCCATCAAGTCATTCCTGATTTACAGATGAGGTTTCTGAGGATCACAGAGGTAAAGTGACTTACTTCTGTTCACTATGTGAACAAACGGCAGCTTGCTTTGGTGACTAGCAAGGGTGGAGAAGCAGCAGCTTAGCCAGATGGCAAGATCATGAGACACTGGCCTATAGCTCACCCCTTAATTTTGTGGCAGTGACCTGGGAGGAGGCCTGTGGGGATGACAAAAGACCCAAGGTGACTTAAGGCGGACAGTGAAGGAACCACATGGCAGAGATCAGGACAAGAGGGAAAGAATGGCTCTGAGTCCCCATGCAACCCTGCTAAGGAGAAGGGGGAGTGGGGCAGAGGGCTGGGGTGTGAGGGAAGCTGGAATGAGGATAGAGACTTCTCTGGTCATTTTTCATTATTATTGAGACCTATCACGTGACTCTTCCTTCTTAAGCAAGAGCTACTTAAAGGGAAGCATCTGTCACAGCTTTCCAGAAAGAGCATCCCTATCGTCTATGTGCATTCAGAGAATATATTCTGAGTA
The DNA here is from genome assembly GCF_011800145.1 of Mirounga leonina. Taxonomy (NCBI): domain Eukaryota; kingdom Metazoa; phylum Chordata; class Mammalia; order Carnivora; family Phocidae; genus Mirounga; species Mirounga leonina. The sequence goes on along the minus strand of NW_023270852.1, from coordinate 2,085,740 downwards.
CCTGCTCAGGGCCAGCCACTGTTGGAGACTCAGGGAATACAACAGTGAGAGCAATAAGGTCCCTGGCCCCATGGAGCTTTTTAAAAGATTTTATTTATTCATTTGACAGAGAGAGACAGCGAGAGAGGGAACACAAGCAGGGGGAGTGGGAGAGGGAGAAGCAGGCTTCCCACAGAGCAGGGAGCCGACGTGGGGCTCGATCCCAGGACCCTAGGATCATGATCTGAGCCGAAGGCAGACGCTTAATGACTAAGCCACCCAGGCACCCCTGCCCGTGGAGTTTTGTTCTTGTGAAAGAACATAAATGATAAACACAGAGCTTGGTGGTTCTGACGCTGGGCTGGTACCGCCTTCTGAGTGGGGTTATTGTGTATCCCTGAGAGATGTGGTGGTGGGGGGTGGATGTCAGAAAGATTTCCCTCCACACCCTATGCCCGTTCTGGCATTCAGGTTGTACCAGGAACGTGAAATGCTAAGTGTCCTGCAATCAAAGATCCATTTCTGCAGAGTGAAGATTTGCCCTGCTCAAAAAGCCAGCAGCACTCTGGTTGAGGACATGATAGGTGAAAACACACAAAGAAATAAGGAGACTCTAGACAGTGGAAAATGCTATGTAGGAAAGAAAGCAGGGGAGTGAGATTGAGGGGGCAGTAGGGTCTACTCTGGATTGACTGGTGTGGTGGGTCAAATGGTGCCTCCAAAAAGATACATCTGTGTCCTAAGGCCCAGAACCTGTGAAGGGGACCTTATGCGGGAAAAGGGTTTATGCAGATGTGATGAATGGAGGATTTTGACGTGAGGAGATCATTCCGGATGATCCAGGAGAGCCTTCAATCCAAGGATGTCTGTCCTCACAGAAAGGTACAAGGAGGTTTGATCAGACAGAAGAGGAGACACAGACACACACAGAGGAGATAGTCATGTGAAGATTGGAGTCATTGTCTAAAAGCTGAGGAACACAAAGATTGCCATAGCCACCGAAGTTAGGAGAGAAGCGTGGCACATACTCTCCCCCAGAACCTTGGCAGGGAGTGTGGCCTCCAGAACTGTGAGAGAGCACATTTGTTACAGCAAATGCATCTGAGGAGCTCACATTTATGCTGAGACTGGACTGCAAAGAGGGATGAGCCTCACAGGAGATGCTAAAACACTCCAAAATCTGACTACTTCTTTAGATAGGGAGAGAGGTGAAGTCCAGGCCAAAAAGATCCATGTAAGGTGCTGAACAGAGTAGCTGAACCAGAGTAGAGTAGCCTGGATCTGACTTGGGGTTCAAGTCCTGGTTCTACTAATTAGTAGCTGGGCGGTGGCTGTGGGCAAGTTGCGATCGGAGCCTTTCTTCCTCACCTGGAAACAAGCTTAATAACAGTGCTCCTCCTGAGTTGAAAGGAATGAGTTAATAATCATTAACTCAATGCTTGGCATAGAGTGTGAGTTCTCAATAAGCGGTAGCTATAATCTCTATTATTATTATTATATTTTTTCAATTTGAAGTCACCAATGGCCAGGATCCTCTCTGCTGATCACAAAGGCTCACGTGGGAAGGCTGAAGCTGTGTGTAAAGCTATGGAAGAGCCACCTTTGCCAGCTGAGTCTTCAGGGCTGGGACTTCTCATTCCAAGTCAGTGGCCTTGGTGGGGGTGGGAAGAAAGCCACCAGCTCACAGCTCCCTGGAGGACGGTGCTGATGGACGGCTCGGCTGGAGCTGTGCACACCTGGCAGTTTCCTGCCTTTCTGAGGTCCACGTACGTGCCACCCAGCTCCCCCTTTAAAGGCACAAAGCCGCCTGATAAACAGATGACTGTCAGGTCCTCTGATCCTGCACCTGAGGGCTGGAGGGAAGGGAGAGGCCCTCTCTGCTCCTTTCCCAGGACCCGAGGAGCTGGCTTGGCAAGCACAGTCCTGCACCACACCCGCCCCTCTTTGAGCATTTGAGGGCCCGAGGGGAAAAAAATCTCCTGGTGCAGATGAAGAGGTTTCAAGAGGAGGGGCTGGTAAGTCACCTCCCAGAGAGACAGGACCCTGTTCCCAGCCAGCAATCAGCAAATCAATGAGCAGCGCCCCTCCCCACTCCCAACACCAGTCTGGGCAAGGTTAAGTTAGGTCCCTATGGGTTCCAACTCCTGTGGAACCCTGAGGAGAGGATGCCGGGATCCGGCTGAGGAGGAGAGGCCACGGGGACATGTTAAGGGCTGAGCGAAGGTTGAGGTAAGGGCTTGATTAGTAGGCAGGTTCACTTAGTACATGAGGAGTCATGGTGGGCCTACAACACCCCAGGCATGTGCTAGGTTCTCAGATATAAAGATTGGCCAGATTAGCCTGTCCCACCCTCCAGGCGCTGACGGTCCTGTGGAGAATCTGAGTCCAACCCAATAACTGCACAGACAAGTGCATGATGACAAAGTTAGAACAACGTGCTTGAGCCACCCAGGTCCCCCTTGCTCTTCCCTGGGGCTTCTGATCTCACCCAACCAGACACAGGACTCCTTCTACTGCATGTCTGTCCCTCTGTCCTGGGCCCAAAGAGGGGCCTCCCCTCGTAATTCCACCAGGGGTAGGTCCCAGCCTTAGTCTCCAAATGAGCCCCTTCCTCCAACGTGCAAATGAACTTTTCCCCTTTATAGGTTTTCCACAAGAGAAAAGGTAATACTTACTTAAACAAGAAGAGGTTGATCACTTTTAACCAAAAATTCTGTGCTTCTCAAGTACAGCTAAGTTTCCAGGTGTGGGCTGGGTGTCCCATCAAGATTCACACAATCATTCTACCTTCTTCTTCTTTTCCGCCCCCTCTCTCAAGTTATAGGATTGTCAGGTGCCGGCTTCTGTTGCCCAGCGTGCAGCCAAAAAAGATAACTCAGAAGCTGGTGTCTGCTGATGAGGTGAAACACCACTCCCCATTTCTAGAGTCCCAACAATTCCAGAGTTTTCTTTACTTGCAATAATTTCACTGTTTCTACAGAGTGGAAAGAGTTGCCATTAAAAAATGTATCTGGCCATTTATACACTAACCAGGGAAATAGGCTCCCTTAACAGAGGCTGGCAAGCAAAAATGGGTGTGTGAAACCAGCAATTATCAGGATTTTAGGCAACAGTATCATTTTGGAACCGGCTGCTACCTTTTATACTGGCTGGCATTAGCTCTGGACCTGGAAGCTAATATGGATCTAATATTAAAGTATCATTCACAGCATTGTGCGTAAAACGGCATCCCAGCTATTTATTGTTTGCCAACACAACTCCCAGTGTCTCTTAGGGCCGAGAACAAAGACTAATTTGTGGATTACAAAGGTCCACTTATGAACATGCCATCCCAGGTATTTTCATGCCAGACTTGTATGTATGAATTTCCAGTTGGTTTGTGCGTGTGCGTGCGTGCGCATGTGCACTAAGCATTAGAAACTGGTTTTGTAGACCTCCACCCCATCTCTCTGACAAAGATTATAAGCAGCAGTTTCATCACTCAGATGCACAGAGTTCACACCTAGTGGGGGAGATTCAGTATGTGCAAAAATAATAACAGCACACGTAACATGAGTGCTATGAACAATGTCCAAACAGAACAACACAGAAATCTGGAGGGAGAGAGAAACCTCTGGTTGGATTCCTGGGGCTTCAGAGGTTTTATCTGTCCTTGCGGGTTTCACTGAACAAGTGAGGTCCTTTTAGACAGATTGCATGGCATGAACAAAGGTATGGAGGGGTAAAGGAGGAGAAAGTGAAGCAACAGTGAGCCAAGCAATCATGAAACCACTTGCAGGTAACAAGTGTTCAATTCAGAGGGGTCTCCTGGAGACTTTATCCTAAAGCATCTTTTGTATCTTTCAACGTGTCACTTCTCACCTCCTAAAACTTCACCAGCAATTAAAGCCTCTTTGTCCTCCTTCTCAACCACAACTATACGACCATATTTACCTGGACTTCCTGTAGGTGCTTTAACTGCCCTGCCAGTGGTCAGGCTACCCTTCAAGACTGGCCCCTGAGAAGGTAACAAGATCCTAATCCCTGTAAGTATTCAACCCAAGACAGAATGTGTTCTTGTTTGAAGTAGAATAAATAACATATATGTCTGGACATTATAAATTAAACCAGTACACAAACATTAGTTTGTTGATGTTGCATTCATGGCAGTCATGTTGATGATGACCGTGTCTATCAGATGAAGGGTGGGCTAGAGACCTAGCAGACCTTAGACAAGAAAGCAAGCTTCCAAGAGAATTAAGTGACTCACTCAAGGTCATCCAGCTAATGAATGGGGGAACCCACATCTTCTGAGTCTTTTTCGTGGTACTGTGCTGCCTACATAGTGTTTAACATTCAAATCTAGGCACAATATCCATTTCCATCTGCCTCAATAAATTACAGTTTTCTAAAAATGGTACTACTGGGTGTTAGCATTTATGTTAGAAATCCCAAAATTAAAAATAGTTTTCAAGCATTAGGGATTTTACCTTCAAAAGTTATATTCAGGTGATTGTATAATTTGGGCAATTAAATTATATGTCCATTGGCACTGACTTTCTGTCCATTTGAAGTCTAGTGTAGAAGTTAAGGACTCTGGAACCAGACTGCTTGGTTTTGATCAACACACTAAAATGCAGCGCCTTAAGCAGGATTCTTAACCTTTCTGTATCTCAGTTTCCTCATCTAGAAAATAGTGATAAAAATAGTACCTACCTTAGAGGATGTGAGGATAGAATAAGTTAATACATATTAAATGGTTAGAACATTGGCACATAGTTAAGAGTATAATAAAAGCTTGCTACTATTATTATCATCAGTTAATACAGTTACTTTACATAGCAGAAGCTCTTGATGCCCATACTAAGAGCTCAGAATTTGATTAGAATCAAGCATGCCATATACTTGTCCACACATCTCTTCTCCTTGTGGCTTTGAGGAATATGATGAAGCAACTATGTATAGAGGTGTGGGAAGCATCAATGGAAACCAACGAGGAGTGGTGCAGCCTCCCAGGGCTAGCAACAGTGGGAGCCCCATGGCCACTCCTTGGTCTGAAAGAACAAGTCAGGGAGTATTTAGGGGAGCCAAAAGAGAGGCTAGAGCTGTCAAAGAAGGTCACTTGATAGGAGCTTCACAAGGAATATAACCATCTAAAGGTCACTTGATAGGAGCTTCACAAAGGAATATAACCATCTAAAGTACTCTGGTAAAGATGGAGCCAGGTCCATACTCCATTCTCCTGCTGGTGCTTTCCATTAACCAAACCCAACCACAGCCAGAGGGCAAGAGAGTCTGAGCAAAGCAATCCACAGAAGTTAGCTTCCCAGCCACAGAGCCAGATAGAGACTGGTAGAAGGTCCAGAGGAGCCAGTGGAAAGATCCAGCACAATCTCTTTCTCACTTTGCTATGAGATCCTATAGAAAATTTACCAATGGCAGCAATATGGCCCTAATCATAATTAGGGGGATAGTTGTTCCTTAAGCCTTCCCAACTAGAACGTGGCTCATGAAAAACTTCTCAGCTCAGTATTTTCCATTTTAAATCCTGTTAGAGTTTGCTGCAATTAAACTAGTGAACTAAATAAAACACACCCCAGATTGCAAAAGTTATGAGACTTGGCACCTCAATTCTGAGTTCAAGTACCAGTTCTACTTCTTGTCACCCGAATGATGGCAGACTGAATGAAGTAAAGCAATGGCAGTATGGACATGTGAAGTAAGTTATAAGAAACATTTAAAAAGCACAAGCAACAGTTCTTGACGAGTGCTTAGGTGTTGGGGGCATGTGTGGAAGGGTAAGGTGGAAGAAGACAGGAAAATGGTAAAGCCATGGACTGAGATAGGGGATCCAGAGGAGGAGATGGTTTGTCTTTCCCTACAGGAGCACCTATTATTCCCACTCTTTTTTGAAAGCCCTAAAGTCCTTCACTTTCCTGGTAAATGCGCTCAGGAGGAAATATTCATGCAGATGAGTGGCAGATGAGGTCTATCCTGGCCCAGGTCCCCAGCCCACAGCAACCACCTTGGACACTCAGTAAGGAGTTTGGACCGATTCCCTATTAACTAGGAATCTGCAATTTCAGGAGAGGGCTAATTAGCACAAGTGGTGCAATCTGGCTTGTCCTCAACTGAAAGCTGCAAGGAGACAATCAACATCAAAAAGCCTCTTGGTCCGGAAGTCTGCAAGGAAGTGGCTAAGGATGGAGGGATTTTGATTTTGTGCTTTTAATTTACAGCTGAACCAGGCCCTAATTGGAACAATATCATTAATTACACATTTGTCCCCATGTGATCTCTGGGCCCATAATCTGCTGCAGATAAGGATCTCTACCATGGGGTAGTTTATTATCATGTCCTCTATCTTGTGTTTCAGTTAAAGGCAGTGTGGGATGGCTTGTTTTGCTGCTAAGATAGCAAATGCAGCTGGCAAATTTATTGGGTTTACCCCTCCCTATCCAAACTGATTGCTTTTCTCTCCCTCCCCTGCTGATGACATCTCCTGCAAAGAATTGCAATAATTAAGATGTCTGGTCACCAACGTCCACAAAGGAGGGAGATGTGCTTTTATAACTAACTCCCAGGGAAAAAGCCTCCCAAGAATTTGCATGGGTTGAAGACTTTTCAGACTTTTCTGCACCAAGTGATAAATTTCTATTGAGCATCCATGGTGTACTGGAATTTTGGGGACACGATGACATTAAAACATGGCCTGTGCCATCAAGTAGCTTAGATTTAAGTTAGGAAGACCAAATGCACACACATAAGCTGGTGACCAACAATGTAAGTCAACCAGAGGACCTGGGCTTCCTTCCGACTCTGATGAATTTAGGATCATGGAATATCTCTGAGCCACATAGTCCCAGAATCTTTCCCTAGAGAAGGGCATCAAATGCCTAGCTTGTAGGATTGTTTTGAGAATTAAAATAGAGACTGCTTGTGAAAGCATCTTAAAAACAAATGTAATCATTATTACTTATTGTGGATTACAAAAGTAAATTGAAAATAACTTAATTTTCCAATGATGCCAAGTGCAGAAATAATTTTTGACATTATCCACTTATAAAAATTATTTAATCATGTAAAAAGTTGCTTGGAATAACCAGAAAATAGCATGTTATACTGTTAAAATGAAAAATCAGGAATAAAAATGTCAGCATGGTTCAATTTCAAGTTTGTAAAAACAACATACAGGAAAAAATGCAAGGAGAAACACCAAAATATTAAGTTAAATATTAAATGTTGAAATGACATCTTCTTTGGCCGCAATAAGAACACCTAGCATCCAGATCTTGGTTTCTAAATACCATTCCCCACTGGAAGGAACCAGGGATCCTTAAAGAAATGGCTGATTCCAGGGCTGAAACTGGGAAGATGTAAGATGTGCTTTTGACATCATCTTGCCCCAACAGCACAGAAGTGCTCAAAAAAAAAAATGATAGGGAGGTGTCAATAGGGCACAGAAACCAGCTTCAAGTGACTCCCACTGGCCAAATCTAGGTCAGTTTGAGAATCTGAAAAAAATAATAGTAATGGGTTATAACCCATGGAAATAAACAAGAATTCATGAACTCATACTGAAATTAATTAATTAATTTCATCATAGTACAATTCCAAGTTTGTAAAAATAATATATGGGGGGAATATATTAATTAATCAGTTTAACTTAGAAAAATGAAGAGAATAGAAAGTTCTTCCTTACAGTAGAATTTCAACAAATGAATGAAGAATCATAAAATTAGAAAATCACTATTTGACAACCTAGTAATAAGTGATTCAAACAAGAATTATCAATATCTGATTAAACTAATGCAAATGAAATTTTAATGAGGAACAAAATATCTACCTTGTCTCAAAGTATCTTCTCCCCAAATCCTTATTAATTTCAAAGTGAAAAAGAGTAACTTTACACCTGTAGATACCACCTGTACCTACCCTGTAGATATCACCTTAGCCAATGGATCTAATTTAATATTTTTAGTAATGGGAAGAATGTATATCCTGTGGCTGATATAACGTAATGAGAAGCTCACTGTTTTTCCACTCTGAAGTTCATGCCAAAAATGCATAATTTGAATCCAATCACAGGGGTGTGGGGTGGGAAATGTCACACCCAAATTGAGAAATGGTGTACAAAACTGACCAGTGCTCTTCAGGAGTGACAAGATAATGAAAGACAGAAAATAGAAACATGGAGGAACTGACTGTCCCAATGTCAAGGAGACTAAAGAGGCCAAGAGTAAATGCAATGCATGATCATGGACTAGGTCCCGGAGCAGACTTTTTTTTCTTTTGCCATAAAAAACATTATTAAGACAATTAGAGATATTTGATTAAGGGCTATCCATTAGATAATAGCATTGTACCAAGGTTAATTTCCTAATTCTGCTAAATTAACTTTTGTTATGGAAGAGATTATTCTTTTTTAAAGGAAATACATCCTTAAGTATTTCAGAATAAAAAGGCATCATATCTCCAATTCATTCTAAATTGGTTCAGAAAAAAAAATAATGATAGGCACATATATATGGCAAGAACGATGATATATATGTGATAAAATGTAAACATTCAGGGCATCTGAGAGAAAGGTATGTAGAATTATTTATACTATTGTTGCAATTTTTTTGGTAAGTTTACTTATTTAAAAATAAGAAGTTTAAAATATAGTAGTGTTGCACACAGGATATTTTTTCTTCTTTCCTAAACTCCTAAAATGCTCTATAATTATATGTAGATAGAGAGATCGATAGATGCATATATACATACACACATGAAATAAAGTTTTTATGTCACTCCATTAACATTACTTCCCTTGTATTTTAAGTACTCTCATACTGTAATACATTGGATATAGTCAAATTATGACTGTATCCTTCAGAAAAAGGGCATCCCTCAGTTCCTTGGGTTTCTGAAGGGCAGAAGGTAAAATTATGATTAATGAAGCAATCAGATAGAAACTAGTGAATTTCTAGAGTTGTAACCCAGAGGCCTGGGACAGGACAACCCTGGGACCCAAAGGTCTACTAGTCCAATATCCAGATGCATCAGTCAGCTATATGATGATAGCAAGCCTACAATAACAAAAATCCCCAAATTTCAGAGGCTTCTTCCAAAAGAGATTTATTTCTTACATTACATGTGGACTGTAGATTGGCTGCATTCTGGGTTGGTAGGGAGGAAGACTTCCCTATCCTAGAAACCAGACTGGGAAGCATCCTCTATATTAGTACCATGCCAAAGAAAAAAGAGCAAGAGAGCTAGTGGAGGTATTATGCAGAGTGAAAGAAAATCAGAGAAAGACAATTATCATATGGTTTCACTCATATGTGGAATATAGGAAACAGCACAGAGAATCATAGGGGAAGGGAGGGAAAATTGAATGGGAAGTCATCAAAGAGGGAGAAAAACCATGAGAGACTCTTAACTATAGGACACAAACTGAGGGCTGCTTAGGAGAGGTGGGTGGGGAAATGCAGTAACTGGGTGATGGGCATTAAGGAGGGCACATGATGTGATGAACACTGGGTATTATATGCAATGGATAAATTGTTGAATGCTACATTTGAGGCTAATGATGTACTACTATATGTTGGCTAATTGAATTTAAATTAAAGAGAGAGAGAGAGAGCTAGTGGAAACATGCATTGATTCTTAAAGCTTCTGTTCACACATGGCACATGACAATTTCACTCCTATTTCATTAACCAGAAATTACATGACTAAGTGGAAAATAGCGTAAGGAACTATATTTGTCCCATATGGAAACTCTGCAAATCCTACGGCAAGAGGTAGAGATATATAATATGGTTGGAAAGGAGGAAGAAAAAGTTGGGAACAAAGCAACAGTAACCCACAATGAGCATCCTGCTTACAAATATTTGCTTTCCTCCTTTTTCCACACAAAATACACCCACTTCTTAAAGGAGAAGGCCAAAAGACTCATGACAGTAAGTCAAAAGCCTGAGTTCTCATAATAGTCTCTACACCAAAGATGAGCAAAATGTGGCTTGGCTCTTCTTGATCCAGAGATCTATGTACCAAAACCAAACCAAAACAAAAGACAGTTATCTTTTCTTTTCCCAAACTCAACACGCGTCAGTGGAACGAGGCCAGGACAACTGCAATGGGCTCTCCCACTTCTAAAGAAGAAGAGGAAAATACAGCACTGAGTGGTCACTGGTCCATAGCAATTTTGAAATATGACTGGACAAATATTGTAAAGCCATACCTGGGAGTAGGAAATATTCTTTGAATACATACAGGCTCCCTGGGTGCCAGTATTGCTCTCCATAGTTCTTGGCTCCGTAGTTTGATAATTCCTTTCTTCTCCATTATCCTCTTGGGATATATCTGTAGAGAACATTAGAGAATATTTTGTCCTTGGGAGCTGAGTGGCAGAAATTTGGAGACTCTAAAGTTATTGTGTATCTTTAATAGTTACAGTCTCTTAATTCATGCCTGTGCCTCTTTTGGAAATAAAAATCTCTCAAAAACAGTATTGGTTTTTCACCAACCAAATTTATATGTCAACAGCCACACTCAGAATTCTTTTCAAGACATGCCTCTCTTTCCAGAATTAAGTAGAAGTGCTTCAAACTTACCATGATTTCATGAGAGAGCAAACCCTTAGTTTCCTTCCTATTAACTATTTTGTCCAGTTTAAATAATTTGCTGAGCATCATCTTAATTCATTTAAAATTCTTCACAAAAGGTGTGCAGTTTACACCCTGGATTTGAACTTGGCCTCGAAGCCAAAACACAATTAGCCTTTTTGCTCAGCACATTTTTCAGTTTAGCTTTTATAGGTTGTAGATGAGAATCAGTTATATCCTACAATTCCTGAAAGTTCTTGAGTCTCTCTTTTCCCTTTGATTCCTGCTTGAAAACCGGACAAGTACTTCTGAACTCATTTCTGTCCTACAGTATCTTGTCACATGCAGCTAAGAATAAGCAAGCCACATGAGTCTCATTCTGTCTGCCAAGTTCTTCATCTAAAGCCACAGCATCATTAGGTGAATTATCTGTCTTCCAAGTTATCCCGGGAAATAGTTTGACCAAATGTTGAGGCACTGGCTGACATGAGTCATTTTGTTGCCAGCTTCCATAATAAAGTCCTCCCTGCCCACTGCTCAAGTATAAGCTAGCGCCACCTAATTTGGTTGTTTTTGTTTCGTTTTGTTTTGTTATGGTAACACCTCACTTCTGGTACTAGTTTCTGCATTAGTCAGCTTTCACTGGGTGAGACCATGGTAACAACCTAAAATCTCGGTGACTTCCCAAAACAGAGGTTTCTTTTGTTTGTGCGTAATGGGAGCCTTACCCAGTGAAGGCTGATATAGCCACTTCTAGACTAGAATGTGATTTCAAAGGAAGAGAGCCACTGTTCTGAGATGATGTTATAATAGCCAAGAAATCCCACGAGAGGAGAGAAACAGTCTCCTCCTGCTGTAGTCCTTAGTACAGTGAATGACCTCACCATCTATCTGGCTTCCTGAAGCCACAAATAGGTAGATGAGTAATCCTCTACTTCTCCCTCTCCTTTACCCCCTACATTCTCCAGCCAGCAAGTAAAAATATTCCTGGCAACCAGAACATTACCTGACTCACTGTGTAGTCTCTCTAATTGTTTGTTGTTATGTTAATGCACAAAAGTACCTGATCCAAAGTAAATCTAATGTTTATTAAATTGCCACTCTGAAGGAGGGACTATAGCACCCATAGCTGTTTAGTGAGGACACAAGGAACCAAACCCAGGCCTGGCTAATTGGAATGCTCCTGCCCTTTTTATATACCATATACCTCTAACGGTCATTGCTTTGGGGCTAACTGGAGGCCTACACAGATCCTAATTTGCCATTATCTTATCTCTGGCTGTTCATTCAAGTATGCCATCGACAAGGGGTAACATGGCCTACTTATTCATTAAAGCTATCCTGGATACATGCCCATGGTCATCTTTATCTTCATCTGAAGGGCTGCAGAGCATCATTCTGATTAAGAGGATCTTCTTGAGAAGTATTAGTTCTTCCTTCTAAACTCTAGGATTACTCAGGAGGGAGAGCCTTATGCTGCTGTTTTAAAATTATGTTGACATTCTTCTTACTAGCCAAGAAATTATGATAGTAGCACAGCACTAGGATCCTTGAATCCAAGAAACTGACAACAATGCAGAGTAGCCAATATTCAAAGATAAGATGATTTCCCCCCATGAACCACACCTCCCAGTATTCATGCCCTGATGTAGTCTCTTCCCACAATGAAGCTGGCTTGGGCTGTGACTCCCTTCAATGGATGGAATGCTACTATGCCATGCCACTCCTGAGCCTAAGCTTTAAGAGTATGTGATGACCATGTTTGCACTTTTAGGAGCCCTAAGCTGCCAAGCAAGACATCTTGCCACCTGCTAGAAAGCACACTTGGGGAAAAAAAATGAAGAGGCCACTTGGAGAGGGAGAGGCCCTAGAATACATGAAGACAGAGACCCCAACTCAACTCCCAGCTGAATTCAGCCTTTCCTGATCTCCATGGTTATCATGAAAGGTCAAGTGAAATCACTGTGCTGTTTAAAGGCACCAGCACACAGGTTTGTGCTACCACACACTCAGTCAACCATAAGCATGTGCTCAGTATTGAGCTCAGCCAGACTGTGGTGGTTAGAACAGGGAAGGGGACGTCAACCCTATTCTGAAGGATCTGCCATCGGAGAACAAAACACACTTGTGTGCAGAGGCGGCACTGTATGCTCAGATGTCCCACTCAGTTCTTGTTGGAACCACAGAGATGGAAGGAAAGCAAAGAAGATCAGGGTGGGGGACGGGGCTGGGGATGGTGTGCACCTCTGAAGGTCAGAATACATAATGAGGCTGTCACACCACCTCTCCTTAGGGAGAGAGATTTGTTATGGCATATTCTGGAAAAATCAACTAACTTGTCATGGGCTCTGCTGGTGAAGCTTTATTTCAGGGAACAGAATCTTGGAAGAAAGAGAACAAGATAATGTGGCATTATCCCCAAGGTGCTAGAATTCTGGCCTACTCTTCTCCAGGGGACACAGAGACATTTTGAGGCCAATTATCCTCTGGATTAGGCTTCAGCTCCTGGAAATGGCTTCTAGTCCTCAGAGACAGAGATCAAAGTTTCCTGGAAAAGAGCCACAACAGGGTTAAGTACATATACACTACTAGAGAGAGACAGAGAGCACCATGGACTCTCGATGCATGGGTCCAAGAACTAAAAAGACATAAATTAGGGAAAGTTTAATTCACTCCAAGCTCTAGTAGCCACAATGACCCTCAGGGGTCAGAAAAGCTGCACAGGCTTCTGGAACCACTAAAACAGGTGTCCTGGACAACCTGCCAAGGCTGAAACTGAGCTACATTCTCATTGACGCTTCCACGTGTCTGGTCCTGCCCCATGAAAGAGACCTTCTCTAGACTTACAGAATTCTAGAAGAAGCAGAGCTTTAAGATTCCAACCCAAATAATTAGCTGCTTTCTGAGCATCTAAGCAGGAGATGTTAATGGTTATAAGTTGGACAGACTTATGTCAAGACATATTCGGACCTCAGCAGTACAGACTGAAGGGATAGAGAAGAAAAAAGAACTGACCTTTCTCTACCAGGAATCCCAAAGGACCTTCCTTTATAGATGTTCAAATGAGTGTGGTGAGCACAAGCTTGAATTAGGTTGCAGTTTCTGTCAAAGAAAATCTACTCAGCGGGTCAGTATAACAAGAACTCCAGTTTCAGTGGATCAGTGTATCAGGAATAATGGTAAATAAGCAATTCAGAGGCCATATGGGACCATGAATGACCTCTATGGCCCACTAAATAATGAGCTAAGTACAACAAGATTAATTCTGGGCTCTACCATACAGAGGAGCTGGTCCTACAAATACTCTGCCAGTTTGGGTGAGAATGTCTTCAGGGGGATGGACCTGATGGAAAACACTAGGGCCTATAACTTGAGATGTCAAGGACTGATCATCTCAGTGATGGAGTCTCTCGGTTTCCTCATTTTCTGGAACTTTCCCTATTAGACCCATTCAATCCCTGCATCCATATAACCACATCAGAGTTTGGCTCATGTTCTGGAGGACCAGCTCTCAACACATATCTCTATATGCAGTGCACTTTATAGTCTATTTCCATGCTGTGACCAATGATTCAGCTTCTCTCTCCCACCAATGCTTAGAACCTGAGACCCCTCCCTAGGTTGAAACTTTACCTTGACCACATTGATCCTTCCCTCAAAGGTCTATAACTCAGTCAGTGATTACCTCATTACTCTACCCCAGCCTGAAAATATTCTTAACCACAACCTCCTTTTCTCCAGCAGGTTATACTAAAAGATTTCTTATCCTATTCAACCTTTATACACAAGCCTAAGCCTCTTCTTCAGCCGGTAGACCCCATATACCTCACAGAGATATTTTAATGAAGTGAGGTAGAAATATAGATCCAGACACCAAAAGACCATACAACAGTTTTAGTTATAGATTTTTTTTCCCAAACAATATTTTCTACAGTGGACTGGTATGTATAAATAACCCATATGTACCAAGCTGCTCTGATGAAGTAAGGGCAGGGGAGGGAGTTTTCCCAAGCAGAGCCTTAGACCTCCAAGGCCTCGGGCTCACAGGGCAGAGGAAGAAAACCACTGACCCAGACCAAGTCAGTTAATTTACAAGTGAGAACACCGAGCCCCAAGAGTAGACCAAGTTTGCCCAGTCACAGAATACGTTGGTATTAGAGCCTAAGCCAAAAACAATGCTCTGACTTTAAACACACGGATTGCTTTGTCTCAAAAACTCACCCAGATAACCATGGAATCAGATAATAAAGTTTATCAAAATATATCCATTTGACTAGGCCCGTGTTATTTGGAAAATGTGTAAAATAACAAATCTGACATGATGTCAAAGTGTATTTTATTTCATGGATCCCTATTAGAATCATCACAACCTTTTATTTTTAGGAAAACCAGAAAATGCTCAAATTGAATAAAAAGCATATGTTGATTACATTAGAGAAATCATTCAAATGTGCTTTTTCTAATGAATCATTAAAATCATCTTTCTATGGAAAACTAAGTTATTAATCTAAATAGACTTAATGTATCTGTTTATGATCAATGCAAGAGCTGGAATCAGCACTTCCTTGAAACACATGCAGAAAATTCAGCAGGATATGAGCTTTAGCAATACCTGCACAGAGGGTGAAGTTAGTCTAGGGACTCAAGTTTTATCCTGCATATGGTGACCATATTTCTTAAATGAAAAATCAGGACACATGGTTGACGAGTAAGAATATCCTTATGGGGACAATGGAATAGATATAGCAACCAGGAATGTTCCAGAGAACCTGGAACATATGGCCCAGAAAGAGGCTGAAGAAGCAATTTTGTGAGGCTTGTCTCCTTCACAATGAATCGTCTTATTCCAGGGTTAGGATACCAATGTATCCCAGTGTCTTGGTCTTTCACTTTGTGCTAAAGCAAACTTTATTAAGGAAAAGAGAGGTCTTTGAAAAGTTAAAGTACTATAGAAATACGCATGACCATAATTATTAAAACACTACAAAAATATACAATTTATTGTTTGGTGTGCTGGACAAAATATTTGTTCACTCATCAATTCAATAAATATTCATCTGCCTATTTTGTATTAGGTACTGTGCTGGGCACTGAAGATATAGTGAACCTTGACCTTTGCTCTCATGAAGCTTACAGTCTAAAAGGTAGTATATTAATGTAATAATAACCAAGGCTTAATAGCCATAGTGAACAGTACACTTGCTACCATCCCAACCATTTTTTTGCATGACAGAGTAGAACGTGCATGCCTTTTAACATCAGACCTAGGTTTAGATACTTAATAGCTATGTAAATTGGAAGAAGTCATTTCATCGCTTTGAGCCTGAATTCCCTCATTTTTTTATATGGGAATAATTAACAGCTTTTCTTCATAGGGAAAAAGAGTAAGTGGGATTAGTATATAAAATGCTTCTATGGAGACAGTCCTACAGTTTTGTACTTTATAGTGAAGGAATACAAATGAATTGCAAAAATGTCAGTTTATTAAGGTATCCAGAATAGCTTCTCAGCCTTTTGGCTAAGATCAAGTATTAAGGCATCCAGATAAATAATCTTTGTAGAATAGGTTATGAGCTCCCTAGAATACAAGTTCTCACACAGCCCTTCATCCAATTCACTCAAGACTCAAAAAGAAGTGACTTGCCTCAGGCAAAGATCTGTTCTGTCTTCACTGCTCTTTGGGTACATCTTTGATATGAATGTGATCAAAGCTATCACAGTGAAGCTTTTGAAAACTCAGGCAATGAGTATGGTCTACCAGTCATCAGTCATCCTGCAAAGAGCTAGGTCTTCATACAGTAAACAGGAACCCTTTTGCAGGTGGGAGAGAGCTCCCTGCTTTCTTTAGGGGATCTAGATCTGACGAACGGTGGATCGTCTCATGCTAGGTGCTAGGTTGTGAAATGGCTTTGGTCACAAAAAGGCATGTCTGGAGGTAGGATGGTGTAGGGTCTCTGAGCAAAACACGGCTTGCCAGCCAGCTTATGATTTGGATGCATTCTCCAGCTTTAGTAAAGTTGTGTAGAAATGATCAAGCCTTTTCACAGTCTTGCAGAGAAGTATTAAGGTACTGTGTATCATAGTCCAGTAGGACAGTTTTAAGCCCTTACCACGCACAAATACACCTTCAAATATAACACACAACTTTCTGAATGCGTGTTCCCCACATTATGCCCCGATAGGTTGGCTCTCAACCAGAGAAATGATTGTGGTTGGTCTTTAGACAAAAGAGGTAATGGTGAGGTCTTGATGGAACATGTTATATCAACCACCCCCCTACATCTCCCTGATGCATATGATATCATCAGGTCGGAGCCCAAGACATCTGTTGCCTCAATTCCAGCCCGTAGTGGTCTTCGTCCCCTTTTCTGCCATGCAGACAGTCAAAGGAGTGAGTCTAGGCTCCACCAGAACCAGCCAGTGGGTAGCCGAGGAAGAGGAATCATTGTGCAGGTAACAGTTCTGATGAGGCCATCACTGAGTGATGAAGAAAGTGGTCGCCAGAGGCAGGAGGCACGCGCCTGCCTCTCCACAGTGGCGCCTCAGCCTGCGCTTCTCTTCTGGCTGCACTCCAGAGGTTCAGTCTCCAGACATGTAGGCAGTGCAGACAGAAAAGGAATTCTCTGGGGGCCAGAAAAGCCAACTGGGCACCTGGGAACTTAGCCACCACTGACCTGTATGGCATTCTTGCCATAACAACTGGTTAAAGGTAATAAACTCCCTCTTGTTGAAGTGCCAAGTGACCGGCACCGTTTGCTTTTGCCTTCAACAAAAGTATAAAATATTCAAAGGGAAGAAAAATAACCCTGACTCATTCCTTGAGCAGTGAGGCAAGAATTAGAAGAGATAGCCTATGTTTAAATAGAGGCCATCAATGGGTCCCTTCACTTTCATCGTCCCCGCACATTCCTTCTGTCAAAACTCTTACACAGGAGGTTTCCTTTGGTGGATGTGCTATAAATTATGATTGTTATGCTATCCTGATTTTTAGATGTATAGACTCAAACTCCCTATGCCTACTCCTTCAGAGACCACATGTACTTATTCTGACATCACAGGTGCTCACGTGATAGACATGCTCACTCAGGTGTCATACAAGTTACCTGATGATGCTCCCTGAGGCACCCATAGGTGGGTGACCGAGCGCTGATGAGGACAAGTTCTCCTTCTGAAAAGTTCCTCTTCTCATAAAGCTCTTTTCTTCTTCCTCCTGCCTCACAAAACTTTTACCTTTCTCATCATTTTATGTTACCATGTCTTGTGTTGTAACAGAGCCGGAACTCTGTCTTCACTGACTGCAGCCTTGTCTACAGCTCCCAGACCAGCTGTATAATCAAGTCTCAGCTCTCAGGTAGATTGACTTTTCTCAGTGAACTTTTGTATGTGTTGTTGGTAGTTTTAGAGTCACTTTTGGCCAATTTCAGAAATTTGTGCCTGCTCTCTCTCTCTCTCTCTCATACACACACACACACTTAAACACTAACACCATTGGTGCCATGGGTTGGTTGACTCATGCTTATAATTGTCTCCAAACAGAGGCCCATATGTCAGCCTTGGCCCTCTTCCTGAAGAAACGCCAATCCCTCCTGTCTTTCAGCCTGGGCGAGCCCACCTGCAGTACTAAAAGTTACCACATCATTTGCCCCAGAAAACTCCACGGACCTTGAACAGATATCCAAAGTGTTTAGGGGTAAAATAAAATACCTTGACGGCATTGCCAAGTAACTCGTTGGGAGGGAGCCTCAGAAGTCACTGCAGGCCTGACTGCAAGCCTACTAATCTCTGCAAAGTAAGATCCTTTTAGCACAGGATTCCTCCAAGTAACAGAAAGTGCCCTTGAGTGTATAAAGATGGATGCGGGGCTGCTGTCCACACCTCGGGCTACAGGAGAACTTGTGCATTTTTTAAAACGGTGTCTAGGTTGTTTTTCCAGCTCAAAACTGAGACATGAAAATGGAATTTTTAGCCAGTAACTCATACATTTAGATTCCTGGTTTTTAGGTTTTGGAAAAAAATGCACCTAGTTGTTTTCTTATTACAATACTGCTGGTTTTGTTCACCGGTCCATGTTTTTCTTGGACTGTGGTGGAGTGGAATGTTTTAAATTATGGGCTTTTGCTTTTTGCCCTCCGATGTCTACTAAATAAGTCTATCGTCTAATTCTAAAATTGTGAGGCAGCAAACATGCACTTGTAGCCAACAAAGCTACATTTTTATTCCAGAAAGGGTATTTCTGTTCTAAATTTACAGCAAAATAGCTCTGGAGACAAAGGCAGGATTTCGGCCAAACCAGATGTGCTTCTTTATAATGGCATGTGGCTTCCAGTGCCTTGCTAAGTAGTCTACCTTACTAAATGCTTCTCTTCATTATTACAGTCTATTGGAAGTGTTCTGAAGCCTCAGCTGATACGTATTAAAAAAAACAAAACAGATTGGTTATGTTTTGATTTAGCCCTTAAAACAAAGCTCAACAACAACAAAATATAAACCCACCACTCTGCGAGACAAAGAAATCTGATATTATTTGGAATCAAAGACTAAGTCATATTTTAGGCTTTCATTACCAACAATGTTACCAATCCAAAGTAGTCATAAATTAAATTTAAGTGAAATGGATTAAATCTCTGTTGGTAGAGCTACTGCAATTTGGCTAGACTCCTCGTCCCTCTCTTTTCTACCATAATCCTTTTCATGCGAGTAGCTCTGGGAGGATACTGCATGACCTTCAATGCCCCTTCCCAATCTGAAATGCCAGGACTTCACAATTCTAAAAGCTCCTCTGAGTCAGTGACTCCAAGCTTTTCTGATTCTCTGCCCATCTGTGTCTCTGACACCATCACAGGCCACTGCATGCACTCCTAGCCTTCCAAAGGAGCTGTGGATCATGATGAAGCAGAGAACCAGGGTAAATACCACCTTCCCTTCTAAGTAGGCATCCAATTATTGATCCCGGTCCTGCCAGTGACTGGGAAAATGACAGATAAAATGAGAAGCACTTATTAGGACTTCTGACTCCAAGTTGCTTATAAGTAAGCAGCAACAATAACACTAACAAAGCCATGAGTAGGCCATGGAAACTCTAAGAAGTTTCAGAGTTGGCATTTCTATGTAAGCCTTGGAAGAAAAAATTCAGATATAGACTAAGTCTTTCCCTGCTCCTAATTTATTTCCTTTTATTTTTCTTTTCGAGCTTGGTCAGCTGAACTACTGTTTGAAAAGTGTGCATTGGGAAGAGCGAGACTGTTGCTGTTTTGATGTTGATGCTGGTGTGCCTTGAGGTGGCGGTGGGGGGAACTGCTCAGGGCCCGCCACTTCCCAGCACCCGGGTTAACTTCAGTTAATCAAAGGCCAGACTCTTGTTTGGTACACAAGCCAACGGGGCACGCACATGCTTTCCTGTGTCATTAGAATGCCATATGAAACCAATTCCACTTACAAGGACTCCTTTCTTCAATCCTTTCTCTAAATCACATTTCCCCGTTTTATATCTGCTATTTACAGATTAGTACTAGAATTTGGAATCCTGATAGAAAGCTCTATTACTGGGAGGGAGGGGGGAAACCAGTCTCATGTTAGCAAAACACATTCTGTGGGATCTCACTGGCCTGCCCCAATATCTTCCTCGAGTAATTGTTTTTTGCTCCTGCTTCAGCTCCTGCCAGCTTTTCACCCTTGCTCTCACTCAAATGCTCACTCTGGTATTCACTGTCTAGGCCGTTAAGTTGTCCATCCATTCTAGCTTCTCCCAATGCCTCCCAGGCTCTCCTGGGTGGTCATAACATTTGCCTGATCGGACTTCAGGACCCACACACAGCTGTCACTCCAGTCAGGCTAGGACATCATGGAATTCCCAGTCTTTCAATGCTAAGATGGAGGGGAGCAATTTTTGCTTAAGCCAAGATGCCGTGGGATTCTAAACTTGGGTGTTGTATAATATAATCAGGTTGACAGATGCTAGCTATCACTATGTGTGATTTGAAAGACACAAAATTGCCCTCTCCTCCCCTCTTCTCCCAATACTGGTCACAACCTAGGGTCTAGAATGTTCAACACTTGTCTTGACCCTGGGTCAACCAATGGAAAGTCCTTGTGGAAATGATGCAAATAAGCTTTCAGAGAGGCATGCATTAACCTGAACTTGTTTTATATAGAATCATAAAGAATGGGATCTCAACACTTAGAGCAGGCACTCAGATGTTTCCTATTCTATTTTTTTAAGCTACCATAACCCCCAAGAAAAAGTCTTCAGCTTTTCATGGATCTTCTTACCAAGTCAATCCTGGTATTAACAGCAATTGTCTCTAGATGCTGGGTCATGGCTGATTTTTAAATTCTTTTTTATAGTTTTGTTTTTGTAGGTTATAAAAATTCTGTTATGAGCAAATATTACTTAATTTTAGTAAAAGTAAACTTCAGTATTTTAAAAATTGGAAAATTATTTCTTATATGAGCTAAATTCTACATCTGTAACATTTTCTCTCATGCGCTTTTATTCTACCGTTTGATCAGTGAGTGTCATTCCTCTTCTTTGTGAGAATCAGTATACCCTAAAGTAACAAGTGTTTTCTTGCTTCTGCTCTTTCTAAATGTAACCACCTGAACTTCTCCTCACTTCATATAATTTCTGATTCTTTGATGATGATCTCTAGCCTACCAGCAGTACGTAATAGTAGTTTAGATCTGAATAAAGTACAACTAGCATGAGTTTGCGCAATACAGATAACAGCACAGTTTCACCTCCTTTACTTTGAGCAATCTATTTCTATAAATACAGCCTTTTAACTTTTTTAGCAATCACAACACACCTTCGGTTTCTATTGACTTTGTCCATCTAAATTCTTAGGCTTTCCCCCAATACACATACAAGTAAACAAGTTTTTTCAATCTTATGATTGAACAATTGATTTTTCAAAGCTAAATAAAAGACATGGCATTCATCTTGTCACATTACATCTTGTACTTTGGACCTAATATTTGGGGCTTCTAATATTACTCTGACTCCTGGTCCTACCATCGGGCCCTTAGTGATTACTCTGAGCTTTGCATCATTTGTCAATGTGATACTCATGAATTGACAAGCCTAAGATGGGCCAGAAGACTCACCACGTGGAGGGACTGGCTTCTAAGCTAACCTAGGTGATTCTGAACCTGCTGGAAAGAGCTCTGGAGAGAAAATGTTAATTAGCATATCCAAGTCTTAATTTCCTCATGTCATGACTTTTCATTTCTCCTTTTCAGGATCATTATGAGAATTAAATAATTTTAAGATAATGCCTTGAAAAATGTAATACAGACAGTGCACTTTAATATGAGCTCCACTTCCTACTTGGGGAAAATTGTTCAAATAGCTGGGAACCATTGCAACTATACAACAATCAATCCCATATTTAGCTAAAAGCCTTGTAGAAAGTCATCTCTGCGCTGCCTATGGTAGTTCTGCTCAGTATCCCAAAATATAGGACACTCTTCAGAGTTGCACTTGAAACATCATTTTTTTTTAGAGAGGGAGAGAGGGAGAGAGGGTAGGGGAAGGGGCAGAGAGAGAATCTTAAGCAGGCTCAGCCCAGTGCTGAGCCTGACGTGGGGCTCGATCTCACAATCCTGAGATCATGACCTGAGTTGAAATCAAGAGTTGAACACTTACTGACTGAGCCACCCAGGCACCCCTTGAAACATCATTTTTAATTGTCTTTCACTTTTTTTGGCCTTGTATAGTCTACCACAATGTATGAAATTAAAGATATAATTATTTATAATAATGCTATATTTATGCAGGTTTTCTGGGTTTATAACATACTTTGGCATGCATAAGCAAGCCATCTGTTGCTTATAGCAACTCCATCCATTTAGGATTCCTAAACCCATATTACAGATTTACAACCTGATACTTGAAGAGTTTTGATGACTAACTCAAATAATCAATGGCTGAGCTGGAACAAGATCCAGGTCTTGGGATGGCTGGTTTTGCACTCTTACTTTCACTCCACCCCAAATTTATTTTGGTTGTCAGAATGACTAAATGTCCCAAAGAGTTACATCTGAGTGGATCCCTGTAAGAGGACTTGGCTTAATATGAATGGGACCCATTTCTTTATGACTTGCACAGATGAGCTCATTAGATTAGGCCAAACAAAGAGCAAAATTCTAAGGGACAGAGGGTTTTCATGAGGGGCCAGAAGGAGGGACATGCCAAAGGTACAAGGAGTCAATTTAGGTTGAGGTATGACAGCAACAACCCAGAAGACGAAGGTGGGCAAAGGGCTAAAGGTGGAGGAGCACTTGGGCACAATCTTTGTGAACATCACACCTGTTTCCCAAAGCCAGTTCCATGTATAAGTTTTAGATTCATGCTCTTCTTCCTCAAATCTTAAATAGCACCTTTCAGCTCTCTAATATTCTCCATGAGCCTTGGCTCACTGCTGCAAGGAATTCCATCACTCGCCTGCATGCATTTGCAAAGTAGGTGTTCATGGACAGTGCCAAGGAAAATACATCCACAATGTGGCCATGGTCAGGGGCTGAAAGATGTGTTTTAATATAGTGGTGCTCAAGCTTTTTATTGCTAAGAACTACTTTTCATGATTTCCCCTAAAGACCTCAGGAAGTCCTACAATGGCAGCAAGAGATAATTAGAACTTCTGATTCACATGAGATATCCAGAATTACCAGACAGAGTCAAAGAAATTCCATCCCAAAGTGCAGAAACTGAACATATTTGTAGGCTGCCTAACCTTATTTTGGACAAGTGTACACTTTCCACTAGGCTTATTTATTTATCTGAATATTTGTTTGTACGCACTCATGCCCCATTTCTTACCACTAAGTGTCTGAACTGACTCTATAGTACAAATGCAAACACTGAAATAAAAATAAAGTGAAATGAAAAAATAGGGAAACGTAAGTATACATGAAAAATCATGACCAAGAGAAAGAAAACTGTAAATATGCAATCGTTAGGATCAACATGAGTACCATGAAAAGGCATCTTATTTCACCAAGACTATCTTGCAACACTGGGCAAAAATGGAAACAAAATCAATTCTTTGGTTTTCACTATTGAAAGGGGGCCTCATGTTGGACTTTTTGCAACCCTGGAAATACACCTAAGACCTCTGCTTTAACCTAGTATTTTCAGACCTCAGAGCTTCTACACAGTAAAGTCAAAGATTCATTCTTGTCTGGGCACCTGCTCTCCAGCCCTAACTAGTCCTTAATGAGTCGAGTGGTAACAGCCAAGGATGCAGACCCCTGGACCACACAGCTCTCCTGTTTTCTCCCCTGAACTGGAATTCGCAGAGAGAGAGCCTGACACCACCCCTCCCCCACAGCCACAGGCAAACCTTATAAAAAGGGTGTGAAACCCAAGAAATCATTCCATCACTATGGTATATATACATAGGGGCTCACGTGTGCTAGAAACTGTGCCAGAATATTTACGTGTACAAATAACCACCTTGCCAAAAGTTTAAAAAACCAGCGATAGAATTAATATTCATTCCTGGGCTTTGGGAAAGTGGGAAATTTCAATTAAAAGGTGCTGAAGTAAGCTGAAAAATACAATAAACTAGGGGTCAGCAAACTTTTTCTATAAAGTCTTACAGATAGTAAATATTTTAGGCTTTGCAGATTTATCACAATTATTAAACTCCGACATTGTAGCTCAAAAGCAGACATAAACAATATGCAAATGAATGGCTGTGGCTTCCTTCCAATAAATTTTTATTTACAAAAACAGACCAAGGGCACAGGTCACAGTTTGTGGACCTTTGCCTTAAATGGAAACAGAAATGACATTCTCTACCTTTGAACAATGACCTTAAAAAGCAACTTTAAGAGTTGCCATGCATTAAAGACTCTGCTATCTCTAAGACTCTCTGATTTTCTAGCACTTCCAACCAAAGAGTGTGTACATTTCCTACTTTGCTTCTTTTTAAGCTTCGTCCAAAATGCATTGGGTCTGATATTTTCTGTTCTACAAATGAATGGAGAATTACGAGACATGCATTCCAGTTAATACTCTGATGACACCCTGCCTGGCACACAGTAGGCACTTTATCTACCTCTCACAATCCCTTTCAAAATGCTGATTGCATGGTGGTGCGTAGGAAGGATATGATTATTTGTGACTTCAACTGAAACATCAGCCGGAACAGTAACCCTGGACAGGGTCAGTTGCCTACACTCATTCTGCTCTCAGCTACCTTGGATAGAAGCATTCACCTATGTATGAAACCCATGTACACACACAAGACACGTTCCCACACAAGACATGTTCCCTAAAGATCTATGAGCTATGGCATATCCAGGGGCAGATCTTCCCCTGACCCCAATAATTTGAAAAGACTAAGAAAAAAGGGATATTCAATCAGAAGGCCCTGGTCAACAAGCCCAAGACTTTAGGCTGGATTCTGAGGAAGTCAGGCTGTGGACATATGACAAAAATAAGTCTCAGTCTGAAAGTGCCTTGGGCTGGATCACTGGTGCGTTGGTTTATATTCAAAGGGCAAACTGTTGAGAAGGAATAGTGTGACCTAGCAGATTGATTTTCAGACTTGGCTGGAAGCCCGATATATAAAATAGTCTAAGGCAGAGCTTCTCTGGTTGAATCCCATCTACCCGGAGCCCTCCCTACCCATGCGGCCCCTTAGACAACTCCACAAACACTCATGTTATAGTCCTAGAACATGAATAGAGAGCCGCTTGCAAATCATGGCTTCAGAATAAGCCTCAGGGCTGTCATTGACTTGCTCAAGTCATGTCACTTCTGAGCAAGATTGTGCTTAACTATAAAATGATGTTAATGGAAATATGTTTTGCTTCATCTCAGTAATATTTTGATCCTTATATCACTAAATCTAGTAGTCCATGTTGCGATTACATTCGAACCATCAGAAAGTGGCCTCTCCACCATGATACCAGTGGAAATCTTCAGGGGGGTGGAGAGAAAAGATGACTCTAAATCATATAATAGTCTTACCAGTGCAAAGCATAATTCTTTGTACAACTCATAACTTGAAGCAATTGTTTCTACTTTAAAATCTTTGCATAACAGAAACTCTGTTAGGAGCAAATTAAACATTTTTCCTGTTAAGATGGTTCCAAGTAAATGAAATGTTTTGTTCACAAAATGATTTTAACAGAATCATTGCTTTGCAATGAGGCATCTGAAGTTTTTTTTTCTTTTTTAAATGTCCACCAACTCTGTTTTAAATTTGATGTAGTTTTTTGTTTGTTCTTTTGCTTACAAAGATAGCAAGTGCACCTTCATTGTGGAAAATTTAAAATTAAATAAAGATATACAATATATGTTAAGAAAAAAAAAAAGAAGAAGAAGAAGAAGGTAGCGGGAGGGGAAGAATGAAGCGGGGGAAATCGGAGGGGTAGACGAACCATGAGAGGCGATAGACTCTGAAAAACAAACTGAGGGTTCTAGAGGGGAGGGGGGTGGGAGGATGGGTTAGCCTGGTGGTGGGTATTGAGGAGGGCACATTCTGCATGGAGCACTAGGTGTTGTGCACAAACAATGAATCATGGAACACTTCATCTAAAACTAATGATGTAATGTATGGGGATTAACATAAGAATAAAATTTAAAAAAAAATCTGGGTATCAGAATTAAGCAAAAAAAAAAAAAAAAAAGATCTACAAGAGACAAATCATTCATTCTTCACCATGGTATAGAATGTAAGATCCATGGGAGATAGGAATTTTATCTGAACAGTCACTGTTATAGTCCTAGAACATGAACATGATAACTCAATAAGTCTTTAATCAATTAATGTAATTGAATTGGTAATGTTTAATTTGTTTTTTTTACATCTATATTTATAAATAAGATCAAACTATATTTTTCATAACCAAATATATTAACAGTCATCAATTCTACCCCCCCCACCCATGATAAAATAAGGAAATGTAATTACTCTGGGATTTTCTACCTAATCTATTATAATGTTATTTTTAATATGCTGTTATTATCATTTTGTTTTTAATTTTAACATTATTTTTTTTTAATTATAACATTTACAAACCACTTCCAACTATAATTACCACAATTCTTCAGGTATAATTATATGTTTATCATACTTAATGCTCAATTCAACCTTTTTATACTCAGATTTCCCCATTCTTGAGCTCTTTTACTATTCTTAAAAATCTCCTGGCTGTCTAAGTTTTATCTTTAAGTAGACTTCTCAGGAAGAGTACATGGCTAAAATATTTTCTCTAACTTCTTATATTTGAGAATACTTTTCTGTTGGTTTTATACATGGTGGCAACTTAGCTAGTTACAGGATTTTTGTTTCTTGCACAATTATGTTCTGGCACCCTGAACTCAACCTAATTTGTTTTTCCCCTTTGGTAACTTATCTTAGTGTTTAAAAAAGATATTTCTAGTTTTCTTTGAAACCTAATAGCTTCACTAGACTCTATTTGAGGGATTTTTGTTCTCTGTTAAATTTCCTGCAACAGAGTGAAAATCAGAAAAGAAAAAAAAACAAATGAGAAAGTCAGTTATTCCTTCAAATCTCAAGTTTTCTTCTCTTAGGTCTTAGAATCACATTTCTATTCCACTTACAGTGCTTCTTTTCTTCAAATGCCATGTTTTGCTCTGCGAGTTCTGCAGTCTGCATAATGTTATTATATTGGTGAATATGTTAATCTTTTCTGACTTATGCTTCATCCTAGTATTTTCTCAGTGCTGTCTCCACACCATCGACTTAATACTTTTAGATACTAGTTTTGGTCCTTGGAAGTGAATGCTTTATATTAAAGAAAGAAAAATTCCTTTCTTTATTTGTATCAGCTTCCTTTCTGTTTTAATAAGCTGCATAATTGTCAATATATCTCTCATTCCATAAAGTCTATGTTTTACTTGAGGGTATGAAGTGGTTGCAATTAAAATGTTCTTCTATTTCCTTGAATACATCTTCTTTCAAAATGTACTCCATTTGTATTTTTCATGTTACGTTCCATTTATTCACAGATTTATTTTTGCTAATTCTTATTGTGGTTTCCTATTGCAGGGGTTTCTTTTCATTCATCTTTGAACAGAGTCATTGTATCTGAAGCTGCTCCTTTCCCAAGTTAGTGTGGATTTCCTTTTGCCCTGAGCAGGGACACTGGATGTTTTTTATTTTTGTTTTTTTTTTGTTTTTTCCTCTAGCCACACAAGTGCCCAAAGGGTGTGGACAAGGAGCTGGGGCTTTGTGTAACCACAATTAGAGAATTTTGTCTCTGTTCTTTGTTTCTATAATTTTTTGGAAATAACTGAGGCTAGCACCACCATATTGGTGACTCAATTCCTCTGTCTTGTGGAGGAATGGGGGGAGGTGAGCTTTGTGGACTTGGGCTGGCTCTTCTCTCAGGGTGACTGGCTATACAAAAGTGTTGTCCTTGTTTCTGTCCTTATTTCTCACATGCTTTTGACTTGAGTTTGCCATGTGTTGATTTCTACACTCTAATGCACTTATGTTTGCTGTCGCTGGAACAGCCCAAACACGGAATTGAATCGTAAGAAATGACTCTTCCATGCCTCTCATACCTTCAGCCCTGCCAGAGGTCAAAGGAAAGGTGGGCTGCAATTCCAGACCAGGCTTTGTAGTGCTTTTTGTTTTTAATCAACAGTGGGAAAAACCTTCTTCCTAGGGGGTATTCCCCAGGTTTTCCCCTGGAACAACATGCATTTCAATCCTAATTTCTCCAAATCTGAAACAGCCATTCCTCCTTCATGTCAGGCACTGTCTTTCAATTCTGTCCAGATTGTTCTACATCTGAACACCGCTTTTCATAACACTCAGAATATGATATTGGAATACTTCTCTGGTTTGGGTTAATAGCTTAATCTTTGGTGATGTGCTTCAATTTGTTTTCCTTCTTGTTCATTTGGGAAGAAGGAGGTTTCAGGGACGTCTTTCACTGATGTCTTTTACACTCTAATTCCAAAACCTTTCTTTTTTTCTTCTTCAGTTCAACCTGCATTGTTTTACAACACACTTAAATAAAATGAGATTGTACTCAAAAACATACCATCATTTATTCACTTTCTGTTTGTGACTTAAGACTCACTGTATAAGCTTCTTCATATCACTTCACCTCTCTGGGCATTATTTTGCCCAGTGGCTAAGTAACTAGTTGCATTGGGTGCTCTCACATTGCCAGAAGTCCATGAAATAGTAAATACTAACCCTGGATTTCTGAGAATTATCATCATCCTTGATTTCTGGACTGCCCAGGGAGGGGCTGGAAGAGCAGGAAGATGTTGGGTTCTAATCTGTAACTAAATCATTCTGGATCTGAGAACACACAAACTGTGAACAGCACAGGGGATACATCTTGAGACTTCAGCAGTGTGACAAATAATCCCAAACGAAAACAATGGTTCAGATTTCAGTCACTGGCCCAGAAAGTTAACACATCCACCTGGCAAGTCTCCTTGAAATAGTAGCAAAAGGAGAAGACTCTGAATCTGAAATTCACATCTAAAAATATGTATTATTTCAGAGTTGTGGAGAAACTGGATCCAACGAAAATCATTCCACTGTCCACTGGCACAGATTCATTGGGAGTTAATCACAGCCAAGCCAACCTTATCTAAATATAGTTTAAGAAAATAGGCAAATATCTATCCCAAGAACTTTATAGAACCCAATCCTGTTTTATAAGCAGTTCCATCCCCAAGGATGAGAAATAGGCTGCTCCGCTCCACAAAGATCTCATCTTATTTCACTTATCCAAAATTTGGAGCCAGACACTAATGCTGTTACTGAAGGATGCAGGGCCTTTGGATTTCCTGACAGACAAGATTCTTTAGAGCATGGCATTTTTGTGGTGTGAGTGGTCACAAAAAAGCAGAGAAAAGCAGAGGAGAAGGTGGCAAAACGAGAGCCAGGCTGGAAGTTGGGTGGGGCTGGGGGGGAACCTGTGCTTGGGTGCTGGCTGGATGGCTGGTTTGTTTTGAGGCTGATGTCCTGGTAACCCTGAGGTCAACTGGAGTCCCCTCCCTGCCTCCTTACAGTCTAGACAAAAATGAGTCAAAAGCTCATTTCATATCTTGTGTGAGTCTCTTGCAAATCCCCAGGGGACTTACGTACTTTGGTCATATTTGCCTTGGGGCTTCTACTTTTTGGGGATGTGGTCTCTTTTCTCTATCAGCTCAGACGTGACATTTATCTTCTTTATGAAATTTCACTAAAAATGGATTCTCTCCAAGCACTTGTGATTTAGGTGTGGGGCTGAGATGAAGGAGGGTTTCTATCACGACTGGGTTAACGACTTCAAATTAGATATTAGGCATGCCTATTCGTTCGGAAGATCACCTTTACCATTCCACCTTACAGGTACCCCCCGACCACTCTCTATGTTGTTTCCCACAGTCTGTGTTAGGGTAGGGTAAGTACTGTAACAAACAACCTCAGTATCTCAGTGGCTTAAAAAAAAGTGTTTCTTACCCACATCATAGTCCAGTTGGTTATGTGGAGGGAAGTCTTATGCAGTGACCCAAGAACTGAATCTCTTTTTCTCTGTGGTTCCATCTCAGAGTTCTCCTCTGGATCTTCTGTATCCAATTAAGAGACAAGGAAATGAGTGTGGAGAATTGAGTATGCAGAACCACACAGGATGATTCAGGGGACAAGCAGAGAAATGGCACACATTATTTCTGCTCACTTTCATTGGCCAGAACTTAGTCACGTGGCCCCACACACAGAGGAAGCTGGGAAATGTAGATGCAAGTGGTCCCAGAAGGGAGACGCTGCATGGTTTCTGCCATATCATCTTTTTAGTTCCTCCCTCATACTTCTCTCTTTCCTTCTTCCTTCCCTCCATACCTCTCATTATCTCATAAATAGTTTAAGCATTCTTTTGTTCCTTTGTAATGTTCTTTCCCACCAAGCATGGACATGACCTCAGAAGGCTACTCAATACAGCAGTTGCTACCACCAGAGTTGGCCTAAGAATTCAAAATCTATTTGCCATATAATCCAATTATCTCATTTCACAGAAAGTGGAGTTGAGACCCTTAGATTTTGTTAGTGAAGGAGCTTAAATCTGAATCAGTATCTTGATCTCAGCACTCTTTTATACCAGGAGCACCATCTCTTCAGTTAAACTGCGAGCTCAACATCAAATGAAAGCTGCTGCTATATCCACCTCCCAACCAGCCCCAGCACCTGGCACAGAGAAAGATATATGTCAAGGTGACAGCATACTCAATAACTGTTGAGTGGAGAAATATACTCAATAGGTCAACAGAAGGGACATTCTACTTTGGTGGCCACGAAATGCCTCCCAAGAGAATACAATTTCATTTTCCTTGGTTTATTTGAGGCCAGTTGGAAACAATAGAGCATCTTTTGATCCAATTAAAAATGTTGCCCATAAACTGTGAAAGTTTTCATGGCATTCTTCAGAAAAGAGCCATTTTATAGCCAAGTTTCTGAACACATTTTTTCAAAGGAGATTTTATTGTGGAAAATGTGACAACAAAACTCCAGGGGCGTGAACATGCTCTTGTAATTACTCCTCCAGACACAATGAAACCAAACCAAGTTAATTATTTATCAAAACCAACCCACTCTCTGGAAACATCTTTGTTTTGGCAGAATTTTCTCTATTCTCCAGGAAATAGGTCAACAGTTTTTCCTCCCACACTGTTTTATCATAGTATATCTGACTTTCAGAATTAGCCATGTCAAGTGTTAAGGCATTTGCCAAGTACCCAGGTGGGCTGGCAAGAGTGCAACAAGAGTCCTGGGGTTTCTGTTTCCTAGATTCTTCCTGTGTCAGCATTCCTCATGAACAGAAGTGAGCCTGAAAAAGAAGGAAATCAAAGATTGTTTAAGTATCTACCATATGTCAGGCCCTCTAAGAGGCACAATATTACATTGTCTTACTTCATCCCATGAGATAGTTATGAGTATGTTCATTTTACAGACAGTGGAATTAGGCTCAGAGAGGTTAAATGATTTTCACACATCATTCTCATACATATAACTTCATGTACATGATTTTTCCATGTCTGATAAGAAGGAATATGAACTATGTAAACAAAGTTGCTATTAAACTAAGACTTGACCTTGGTGAATTAAGGAAGCCTATGGGGCCAGATTTGAGCAATGGCATCAGATATACCAAATGAGTTCATCTGTACTAATTTGGCATCTTGGATGTCATTGCTCCAATTTTGTCCTACAGATTTCCCTAAATCCCCAAGGTATATTCTTTACCCTTGTCCTGCCTATGGCTATCCCTGCCCAGGTCCAGAGTAGCCTGTTTGAATCAAATGTAAGAAAAAATGAGAAAGGTAGGAAAAGAACAGAAGAAGTGGGTACTAAAGAAGAAAAGAAGAGGCTAGAATTGAACCTTGACACTTTCTAGATCTTCAAAATTTTGCTGTGAGCAGCTTGGTTCTATAGCAAAAGCACTGAACTAGGAGTAAGGAGATTTGGATATGAAGCTTGCTCTCCCACTCTTCATGTTTTCGCTCAGGTAAGCCTGTATGGATCTCAACTTTCCCATCTGGTTATAATCAGTATGAATTTCTCCACAACTCCCTGGGCCAGGTTCCTTCATATCTCTTTCATTTCTCCAAACTCAATTTCAAACAGGCTACAGCTTCTAGCCCAGATAAAGAGATATTCAGCATCATACTCTTGAGCACTCCACCTTTCAATTTTCTAAGAACCTTGAGGGCTCACACAGTCTAAAAGGGGTCTACAAGACACCCACTTTTTTGTTGTTTTTTAAAATTTTTTATTGTTTTTTAAGATTTTTTTTATTTATTTTATTTTATTATGTTATGTTAATCACCATACACTACATCATTAGTTTTAGATGTAGTGTTCCATGATTCATTGTTTGCGTATAACACCCAGTGCTCCATTCAATACATGCCCTCCTTAATACCCATCACCGGGTTAACCCATCCTCCCACCCCCCTCCCCTCTAGAACCCTCAGTTTGTTTCTCAGAGTCCATAGTCTCTCATGGTTCATCTCCCCCTCGGATTTCCACCCCCTTCCATTTTTCCCTTCCTACTACCTTCTTTTTTTTTTTTTTAACATATAATGTATTATTTGTTTCAGAGGTACAGGCAAGACACCCACTTTTGAGCAAGTGCTCTCATCTGCTCTTCAACTGTCAGACTTGCTGCCAAAGCTTCTCCCTGCCACACGGCACCACCATAAAGCACTGGCCTCTTTCCTTGTCCTTGGCATTGCCAGTGCATGCCAAATAATGTCTGGCTTGTCTCATCTCTGGCACAGGCCAATATGATTCTTCAAGGAAGGGAGGACCCTAGGTGACTCCACTCCTGCAAGGCCACCTTGACCCAAGGGGCTGCTCCTCAGTGAATCCTGAAGATGGTGGCTCTTCAAGATCAGTCTTTGCAATCACACAGCCATCCCACCTTCATCCTGCCCAGCCCCAGAGAATCTGTGCTCATGAATGGACCATAATACACAAAAGAATAAAGTTTTCTTGGGCTTAATGTCAAAGACTAAGCATTGTTAGAGATCCCTAAGCCTTTTTTTCACAGATTCAGTATATGTAGGGTAGGACTTGGATACCACAGATGACTCTGGTAGAGCATGTTTTAGGTCCCCAAATTGGAAAGACAGTGATTTAGAAACACACCCAAAAAGCCTATTTACTTTCATAGTTTATGTGGGGAGGGGGAAATATCTTCCATGAACAGACAGATGATCTACGCTTTAGCCCACTCCATGCCAAGCACTGATAGAAGCTTTCTTGTCACTGTCTTGTTAAAGCAGCAAGAGTCAAAAGAAAAAATAAATGTATGTTTTATTGGGTCACTTACCAATTCAGAGCACTGATTTCCATGTAAAGTTTGACCTGGAAGTTCTTTCTGAGATTCCTCCAGCTCTGTTATTTGAAGACTCAGAGTGTGGGAGACCTTCTGTGATGAGTTACTCTGAAGCCAATGACTGCCATGAGAACTAACACAAAGAAGAATGACTTCATTCATCAAGGAGAAGTTGGACTTTAACTAGAAGAAAATGCATCTTTTTTTTTTTTTTAACAGTTTTTGTAGGGCTATCACTAGTGTAACAGAGCAATTACATTTCACTGAAAATTCACATCCTCTTTCCATTTCCTACTTCTCCTGCAGTTAGGCTTGAGCCATGCAGCTAGTTCAGAACAAAGGACCATGAGTGGAAGTGACATGTGTCACTTCGGATTCAAGGCAGTTAAAAACATGTGTATGTCCTCCATCTCTCTCTTCCATCTCTGCAGGACCCTTAGAGACTTTGCATTCCAGATTGTACAGTTAAAAGACTGTGGGGTCTTTATCAGCTTGGACCCCTAAGTTTACTAAATGGAGTAAAGCCTCCTAAGGATTGGTCTTGTTCACCTAAAGTGAGTGAAAAATAAACTCATATTACTAAGCTATTGAGATTCCAGAGATAATTTGTTACTGTAGCATACCCTAGTCTATCCTGACTAGAGTGGTAGACAAAGTACTAAAATTAATCAATTTAGTAAATCAATGTAGAAAAAAAAAAGATCAGAAGGCGAAGCTAAATGTTTTATTCTATCTTGGAAATTATCAGCATGCGGCAGGTCTCGTAACTAATCTGGGTACCCACGCTGTCATTTGCCAGTATGAAGGGGTAGAGGACAGAACTACAATTTGTTGAATTTCTTTACACTAGGCACTTTATATAAATTACTGCACCCTATCCTCTCAATATCTTATGAGTTAGGTCTTATTGCCAGGATATACATGAGAAAAATGAGGGTCACACACCACTACTAGCTAAGAGATAGAGTCAGGATTTGAAGGCAGGAATGTCTGACACCAAAGCTCTCTTTATTATATGTTACTGCCTTTCCATTTGTAGCTGTAACTCTAGAAAAACAGAACTCCAAATTAGGACTAGCTTCTAATGATTGAGAAGTGGGGCCTGGGTTGGCTTAGGTCTTCTTTTGCGAGTTTTCAAAGGCCTCTCCAGCAAGTTGCTGTACATCTGGTATCCTTATTTAATCCCCCTCCCAGCACACTGGCTACCTACAAGAATCTTCTAAAACACAAATATGATCGTGTTACGCTGGAGTTAAACCTCTGTTGGCTCCCCTTACCTGCAAAGTCAAGTTCAAACTTCTTAGCTTGGCAAATAAAGCCTTTCTCATCATCCTTTTCCCTGCTGCTGTCCCACTGAACTAGTTTCTCCAGTCACACTGAACGTGGAGAGTTCCCAGGCACCCACACACCAAGCTCATTCATTTCCACATTTGCTCAGCTCTGCTCTCTGTTGGAATATACTTCCTCTCTAGTACTTACTATTTTTCTCCATATTTGGCAAGATCCAGCTCAAAAAAATTTTTCTTCCAGCCTTCCCCAACAGAATTAAGAGCTACCTTCCCAGCGTCCCCAGCACTATATACATATGATCCCATGGGAATTTAACTCACTTTTAGGGGCCTTCCATCTTCCCTTTGGCATAAAGTTTAAGTGTGTTTAAGCTCTTGGTTTGAATGCTGGTTCCATCCTTTGGACACTGTATGGCCTTGGAGAAAGTTAGCTATTGAATTTTTAGTTTCCCTTGTCTGTAAAATTGAAATAAATAACAGTGTTGAGCTACAGGCTTATTTCAGTGAATGAAATACAACAAATAATAAAAGCAAGTGCTTGCGATGATGTTGGCACATAATACGGGTTGAATAAGTATGTTTTATTTATTTTATTCATTCTTATTTTCCACAGCTCTAGTACCATGTATGGCTCACAGTAGGTCCCCAATAAACCTTTGGTAAATGAATAAATGATGAAATGAATGGTTGAGTTCATTTGGGTGACTGAGTAGAATGAGAAGACCTACCAGATACACAGAGATCTCCTGGAAACCCTAGTATCAAATAGGAAAATCACTGTTTTTCATTTTTTTGTGCATATGCGTGTGTATGTGTTCAACTCTTCAGCAAAATCTGGGCAGCAACTTGTATTTAATTTCAAAGTGAAAATTGCTTAGATGAGCTGAGGATTGTCTTCTTCAAATCCAAAGCTGAGAATTTTCTGTTTCAAATCCAAAGTCAGGGACTACACAGATCTTGCAAAGCTTGCCTTGCCTTCATCCCTAACCGGGCACTCTTTGGTGAATCAGTCACCAGCAGAGCATGGACACTGGGACATGAGGGAAGGTGCTGTGTGTTTTGTGGCATCGAGGTTCACCCAGGTAACCAGCCAAGCACACCCCAACTTCCAGAGACCATCTAGGATCTGGCTAGTGGGTCAAGACAGAACAAAAACATCTCTCTCATGAGACATCATTCTTTCTTCCTCCAGTCTGGGTGATTTGGCAGGACCATCAGGACAATAAAGTGGAGTAAGATGAGAAGTGATAAGGCTGTGTTTGGGTTGTGCTGACCCTCATTTTAAAGGCCTCCCCTGGGGCACTTCTAACTCTTCCTTACATCACATGTTTCTAGGACTTAGCTTGGTTTCCAGGTCCCTTTCTCAGGCTCCTTTCTCCCAATAGTGAAGTCAGACACATGCCCCCACCTTTTCCTGTATTCCTTTCTATTTCTAGTATAATCTGTCCATGGGAAATAATCTCTGATGTCTCCCTAAATCAGAAAGTCTTACGGTTCTATATAATAGTATTAAACATAAACCAAAAAATTCAAACCAATGTAATGCACTGTAAGTCCACTTAATAGAAAAGCAATGAATCATGGAACACTACATCAAAAACTAATGATGTAATGTATGATGATTAATATAACAAAATAAAATAAAATTAAAAAAAAGAAATGTAATAAACTGCCTTTATCTGGGCACAGTATTAAAAGTTTCCTAAGTGTTCCAAGTTTTAGCTTCTTTCTCCAAATGCTAAAAATGAAGATTTTTGTAAAATTCAGAGCATGTATTCAGTGGGTTTAAACTGAATATATATATATACATATATGTAATTGAATATATTATGTATTAAATTTGTAATTTTTATTTAAAAAAAGAAAAATAGAAAAGCTCTGGGTAGGGGAGTGGCAGCACTGTCCCTCTGTAGCCCTCCAGGTCCTGTCCTCCTTTTGGTGTTGTCTTTGCTTGCAGGCTGGCTTCCCTCAAGTTTGCAGGATGCAGCAGTTGGGGCCACGTGCTTCCTCAGAGAGAAGGGATCCCACAAACATCAGTTTAAGTTGCTTCACTTCACTCTCCTGGGACCCCAGAACAACAACCATAGTCTCTTTGGCTTAAGCCTGGGCTAACCAAACCAAATTATAGCAAGGTGGGGAGGAGGGGTTATACTGATTGATATATAGCAATCAGGGCCCACCCACAGAGTTGGGAGTGGGATCATTCCCTCCTCAACTGCAAGGCTGACACATCATGGGGGACTCAACACACTGCCCTGCATGTTTCTTTCCTTACTGTCTGAATTCCTTTTATTCACTGCACTCAAGTTCAAATGAATTCCCACACCCATTATTTTCTGATTTATTTTGTTTATGTTATAAGAATAATACATGTTTATTTTGATTGCAGAGAAAAGTAAAAAAAAGAATAAAAATAAAATAAAAATAGACTGATCCAGAATGTCCATTAAGCAGAGGAAACAAACATTCTGGCATGCATGCTCTTCTGCTGTGCCTTGTTGTGTACAAGACTGTATTCACACTGCACGCTCACAGACGTAACACCACGAGGTTATTAACATTGCCACAGGTTGTTGGAGATATTCTCACAGCTGTGCATTCTTGCATATAGAGGAACCATGTGTTACTTAAATGTTCCTTTGTGGTGGTACAACAGGCTTCCCTAATTATTCATTATGAGAAATAATACTTTAATGAACATTTTTGAATTCTAGATTATTTCTTTATGACAAATTCCCAGATACCTATTCCCAAATTATTATCCAAAATGAGTATATTATTGTCAATTCCTCGCCACAGTGTAGGAGGATGGCTATTTCGTTGTCTTTATACCAGCACCAGGTACTGTTTGTAGGAGCTACTAATTTGGGTAGGAAGAAGGGGGGTGGGCATCTGGTTGCTGTTTTAATTTTCATTGCTCTCAACAGTAAAGCAGATACTTTGTTCAAATGTTTATCCATCACATATTTCCTCTTTCTTATGCATGTTCATCTCCTCTCCCCATTATCCATTAAGAACTCAAATTTTTCTTACAAATTTTATGAAATCTCCATACTAAGGATATTAATCCTTTGACATTTGTGCCAATTTTCCGAGTTTTTCCACTTTATGTTAATTTTCACATACAGAAGTATATTTTTCTGTAGTCAAATCTATCAATCTTTCCTTTTGGTATTTGCATTGGTTTTAAGATTATATAGCCATTTCTAATTCAGATATTTAATCAAAATTTTAATTTTTCTTTCATTTCTTTGGTTTGATCTTTTTACACTTAACTCCTAATCCTATGGACTTCAAACATCCTTCCTTGACGAGGTCTTTACTTAAACATTTCTCAGTGAATCCCAAAACCGTGCAGACCTGTCCTTTATATGTAAAGAGGTTGGCTGACCCATTAAATCATCTGCTTTATGAAATCTCTTGTCCTAGATGGGTGGCTTGAAGGAGAGAAGACAACCAGAAATAAAGGAAGAACTGATTGATGATCTCGATGTCAGTTTCCTTCTCTGACGCTCAGTGTCCCCGTTTGTAACACAGGGATGTTTGATCAGGTTCTCTTTAAGCTATGTTTCAGCTCTGACTTTGTGGTTCCAGGAAATAATTTTTGGTTCCATGCATGTCCTTCTGTTTTCTCCTTTCCTCCATTCCTTCTCCTACTCTTAAGATGACCTACGTAGAGACCAAAATCAGATGGATTCCTGTCCTCAGCATGTTTTTGTGGTGCTTGACCCCCAACTTCTACACTGTCTCTTGTCTAAAACCAACCTGTCTGCACCACCACTGTGGGAAGCAGCCGTAAGCTGTTCTTGGTGTTATGTGACCAGCAACTGGCTCAGAGGTGGACATCTCATCCAAGGTGGCTTGTCCATCGGCTGGACAGTGCCCCCTGAGGCAGTCATAAAGGACACTCTCCAGTGGAACCAACAGTAATTAGCTAAGTCAATCACATGGTCTCCCTCCGCAACTTGGGCTGCAGCATACAGACACAATTATGTGTCCACTTGACCAAGGGATCTGATTCGAGCAGACGGAAGCAGGGCCTATGAAGCTATGAACACACAGCCCACGTGAGACCAGGTGAGAAGTGGGTTTATAGACTGTCTTGGTCTGAAGCATACGCAGGTTCCAGCTCACACACCCTAACACTGAATCTCTCTTGTCTGAAGATGGTCTGCTTCTTGCCAACAATAACCTGAGTAGCTCTCCCGGAATGGTCTCCTTCCCACTCTGATTCACATCCTTTCATTAGTCTGTCTTGGAAGGGCTCAGCTGCTGCTGCATTTTACCAGCAACAAGATGCCAAGGAGTGTTTGGGGAAGTGAGAGGTCCTACTGGACACAAGGAAGATGTGACACTGAGAATGTGTGCACATCTGCACATGCCCAGCTCTTACTCGCACCCGTGGTCTGATACTTTGTGTGCACTCGAAACCTGATCACAACCTCAGTGGATCCCAGAGAGGTCTTTAATTTGGCAGGATGTACTTAACTGTGCAAAGGTATGCTTCGCCTTCTCAAGCCAGCTTTCCTGAGAATTGTTCTACAGCAATGCTATCATTTGGCCCAGGGCTGGCCCCAGGCCGAACTGGGAAGTAGGAGAAGTTAGCATCTGGCTCCCCACACACCTCCCTGGGCTGCTCCCTCCTGCTGACTGCCGGCCGGGCCCTGCCTCTTCCCATTAAAAACTGCCCTGTCTGCCTCCGGCCTCCTCGGGGGGCCCCCTCTCAGCTTGAAAGATGCCAGCGGGTTTTCCTTAACAGGAATCTCTGAAGGGTCAGAGCCTGAACCCCAAATTATTGTCAAGTCAGAAAGATTACTTTGGACAGTGAGAACCTATCTCTCAAGCCAGCCTGACACCCACATGCCAGTCACAACCAGGGGCCAGAAGCCTTGCTCTGGCATTCCTCATGCTTCTTTCTGGCTTTCTCTGCTTCTGTCTTCTAGGTCTCCTGCCACCATGCC
Source organism: Mirounga leonina (assembly GCF_011800145.1). NCBI lineage: Eukaryota > Metazoa > Chordata > Mammalia > Carnivora > Phocidae > Mirounga > Mirounga leonina. Next base: position 2,046,119 of record NW_023270852.1, on the reverse strand, counting down.
CCTGAAAGCTCAAGCTCTGCCTCTCCCTCTGGTCCCAGTTCTCAGCACTAGGACCCTGGACATGATTACTCTCTCCCCTCCCCCTATTCCTCATGCCCTCTCCAGCCCAGGTCAGGTCCCTAAAATAGCCACAACTGCATTTCACCCCATGGACAGACCCCCTCACTGGGGCTCTGGCCAGATCCTCCCACAGGATCTAGACAGAAGTGACTCTAATGCAGGAATTTCAGACTTCCCAGAAGTATCCTATGAAAACTCTAAGATAGGGCAGATCTACGCCTCAGTCTCCTTCCCTGAGAAATAATAGTGATAGTAGCCACTTCACAGAATTTGAGGGGTAAGCACTTAGTACCTGTAAAGGACATGAATAATCCTGGCACATCACACGTGTCTGAGTCTTGGCTAGTATAGCTGCAGTTGTTCACAGTGATACTGGCCCAGGAGTTGGATCCTCAGGCCAGGCCAGCAAGTGAACTGTGTCGGGGCTGCCTGGGCCAGGCGGGGGCAGCAGAGAGCTATCTGAGGGCAGGCTGGGACCAGAGGGCAAGCTGGGAGTCCAAGGTGGGGGGCTGGGACCCAAAGCCAGCCACCAGGAAGAGCATGTCAAGATCAGAAATAGAGCAGGGAACAGTTTATCTCGACAGCCATTCTTCTGGCCTCCTTGCCTCCTGTCTTAGCCTCTTCTAATTTCCTGATCACCCTTTGCTGCCGTGATCTTTCAAAAATGCAATTGCAATGTAGTCACTCCCTTGATGGACACTCTTGGATGATTCCTCTGCCCATGGGGAAAAGATCATAACCGTTAGGCTGATAGTCAAGACCCTCCAAGAACTGACCACTGCATCCTTAAATCTTTTGCCCTTAACTCCACTCCTCATTTTCCCAATTGGCCAAACCAGTTATTCCCAAACACATCTCCACTTTTTTGTCTTTAATAAGGACATTTTCTGGCCTTTTCTCTGCATGTCAAAAACCCACCCTGCTTCCCATGTTTAGCTCAAATGCCCTCTTTGCCATGAAGACTCCCTGGTTTACCCCAGCACCTACTAAAAGATGACCCTCTTTGGATCTCACTCAGTCCTTCCCATCTGACCTTCTAGGGATATCTGTCACTGCCCACATTATTCTAGAATGCTAAAGGGTGACATGATGCAGCGATTTCTCAGACTCTTCTCTATAAGACAGGGTAAAAACAGCTTCCCTGCAGCGTGCTGAGGCATACAGGAGGTCATACAGCACGGCACGAAGCACACGGGAAGTGATCAGTTAGTGGGGTCTCCTCATACCATTATCATCACTTCACCATCATCCCCACAGTCACCATGACCCTTAGAGAGACGCTGTCCTAGTGGTCAAGGATTTGCAGACCTAAGTCCTCAACCAGCCCCTAAGACAAAAACTCTCATTTACAAAAGAAAAAAAAAAATGACTAAAAACCTTTTGTCCAGGGCAGGAATAGTCAGTTTGGATCACCGGGCCAGAGGGAGGCTTCCGGGAGGCGCGGAGCCTCGGAGAGGCAGGAAAACCTCCGTGGAAGAGAAGTGTGAGCAGGTAAAAGAAAAAGCTAGTCCAGTGGCAAGAGAAGAAACTTTTTTTTTTTTTTGGTTGTTTAGAAAGATAGTGATGTTTTCAATAAAAATTTCAACCCGGAAATTAAAATTTAAACAACGTAAGTGCCTCCGAGAATCAAGCGGCAGCGAGCAGTCCCTTAATGGTACTACGTACAGCCTTTACTTTTTAATGTGGAGAAGGAAAGGATTTGTCATTAAAGTTTAAAAATAATCAGAATCAAAATCCCTTTTGTTCCTGCGGGCTGGCAGAGCTGAGGGGCCGATTGTGTGTGCTGAGTGGGTGTCCAGGAAACAGTAGTCATTTGTGTGCGTGTGACAGGAGTTGAGTCCAAATCTAAATTTAAGCAAGTGTTGGCCTTCTTGGAACCCATAATTTTTGGATCAATTATCCCGGACAAAGTGTCTGAGCATCTTGCATGCTCGCGCTCTCTCTCTCTCTCTCTCTGCTGCATTTAATAATTACAACACTTGAGCCAATAATTTGCCGACCAGCTGCGGTGGCCTAACTGTCTGGTTCACTCATAATTTCTGGAACTTGATACAATCATGGCCTTTGAGCCAATTAGGGTAATATTTGGTGTGTTGGAAGTCTGTCCCCCACCCTCCCGCCATCTCACCAGTGTGAGAAACAAACAGCCTGTGTCTATCCTGCAAGAGGAATTGTGTGTTCTCACATCTTACCAGGCCATCGTACCCATTGATGCTGTCTATCCTGTTCCTTCCCACAGCTTGGGAAAAAAAGGCAGACTGGTGGCCTGAGAAGAACCAGATCTGAGAGTCAGATAGCCCGACTATGCCCCAAAACCAGCTGTGTACCCTTGACTTAGTGGCCTACCCTCTCTGACTCTCAGTTTTCGGTCTGTAAATAGCCAGACCACTTGAGTTCAAATCCTACCTTCATCACTTTCTATCTGTGCAACACTGGGCAAATTACTTAACCTCTCTGGGCCTTTTTTTCCTCATCTGTAACATGGAGATGATGATAAATATTAACTATCACATATAATTTGTATTCAATGAGTTAATACAAGTAGAACCAAACACACACACACACACACACACACACACTCCTAGAATTTAAACTTCAAAAGGGCATAGCTTTTTGTCTGTTTTGTGTACTACTATATCCCTAGGACACAGAATAATGTCAATAATTTTCCACGGAGAAATGAATGAATAGAAGAGAACAATTTATTTTTATTTGTTCACTGTTTGCTCCCAGCTTGTTTCCAAAAGTGATTTGTTGTGGGTCACAATAAACTCATGTTTACCACAGAGTGATCAAAATGAACATAGACCATCAAAGCCCAGAATAAAGACGTAGCCAGCAGAAGTGTGAAGTTCTTCCGCTCAGAGCTTCCTGGCTGTCAAAGCTAAACCAAGCATCTCAGAGAATCCTTCCAGCTCTAACATTCCAGGAGTCTGAGTTTCAGCACCAGAACCAATATTTCTAACTTTCAGTGTGACCTTTGGAAACTGTCCTAACTGCTCCTAAGTCTCAGTATTCCCATCTGTAAAATGTGGACACTAGACCAAAGGAGCTAAGATCCATTCTCAGATTCCAGCCTTTCTTTGAGCAACTGGCCATAAGGTTATAAAGATAAAAGAGATTTGATTTCTACCATCAAAGAGTTTACAGTCCTGCAAGAGAAATAAGGTACATATATATATATATATATAGCTCTTTAATTCAAGCCAGAAAGTGGTATTTAACTAAGAGGGTTACCAAAGGCTGCTGGCATGATGAAGAAAGAAGAATAAGCCCGCTCAAGGGTCCTGTAATAGCTTTATACAAAAAGCTAAAGTTTGTAATGATCCCTGAAGAATGTTAACAGATATCCACAAGGAAACAATTCCTAACAAATGGGAAGATGGGAAAAGGCAGGGAGGTATATAATTGTAGCTTATTTAATGAAGTGAATGTGCTGGACAGAATTGGGGGTGGTACAACTCACCACCCTCACCTACGGCAGACCTCACTAATCAATCACAGAGCTTCACCTTGGCCTCAGAATCCTTCTCAACACTGTCCCAGGCAAACACTCCCAAGTAATCGCAGTTGGTACAGAGAATGAAACCTCTCTGTCCTCTGCATTTAAGGTATATATATAAGGTAGTAGTGGAAACGAAGACTGGACCAAAATACAGAGGGCCTTGAGTGTCAAGATCAAGACTATGAACAATCAAAAGATTCGCTTAGTCTTCCACATTTTCAGCTACTCCTTACACTGGTATGATAACCACAGAGTTTGTGGGCAACACAGATTATCATAATATATATATACACTGAGCCTGGAGGAACTGAATCCATCCCTGCCAAGGCTTTCCACCATCATCTGGGACATAATCCACCTCCCAGGCTGCACAGTGCCTGGCTTGTGCTTAAACAAGGCGCACACTGTAACAGTGTTCTCACATCACACTGCAGGAAGGAAAACAGCGCTGGGGACCTTTGCCAAAGTTTTCAAAGGGGCTGCCCTAAACGTAAGTGCAGCCTCTGCACATTCTTAAAGCAATGCTGGTTATCATCTCTGTTGTACCAGGACTGGTACAATTATCCTCTTACTGTCCAATGGGTACTCGTGATGAATGCGTCCCTATGACGGTTCCATTTAACCTTACTCCAGGAAAAGGAAAATCTATCGAAAGGAACGTGAAACAGAATTCCATGAGCTCATGTCTAGTGGGGAAAGAAAAAGGCATCTGAGGGTGATGGGAAGTGAATCATATTGTTTCTCAGCTCCAAGTGTAACCCTACCCTCCTGCGCTCCTCTGGGGGACCTCCACTCTCAGTCCCTGTGTGTGGGGACAGTCTGGCAGTAGGGAGTCAGCTCTGGCCCGTGGGTCCTTGGGTGCATTATTCTTTACATCAGCATTTGCTTATACACTACCTCCTTATAAAACTGTTTCCAAGTGGCTCACCTAAACGCTTTTAACATACTAGAAGGAAATAAAATTAAAATAAAGGATGCATACATATTAAGAAGATCAGAGGAATGAGGCAAATATAAAAGGTAGGATTATAAAATGAAACCCGGAGGAAGGCAAGTCATTTAATCTTTCTGAGCCTCACTAACCACATCAGGAAACAGAAAAAAGCATACCTTATTTATAAGATTGTTATAAGAACGAATGTACACTCCAAAAAAGAAAAAAGAAAAAATGAGTCAGGGTGGGAAGATCAGTGAACCAGTTATCAGAAGACGTGGGTCTAATCCAGCCCTGAATCTGAATTGAGTGTTCCCTGAGGCTTCTCTCATCATGAAGAATCTCTAATTCTATGAAGCAGGGACATGAGAGGGAGGTGGGGGGAGCAGAAAGGCAAGAGGAAGGGGTGAGGAGTAATGAAATACCTTACTTCAACTCATTACTAAAGTATTATTATTTATTGTGTCTTTGGAATATTTTTTATCATGACTATATCAGAGGTAATTACTGATTTTGCAAATGTCATGTGAGTATCTCTTCTGTGACTGGTCCAGGGGCAAAACTTCCATGCAGATGCTATAGTCCCTGCTCAGGCCATGCCCAGTCAGGAGGGGTGGGAAGAGATCAGATAACTATAATGCTTCTTTAGCCTGAAGAAAAATGTGTATAGAGGGGTCTAGGGGAAGAGTAAGAGAGGGAGCCTGTCCTTGGGATGAAGGAAATTCTCTTGGGAGAAGAAGAAATTGAGTCTGGCCCTAGGAAATCTTCCTAGTAGAAATCTGGTAGAGTGTCAACAGAGGATGTTTCAGGTGGAAGGGCTCAGGTAGGTTGATGTGGAAAGACTGAAAAGCATTTGGGGTTGGTAAAAAACAGTGGATATTTATTTCGTTTTCATGGGCCCATCACCAATTTCCCTTCTTTGGCTAACAACACCTAAATTTATCTTTGGGGAGTACCCACTCCAACTCTCAGTCTACCTGGTTTGGATAAGAGTGAGCCTACCCTGTCTAGCTCCAGAGGAAATATAGGGCCCTAACTCAGCCAATGAGGGTATTTTATTCCCCTTGCCACAGTGATTGCCTTAAGGATGGGCATGTGACTCAAGTATATCCAATGAGACTCATATTGAAACTTTCGTTGGATCTACTACAAAAGAAAACTTAGACTGGGATAGAATGTTAGCTAGGAGCTGTTCGAGTCAGTGGCTATATTGCCATGAAATGAATCACCCTTGGAAGGAACTTAATATAAATAAAAGTAGTGCTGAGAAATAAAATAAGGTGAATTCTCAGTATCATGTGAGCACCTAGATCCAGCCATATCTGAAAGCAACTCCTTTTGACATTTTTAGTTTTATCAGTTTAAAAAAGTTCCCTTTTATTCTTAAGCCAGTTTGATTTGAATTTCTATCACTAGCATCTCAAAGAATCCAGTATAATAAAAGGGCCCTGGTCCAAATGAGTTGAGGATGTTAGCTACGGCTAACAGGACTGCCACTGAATCCACTGATGGGTAGGCTTTCAGAACAAGACCCAAACTGTCAAGGACCAAGAGAACCCAACCTGGGAGGATAAGGCAGACAGTGAGCCTGGAAATAGAGTCGAAGACCGGCTAGATGGAGATGCCAGTTTATTATAGTTGAAGAAACATTTCTCCGCCAATGTGAGAGGAGCTGAGCTGGAAGAGACAAGGAAAGTAAAGGCTTCCCCCATATAGGGGTCTCCCAGCAGGTCCTCAAGCAGCTGCCCTTGGTGGGTCTGGAAGCAGCGAGTCTTTCATATGGCCATGGCTATGGTGTTCATGTCCTGGAGTAAAGTGCACAGGCTTCATAATCAGACACTTGGTCTCAAATCCTACCACAAGTTATTAACTGCCACTTTTTGTTAACTCAGTGACCTTAACAACTAAAGGCTCAAACTAGCTTAAGGGCATGTTAATGAGTAACTTCATCTTTCTGAGTCTCAGCTTCCTCCTCAGTAAATGTGGATGGTGATACCCACTATCATCTCTCACTTGAGAGACCTAATTGGTCTTGACTCATTTTCAACCATGCAGCCAAAATGATCTTTTTAAAGACAAATCAGATTGTGTCACCCACTCCCCTTAAAACGTTCCCATGATTCCTATCATCATTAGGATGGTGATCCAAATTCATACAATGGGCTTCAAGTAACTCTGCATCATCCACAAATTCTGCTTACCATTCTGACCTCTTATATACTCTCCTCCTTATTTCTCTCAGTTTCTTGAAAAAAATGTTAGTGAAAAATAATAATAGTTAATAATAAATGTGGTACAGCACATTAACAACATGAAGGATAAAGATCATATGACCATCTCAATTTGAGATTTAGAAAAAGCATTTGACAAAACTAAACATCTTTCCATGATAAAAAAAAAAACCTCTCAACAAACTGGGTATAGAGGGCATATACCTCAAAATAATAAAGGCCATATATGGCAAGCCCACAGCTAACATCATACCCAAGGGTGAAAAGCTGAAAGCTTTTTCTCTAAGATCTGGAACAAGACAAGGATGCCCACTCTTGCCACTTTTATTCAACATAGTACTGGAAGTCCTAGCCAGAGCAAGACAAAGAAACCAAAGACATCCAAATCAGAAAGGAGGAAGTAAAATTGTCTCTATTTGCAGGTGGCATGATATTGTATATAGAAAATCCTAAAGACTCCACCAGAATACTGTTAGAACCAATAAACTAACTCAGTAAAGTTACAGGATACAAAATCAATATACAAAAATCAGTTCCATTGCTATACACCAAAAACAAACTACCCAAAAGAGAAGTTAAGAAAATAATCCTATTTACAATAGCATCAGAAAGAATAAAATACTTAGGAATAAATGTAGCCAAGCAGGTGAAAGATCTGTGACTGAAAAATATAAGACGTTGATAAAAGAGATTGAAGAAGACAGGAGAAATGGAAAGAGATTCTGTGCTCATGGATTTAGAAGAATGCATATTCTTAAAATGTCGATACTACCCAAAACAATCTACAGATTTGATGCAATCCCTATCAAAATTCCAATGATATTTTCCATAGAAACAGAAAAAGAAAACAATCCTAAAATTGGTATGGGACCACAAAGGACCCTGTAGAGCCAAAGTAATCTTGAGAGAGAACAAAGCTGGAAGCATTTACACTTTCTGATTTCAAACTATATTACAAAACTATAGTAATCAAACTGTGTGATATTGGCATAAAAACAGACACACAGATCAATGAAACAAAACAGAGAATCCAGAAATAAATCCACGCATATATGGTCCATTAATTTACAACAACATGGACAGAACTTGAGGGCATTATGTTAAGCAAAATAAGACAGACAGAGAATGACAAATAGTGTAGATTATCACTTTATGTGGAATGTAAAAAATTCAAACTCATAGAAACAGAGACAAGAATGGTGGAAATGGAGAGATGTTGGTCAGGGTACAAACTTCCAGTTATTAGATGAGTAAGCTCTGGGGATCTATTCATACTGTATTATGTACTTGAAATTTTCTAAGAGTGTAAATCTTAAATGTTCTTACCACAAAAAAGAAATGGTAATTATGTGATATGATAGAGGTATTAGCTACCCTATGAAGATAATTATTCCACCATATATAAGTATATACATATGTCAATTATATATCACACAATGTAATATAATTATACATAATTTATCTAACACAATGTTCTATGTCAATTGTATATCAATAAAAATAGTTAATAATAAATACTTAATAATAAAAACATTTATTAAGCACATACAACATGCCAGGCACTACTCTAAATGTTTTATTTGAAATAACACATTACTCTTTATTACAAAAATAAGTATTATTGTTAGCCCCACTTTACAGCTGGAAAAAACTGAGAGGCAGAAAGGTTAAATAAGTTGTCCACTATCAGACAGCAAAGAATCACTATGGCCAGGTTACAAACCTAGGAGTCAGGCTCCAGAGACCACATGTTAATCACTGTACTATGCTACTTCTCTAAACACATTCCCTGGCTTTTCCCCATTGGGGGGCTGTGATAAACTGAATAATGGTCCCCAACTATATTCATGTCCTAATCCCCAGAACCTGTGAATGTTATCTTTTATGGAGAAAGGGACTATGTGGAAGTGATTACATTCCTTAAGATGAGGAGATGGTCTCAGATTATGTGGGTGGGCCCTAATGTCATCATAAGAGTCTTCAGGAGAGGGAAGCCAGGGAGGTCTGACTACAGAAGGGGAGAAGGCAATGGGAGCACAGAGGTAGAGGCCAGAGCAATGCAGCCACAAGCCAAGGAATGCTAGCCACCACCAGAAGCTGAAAGAAGCAAGGGAAGGCTCTTCCCTGGAGCCTCCAGAAGGAACCAGCCCTGCCAACACCTTGGCATTAGCCCAGTGAAACCAATGCTGGACTTCTGACCTCCAGAATTTGTAAGAGAATGCATGTGAACTGTTTTACACCACCCCGTTTGTGGTAATTTGTTACAACAGCCGTAGGAAACTCACACAGTGGCCTTAGCACAGCCCGGCTCTTCGGGCACACCCTTTCTCTTCCTTAAGTCCCACTTAGTCTTCGGCTCTTAGCTTCAATCTTACCTTCTCAAGGCAGGCTCCCTTGTCACCTCAGCCTTAGGTTCACTCAATATATCCTCACACGGTACACCAGATTTCCCCTTAATACTCACTGCATTTACAATTGTTAATGGTTGTTGCTCACACAACCAAGCCCAAGTGACAGAGTACAGGAACGTGTCTGTCTTGTTCCCTACTGCATCCCAAGAGTCCAGCTCTGGGATTAGCATGTTGGAGATTCTCAATAAATATTTGTTGAAATGAATGCACACATACAAAGTTAAGTTGCTCATAGGATTACTGGATCCTTTCAAGGCATCATGAATGTATAGAGCTTAGCAAAGGAACCGCCATGTAATAAGTTCTTAGTAAGTAGAGCTGTATGTGAGATAGATCTAGGACTTATCTGTGCGTCTTTTGAACAAAATCACAGACACTAAAGTCCTTGATCTTAGGCAAGACCCAGAACAAGTGCTCTGTGGTGTGCCCTTCTCCCCAACACTCTAAACATGGCTCCTCTTGACTGCAAAGTCTGATAGTCACTCAGGCTTGATGGCCACACTGAGTGCTTCAGAAAGGAAGGGATCAGGACAGTCCTGGACTGCAATGGGGGACATGGAGGAGTCCCCAAAGCTGCCTTCTGTTTTAAGTCTATGGCAAGCCCTTTGGGCCAATCCACAAGGCAGTTGGAATGGATAATTCCAGCCCTTTCTTAGGTTTGCGGTGTGTGTGTGAGCCTCCAGCTGGACCAGGGACCGACTTTCCAGGCCCAAATGAATTCTCATTTCCCAGGGATCCTTCAGCTTGAGTTTGGTTCTTGAGCCAAGGCTCTGACAGCTTTATTAGCACCTATAATTCAATGTAAGCATCAATGTGTTGGGAAACACTTTGAGGCTATCTTTTAAAGTCAACTTAATTCCCTCTCAAATGCCTCTTTGTTTGCCAAAGTGCCAGCCAGAAGACTTCCAGGTAGGCAGGAGATGAGCTCCAGACAGGGGATCAGCGGGACGTGTCTGCCGGGCGCCCGAGTCACTTTGCTGGTAGCTGATGTCATTTCCAGTTAGTGGGCTCCTGGCAGAGATGCCTGCAGATGCTCAGATGACATCACTGGGGACCAACCTGTCACCAGGGGAGATAACAAATGGAGCCCAGCCCTGAGTTCCCACTGGCCCAGGAAGTCACAATTCATTTCTTGGCTTTGCTGTGGGCCTAGAGAATGGACACCCTGTGCTCCCACTCTGGCCAAGCCCCAGCCCCAGCGAGCCAGTACACACCCTCCTGCTGGTTGTTTTGCTTAAACAAAACAGAGAGGGACATGCTAAGCTCATCCAAAAGTGTTCAGTGACTCCGTAATAATCGAAACTGGACAAGCCTGATGTAATAGACACTACTGGTCATCTACGCAACATCCATTTACTCTTCCTCCTGAGCTAGTAGAACCCAATTTTGCTCATGTATGCACCCTCCTCTAGAAAAGACTGCCCCATCCCCATCCATAAGGGGTGGATCCTCATGGGTCTAAGCCAATCATCTATTCCTCAATCACTCATTTATTCATTCAACAAACACTGAGAATAAATATTTTATTTTTAAAGAGAAAGAGAGAGACAGCGAGAGAGGGAACACAAGCAGGGGGAGTGGGAGAGGGATTTTATTTATTTAAAGATTTTATTCATTACTGAACATCTGTTTTGTGTTGGACATAGCTCTAGGCACTGAGGATAAAGTCATGGGTTAAGCCTCAGTATGGGACGCAATTCTAGCCAAAGAGATATGGCTGAAGGAGGCCTCTGGGAAAGGTATCATCATTTCTAATGAGTAATGAAGGCTGGTTGGTTGGTGGAATGAATGAATGGATGATTAAATGAATGGATTTCCAAGTTCCCATTCATCTGTAATAGACATGCAAATTCTTTACGTACACTGGAAGTAGGATTGAGAGGCCTGGGTTTTATCCCTGGTTCTTTTATGAACTGATCATAACCCTGGGTCAGGTCATACCCTCTCTGAGCCTCAGTTTCCCCATCTGCACATGGAGAAAATTGAGCTAGTCTCTGTGGACCCAACACAAGCTTTGGAACCAGAAGCTCTGAGAGAAATGTTGACTTTCCCCTTCTTGACGTGTGACCTCCGGCACTTCAGAGCGCCTCTCTGTTACGGTTTCCTCATCTCTGAGATGAAGATTTATGGCCCCTTCCAACATTTCCATTAAGTCACAGCAGAGTTGCCTGGTTACTTGTGTTGATGGAAATAGTAAAAACCTCTAGGAAAGCAGATTGTGAGGAAACCAACTCCTCAGTGCAAACACACACATACACACAACCAGGGAGGGGGACCAAGCTGCTCCTTTCAGAGCAGCTGTGACCACCTTCCTTCTGAGTACTGAGTCTGGTCACGGGGGGCACAAGGCTCTTGAAGCCAACTGGTTGTATCTGGGGCTCGTGGCCTCCTTTGACACTTCATCCCCAAGAGCTAAGTAAGAGCTACCCTAAGAATCCCAGAGCTTGGCCCTGCTGGGACACTCCTGTGGTTCTACTGCAAAAGATATTAAGACTTTAAAGCTCCAGGCCCAGCCTGGTTGGCAGTGAGTGTGCAAACTGTGTTGCACCTCAGGCCCCATGCCCCACAGGTACCAATTAACTAAATTGAGCATTAATGGTAGACTATCAGGCAGTTTTAGATCTCATATTTTTAAGGTGCTCAAATGTAGGGATTCCTGAGCTATTTCACTCATTTAAATGGTATAACCATAATTGCTCATTTTTGAGAGCAAATTAAAAATAAAGTAAGAGACCGACCAGAAACACTCCTCTTACCATAGTTAAGCCCACCCAGCCTAACTAAAATTTCTTTGGTCTGAAATTAAATCAATTCTGTGTTGTTAGTGTGATCTGATCAGTACTATATATGAAGGCAGATTAATAGGAAATGGGCAGATAAGTATATTATGATTTAATCAGTGATTTATGTTTGAAGACTTGATCTTTCAACACTCAGACAGAAGGATTAGTAAAAGAGGTCTTCAGTATCAGAAAGGTTGGGAGCCAGCAAGCAAAATGTTGAATGTTTTGACAGGGGTCTCCTGGTGACTATATCCCTCCCTTTGATGTCTGGCCCCTAAGAACCTCTGAGCTGTGTCGGAGTGTCCCCAAGGCACAGATCCAAGGGAGAAAGGGGAAGAGACACTGTGCTAACAGTGACTAATGTCATTTCCAGTTAACTGGCTCTTGGCAGATACACTACAGATGTTCAAATGACCTCATTAGGGACTAGGATGTCAACAACAAGACAGATACAAATAGAACCCTGCTTAAGATTCCTGCACATCCCATGGCTTTGGAATCCCTTAACTCATTTCCCAAGCTTACCAAAGGGTGGGAATTTCAGGTCATGGTATGTGGCATCAGAAAGACCTTTAGGCGAGATGGCATTTATATTAGTTGAGTAGGCTGGCTTTGCTTCAATGACAGAGAATCCCCAAAGCTCTCCCTCACTCCCCATCCCATTTCACTTTGTGGGTCATCTTCATCCTTTTTTTTCTTTTAAATTGGTTTCATTTTTTTTTTAAAGGTTTTATTTATTTATTTGACAGAGAGAGAGATAGTGAGAGCAGGAACACAAGCAGTGGGAGTGGGAGAGGGAGAAGCAGGCTTCCCGCCAAGCGGGGAGCCCGATGCGGGACTCGATCCCAGGACCCTGGGATCATGACCTGAGCCGAAGGCAGACGCTTAACGACTGAGCCACCCAGGCGCCCGGTCATCTTCATCCTTTGCTATGTCAGATGGGCTCTCCCCAGACAACACGGGAAGAGGAAGTATGGTCTCCAGACATGTTCAGGCTTACATTTAACCAGCCTCTGACCCCAAAGGAAAGAGAGAGCTTGCATCTCTGAGTCACCATATATAAATTCCTGAGGAAGGGCTTTGGCCGGGTTGAATCAAGTGTTCATTTATTATAATATGCATGGCTAAGGCTGGATTCGTACATCTGCCTCCCTTCCTAGACTATGAGCTTGGAAATGAGTCCCACTCCGCTTCCTGTCTGTAGCCTCTCCCAGCCTGGGGCCACCCTGTGAGGAACACTCGGTAAACATTGGTTGAGTCGTATGTATTCGCAAACCCAAAGGTTTTTTCTGGCAGACCCCCTCAGCAAACCAGGAAGACAAGAACTAAATGTAGGGAAGCCTGGTGACAAGCGTGATTCATAAACCAACTAGTCAACTGATCACATGCTGTTCTGTTCAACAGCAGCAGCAATTCAGGGCACGCCCTGGAGATATTTCATCCAATAAACTCCTTCCAGAGCTAGTAAGAAACAAATTTCTTGCATGCTGGTTTACAAAGCATTTTTACATGATTTCACTTCAACACAAATCAAGAAATAATCCTGAGAGTCTTCCAGGTGCCCAGCACTATGCTCAGTGGTAGGTGAGCTATGGCAGTGGAAGCAGACACGGTCCTTGTCCTCAGAGAACTCTCCGTGAAGGACTAAAGAGAGACAGCAACTAATTGAAGAGAGAATAAAAACTGATGTACTTATACAGAACATTCACTGTGTGTCAGGCACTGGGCTATGTGCCTGACACATATTAAGTCAGTTAATCCTTACAATAGTCCTTTGAGATGGATACTATTCTTAGTCTTGGAAGTTGGGTGACTTATCCAGGGTCACCAGCCGGCGAACCACAGAGCCAGAAAGCAAACCCACGTAGCTTGGCTCCCAAATCTCTGCAAGTAGCTATAGCACCACTCCCCCAGTCAACAATAGTGTCGTGAGAGTTCAGAGGGAAAGTAGATGGGTTAAGGAAGGCTCTCACATTTAATCCAGTCAGGAGGTCAGAAAAGACCTTCTTAACTGAAGCTTGAAGGACGAGCACATTTTAACGTCACAATGACAAGACACCGAGCGCACTCTAAGGCAGACACCCTTCTGCATTGACGGAAAAATCCAGGCTGGGTGAGACTGCGTGACTTGTCCAAGTTCACACAGCAAGAAGGGAAGACTCAGATCTTACAGCCAGCCAGGCCTGCTGATTCTTAGCATCCAGGGTCCTTCCCACCAGTCTCTGCACAAAGGCCGAAGCAGCGGCTACTATAAGCTGTGTTCACAAGCCTCCAGGGAAGTCCAGGTATAACACCCCTTGGCATTCTCCCAATCGCCCTAGCATAAATAATCAACAGGCTGATGGGCACACATCTCATAAAGCACATCCTATAAAGAACTTAGAAGCAAACTGTTTTTCTGGCAATTGAATTGAAGGAATGTGTTTGTTTGTTTAACTTAGAAGTTAAAACAGAATGACCCTGTCTTGAAAATTGGGAAATAACAATCAAGTTATTTGCTTATGTTCATATTTAAAATTAAGGGGTATTCATTCATAAGAGCAAATGCAAAATAAGGGGGGTGGTTTAGAATACTGGCTAGGGATTAAGAGCCTTTAGAGAGGTGGATCATTATTCATCCAGCTACCATGATTAACAGTTCAAAAACCACTCTATGCTCTTCCCCATATCTGGGGCAGAATAGAAGATGTGGGGGTTTTTTGCTTTTTGTTTTTCTGAAAGCAAAAGCCACCTTTCTTTCCAGGGAATGCATTAGAATGAGGAGTTTCCATAGAGCTGGAAAAAAGCCAGGATATTTGGGAGTCAAGGTCCCCGGCCCCTCCCCCTCACTGCCATCCTGGCAGGGGAGGGTAAGTTAAGTGCTCAGGCTGAGAGTTCAGTTGGCAGGGAAGAAGGGGCTGACTCCATCTGGAAGCACACCAGAAGGGGCACGGTGTAGGTGGGGCGAGGTGGCAAGAGCAGGATAACAAAGTCATACTATTAACAACAGACAGTTACCCGTTATGGAGGACTGACTATTGCCAGACACTAGTCGATGCGCTTCACATAATTAGCTCATCTAAGTAGGCTGATACAATTGGTATCCTTATTTTGCAGGAAAGGAACCAGACACAGGGCTTCCCTTGCTCACGACTGTATTTCTAGAAAGCCAGAGGAGCCAGAATTCAAGAGGTGTGACTCCAACATCAGCACTCTTCCCTGGGAGGCTACAGCAACAGGGTCATCAGGGAATCACCACCCTGTTGACTGAGGTTTTGAGACCCTCTCAAGGCCATCCAGAGAGCACCTCTTTTATGAGCTCTGCTGGCCTTGAACTTGACGCTCTCGGGTCAGTTTTGGTTTATAGCCACCTTCTTACAAACTGTCAGCTTAATTTGGGCCCCAGAACCTCCTTCCCTGGGGAGTTGGAGTGGGGGTGGGCAGTGGAGAGAAAGAGAGAGAGAGAGAGAAAGAGACAGAGATAGAGGGACTAGACAGTCACTTTTGAAGAAGTCAAACAGATTTATAACCAGCCTCTCACCCAAGTGATGAAAACGCTATTGTTGGGGCATCTTGGCACCAGAAAGGAAGAGAGAGATTTTCCTGAATCATTTCTCATTTTTTATTTAGGCTTCACACTTTTCCTGGGGCCTCTGGGCAGCCTTCCAGAACCCATCCCCAGGACTGCCTCTGGGTTTAGAGGTAAGCGATCTGTCCCTCCCAGGCTGGGGAAGGGGCGGGGGCTGAGGCCCGGACAAGCCATGCTTGGCTCAGCCCCCTGACATTGTACACTCTAATGCAATGTGAAGTAGCACGTCTAAATAGCCTGTCCAACTTTTTTGATGTTCTTGAACCCACAGATGGGATTCATTTCCACACTGTTCGCAAAATGTAAACGATACAAGGACATTAAAGAGCATTAAACTACTTGATGACATTTTGGTCACATTAATGAAAAGTGGCATTTTTTAAACTACCAGAAAGAAAGAGAAAGAGGGTGGGGGCAGAAAGGGGAGGGATGAAGAGGAAGAGAGACAAAGCAGGGAGGGGGAAGGAGGAATAGGAGAGAGGTTGGAATCCATTTCAAATGTAGAAGAAATACTGGCAGTCCCAGCTCTTACCAACCCAGTTGGGATTTCATTGCGTAGGACACAAGAAGCAGACATCTCTGGTGACTAGACAGATCTGCAGAACATTCCAACGCCTATATAGGAAGCTATGCAGAGATACTAATACTTTAGCGTCCACTTCCAGACTGACTAGTTTGGCCAACATACTACTGGGACACAAGAGATAGCAGGAGGAATGTCAAACTCACCTCCTCCAGGTAGCCTTCCCTGAGTGTCTCCCCAGGCTAGATTAGGTGTCTATTCTCTGGACGCCTGAGGACTCTAAGTTTATCCTCATCACAGCCCACATCGCCTGCCTTGTCATTTAATCACTGATTAACTTGCTGGAAACTCCCCCCAACAGTGGGCTCTTCAAGGGCATAAAACAAGGACTAGGAGCATAGGTTTGAAGAGACAAATTCGCCTGGGCTCCAATCCCAGTTCGCGCATGAATCAGTTTTATGACCTGGAGAGAGTAAATGAATTTCCCTGGGCCTCAGCTGTGCCATCTGTAGATTGGGGTAAGAAGAAAACCTAGCTCACAGAACTGTAGGATGCCTGAATGAGGTAATGAGTAAAAAATACCCAGCACCATGCCTGGTACACATACTCAACACATGTTGCAGATTAGCATCAGCTTCATGTCCAGCACCCCAAGTACTTGGCACAGGGAAGGCCCTCAGTAAATACCGTCAAAGAAATGAGTCTCAACAGACTGAAAGAGAAGAAAAAAAAATCACTTATAAAGGGGACTAAGGAATTGGACCTGGAGCCACAGAAACTGCAAATGGGTGGCAGAGACATTTTATAACTCACTTATCAAGTCCTGGGCACCTTGTTTTAAAATAAAAATTTCTAGTACTGTGTTATCTCTCAAGAATGCCTAGGGAGATGTCCTGCTCATTCCTCCAGTGAATGGGGTGAGCAACCCCCAACCCTCCAACAGCCTGTGCGCCCCCTCCCCTCTCCCTCTGCCTTGGCAGGGCTTTCTCTTTCCAGTCCTGGTGGTTACATTAATTGCTAATGACAATGGCAACCTTCACTCTGTGTGGTTTCCTGCCCAGATTCTGGATCCTTTACAAGGCTCTCTTTTCTTTTTTTCCCAGATAGGAAATGCAACCCGAGATGTGTGAAGAAAAAAACAGTGTGCTTATTGTCATAGCCTCCACTCCTCGCTGGGCTCCCAGGCCGGCTGTGTGTGCTCTGGGGTGTCTGCCCCGCCACAGGGAAGAATAAACCCAGACTCAAATCATAGGAAATTCATCAAGTGTGCTTCTCAGAACTCTGTCTTTCAAGGTCTGTTTCCCTGCCATATGATCTCTATAAACCAAATCACTGTTAGCCAGGGCACAGGACCAGAGGCGCCGGAGGCTCATGGATAATGAATGCCAAATGCATGTGACAATAGACTGATCAGGGAGCCGAATGGAAATTTCTGAGTCGTGCTTTTATATGTATGTACCTACATACACATATGCATACATATGTGAAACCCCGTGCCCACATACGTGCACGCACACACAAGTCAAGCAAACAGTATACCTTAACCTAGGCCACTGTGATCCTTGGTGCCAGACTCATCTAACTCACCTCTCAATAACTCTGTTAAATTATCAAGACAAAGAAGGATAAAATGAAAGAGAAAAAAAGTCAGATCCCAGTTTAGCTGGGCATACTCGACATAGAAGAATCACGGACTTGACTTAGAAATTCAGAATGCCTTTCACTCAGGGGCGAGCAAAGGACCCAACGCACACGGGGCTTCACCTAAAAAATGTAAAACAAGGACTCATCCAGGCACCAAGGGTAAATGGGAGGAACTGCCCTCAATTCAACGGATTATTGTGTGATCTTTCCCAGTAATCATTTTGACTCCTGGGTCTGACTGACCCCTTCACTCCATAAGCAGGTTGCCAGTGTGACAAGGTAAGAGACGAGAACACGGGACAGAGACTAGCAGGGCCACCAGCTAAAGGCAAAAAGGTAATTAATGTTACAGCCTTTTAGATTCTAGAAAATACTGCACTTAAAACTGCAAGTCAACTAAGCGGCTGTCGGCAACCAATAAATGCTTCCATATTCACAGGCATCAGCAATCTTTCCTTACAAAAAAAGTAATAATACATACATATTAATGGATCACATTTTGTCCTTTGGGGAGCATAATTTTTAAAAGGGCCAAGGCAGCAATAATGCTTCCTTTAAAAATTCTAAATGCTGTAATTGTTTTCTCTGAATTATGGTGCTAGGATTTAATTAGCGATGAATGTTCGGTATGGGGTTTGGACATTTTTGATGAATTCAGCCAAACAGAAAAGTAGTCTTGTCCTCATTGCTCCCTCCCTGTCCCCCGCCCCTCTTCCTTCCCCAGCACCCTGTAATGTGCCTGCGCATGAGAACATGTCCACGTAGGAATTTTCTGCAGTTTGGCCATAGTTAAGAAGGAGATTGCTGTAACCACAGTTCAACGAGGAATACGAAACGTGGTCAGTGAGGTCATGCAATTCAGCACAAGTTTTGAGGTTTTCTAGTTATAAGGAGGAAAACTAATAAAATGCAAATGGTAGGAATTTCTCCTTGGCGATGTTCTTATCACTAGAAAGAAGTCGCCCAGGTCTTGGGCCTGGGCTCTTGAGCTTCAGGGGCTCATGAGCAGCGGGGCTGAAGATGTGAGAGGGAGGGAGGTGGGAGGAGGAAAGGGCTTTCTTCATTCATCCAACGAATAACCATTAAGCAAAGCAGAGTCTGGGTCCAGACCCCGAGCTGGGCACTGTGCACAGAGCCCTGGCAAGGGAACACTTGCCTGGGGATAAACACAATCGCTTTGTTCTTCTCCAAACCACTTCTTTGTAAAAGCAGCTGGAGAGAAGCCCAGAGCAGTGGCCATCCACACAGGCCGAATCCATGTGGCCTACACAGTGGGGGCCCTGGGGGCTGTGCCCAGGCCTCTCCTCCACCTTCAGGACTGCTTTCATTTGGGACCTGGAGGCTGTTCCTGAGTTCCCAGTATCCTCTATTAACATGCAAATGCCCCTGGGAAAGGTCGCACCTTGAGACCCCACCAGCTAACCTCTTGCTCACCAGTTACTTCTTAGCAAGGATTAGCAGAAATAGAACACCGAAAAGGCTGGGAGAGTGGGGGGAAGGTTAGGGCTTGTGGGGAAGCGAGGTAAAAGACCTCTTCCTACTGACATTTTCCTAGACAGTCGATGTGCTTTAATTCAACACAACAAATCAATATACTTCTTTTAATAATGGCTGATCTTTGAAAACTGTAAAACAAAACGAAATTTCACTTGCAGAACTGCTGTCCCTGCCTTGGTTACACCATTAGAATCGCCTGCTTCAAAATTTTGCCCAAATAGTAAAAATGCGGCCTCCCAAAATGGCAGGCCATGGTGGGGAATGGAGGGTTTTCCCCACTCTGTCTGGCGCCCCCATCCTGCCTCTCCCTATCATCCCCCCTTCCTTCATTCCTCCCTTTTATCCCCTCCTATCACACCCTTCCTCTTCCTCACCGTCCCCCGCTGTAGGTGTCTCGAGAGTGCCCTTGAGACCCATTGGTCAGCGGCTCCGGGGTTTTCAACGTTCCTCTCAATAAAGTCTTTAAAATGCCATGCTGGGGAGAGTCAAGGGTAAGAGCATAGCATGCCAAATTAGCCAGAAAGACGTGGGTTCAAATCCTAGTGCTGCCACTCCTAGATACTGGAGACAAGTGACTTATACTCTCTAATCATTAGTTTCTTCATTATTTATCTATTGAGGGGAATAAATAAATAAATAGTGCCTAACATAGTGGCACACAGTTAAGTACTCAATAAATATCTGCAATTGCTATTGTTATAATATATCTGATATGTCTTTTATCTTAGAGTCCCATTTCTTATGAAATGGGATTCCATTCCAAAATGACATTCATGTAGTTTTTTTTTTTTTTTTTCTTTTTAAATGCACCATAATATACATACCAGTGAGTGCAGGCCTTAAAAGTTGTTCTCTTAGGGAAATGTTTCCTTATTTCAGCCTTGCTGTCAATGATCTTAATTGTTATTCATCTATCCCTTTATCCACTCAACAAATATTTGTATGCCCCTATTATGTGCTCAACACTTAGGATCCAGAGATGGGCCTATCTGATCCCTGGCTTCCAGGAGCTCACACCTAGTGGGTCAATGCCGAGTGAGCAATAGCAGGTGTCCATAAAGAGCTATGAGAAAGTTGTCAGTAAAGAACCAACTGTCTGATGTAGCTGGGGAAGATATCCAGAGAGGCATTCAAGTTGAGTAGTAACTAAAGGAGAATAATATTTGTTGCAATTTACTAAGACTCTTCTAGGTACCAGTCACTGAACTAGGGGCTTTATCATTTTAATGTGTTCTACATAATAATCACGCAAGGTAAGTATTATTCTCATTTTGCAGATGAGAATCCTGAGTCTCAAGGAGTTTAAGAAAGGTGCCTATAATCTTACAACTGAAATTTCAAACCACATCAGTGGGGTTCCCAAAACCTGTGCTTTTCCTTGCAACCTAATGGGCCAATTCAAAAGTCACTCAGGCAAGAAAAAGGGAAGTAATGGTCTTGTTATTCATAGGCACATCTCCAGTTTTTGTTTTTTATTATGCAGTATTTTATATATACAAAATAATTTGCTAATGTATTTAAGTTTATTAAATAGAAATGTATATTTATCTTAGAAAATACTGGAAAGCACAGTATATATGTATAATATAAAATATAAAATTTTTTTTAGGTAAATAACATGCTAGGCATTTTTATACTTAGAGGAAGAGGGTTATATCTATACACAAATATGATCATATTTTGATATGTACGTACAAGTTCCTTAAGATTTTATTTATTTATTTGACAGAGAGAGACACAGCAAGAGAGGGAACACAAGCAGGGGGAATGGGAGAAGGAGAAGCAGGCTTTCCATGGAGCAGGGAGCCCAATGTGGGGCTCGATCCCAGGATCCTGGGATCATGACCTGAGCCGAAGGCAGATGCCCAACCACTGAGCCACCCAGGTGCCCCTATAAGTTCCTTTTTCCACTTTACAACAGATCAAGAACATGTTTTGATGTCATCATACACACATGTATACCATCTTTATTAGTCACTGTTAAGTGTTCTTTAGATGGATAGATACCATCGTTTATTTAACCTATTCTCTCTGCAGATGCCTAGCTTAATTTCAATTTTTAAAATTATCATGAATAACGTTGTGATGATTATCCTTTGCACAAATGTCTCTGTGTATTTGTCCAGTCACTCTCTCTCTCTCTCTCTCTCTCTTTTTTTTAAAGATTTTACTTATTTGAGAGAGAGAGAGAGAGCACAAGCAGGGAAGGGGGCCAGGGGGAAGGGAGAAGCAGACTCCTGGATGAGCAGGGAGCCCGATGTGGGGCTCGATCCCAGGACCCTGAGATCATGATCTAAGCCAAAGTCAGACACTTAACTGTCTGAGCCACCCAGACGTCCCTGTCCAGTCGTTCTCTTAAGATAGATTTTGGAAGGGGAATTGCTGGGTCAAATTTTCAAGGTCTTTGATATATGTGGCCCAATTGTGTTTCATCATGTGTGAATTTATACTTCCATTTACAATTTGTGAAAGTGGCCTGACATTTGTTTTTACGTAGCTATGTTCTCCACTTTATCTTACTGGTTTTATAAGAGGTCTTTATATGTCAAGGCTATGAACCTTTTGTCTTTTGTATATTTTATGGTATATTTGTTAGAAATATTTTATAGAGTGAAATCTATAATATTGTTTCATGGTTTTGGCTGTTGATGCAATATTTAGGAGAGCCTTTCCTAATCATGACCCTAAATTTTCCCTGAGATATTCTGTGGCCTCACCTTTTATATCTTATCTTTTAATCTATCCAGAATTTAATGTGATATATGGTAGGAGGAAAGAATCCAAATCAACATGTCTCTAGGTACCACCTCCACATATGAAATACTACTTCTATTGTATACCAAATAATAGTATGAAGGAGTTTTCTGTTCTTTTCACTGATCTAGTTGTCTATTTTCACCCACAGGACCATGCTGTTTTAATTAATACTGTTCTGTAGTATATCGAATGTCTGGCAATGCTAGTCTCTTATCACTTTTCTTTTTCAAAGCTATTTATATGATTTTTTTCTGGTTTCTTTCTTTCAAAAGTGAGGGTATAGGTTGGGGAGAACTTTTAAAAGTGTGGCAGTAATATGTATGATAAAGTGTGTGTGTTTTAAAAAAAAATCAGTCTCACAACTTTATAGTCACACTTGGTTCATTTCCATACTGAATGGGGTAATTCTGGTGTTTAGAGTCAAGCATGCCCCATCTATCACTCGACCTATTATATCCTGTTGGCTAAGAACCTTGGCAGGAGGTTTTGCTCATTCTGTCTATATGAAAAGGCGATATAATAAGGCAGTGGCTGAGAACACAGATATAGCTGTGTGGCCTTGGGAAGGCATTTAACCTCTCTGAGCCTCCATGTCCACATTTGTAGTAGAGGGGTGACAATACACTAACCCATAACATACAAGCTGCATGTGGAAGGCTCTTAGAAGAGTGGCTGGCACAGAGGAAATATTCCGTGAACATTAACTAGTACCTTCATGTACCCGTCCATGGTCTTGTCATTCTAGGGGTCTGCTAATAAGTCTTAACTTGGAAGAGGGAGACTGAAAGGAAGATACGAAATTGGGAAAAATGAGTTAAAAAATATTTCATAAGCCTCTGCAAATGTTTATAGGGATGAGTAATTGTCATTAAGTTGTTGTTCCTCGTGGTGTCCAGGGTACTGGTAAAACAAACTGTGGCCTGGCCATAGAGTGGGGGCCACACGGTGTCAGAAGAAGGCTTACCACATAAGGACCCTGAACCAGCCAGGTCATCCGACCCCACTGCAGATTCTACTTAAGGCCCTTGTCTTGACCTCTGTTGATCCTGTCAGCTCAGAGCTCACACTTGACTTCTCATTCCGCTCTCCCTCCCGCCTCTGCTCAGAGCAGATCTCCTCCCCTGCCAGCTCAGAATCTGAGCGTGGGGATGAGACTGAGCTCTGGAGTCGGACTGCCTTGGATTAAAACACCAGCTCTGCTACAAACTACTGCGGTATTAGAACTGGAGTTTTCTTCAGCAGAAAAAGTGGGGATGTTATGCCTTCCTTGCCAGGTTACCATGGGGATTAGGTGAGAATAATACACATAAGTGCATTTTATAGAGTGCCAGGCACAGAGTAGGTGCTCAATAAATGTTACTGCATCAGTAAAAAACGTTGGATTCTAATAGAAAACCCAATTCAAACTGGCTTAAACAATGAAGGACAATTATTGGGTTATATAACTGGAGATTGAAGAACAAGCTGGGCTTCAGGAACAGTTTGATTCAGTAGCCTGACTATGCCACCAAGAATTCGTTCGTTTGTTCATTATTTCCTCTCCCTTTACTTTGCCCTTCCCAGAATCAGCTTCATCTTAAGGCTGTCTCCCTCTCATGATCACAAAAATGGCTGCAAGTACCTGGAGAGAAAAACACAGGGCCACCGCCAGAAATTTCTCCAGGTACCCCAGGAAGAGCTCTTCTAGGAACCCCCAGCAAACTTCTCTTGTTGTAGCTCAATAGCCAGAATGCAGTCACAGGCCTGTCCCTGAAGCAGTTGACTATGGCCGGAAGATGGGATTGTGCACACCAGCCTTGGTCTGGAACACACGCCCTGGGTGTAGAGTCACCTCTTTGCTGTTGTTAGAACTGTGCAGAGGCAGGAGGATGAAACTGGACCAAACATCAGAGAAATTACCAAAAGAAGGGGCAACTGCGGGGGGAATTACCAAAAGAAGGAATACTGGGGGAACTACCGCAAGGCCCACCCTTCATGTTCCTGGTCCCCAGTGGGGCACAGATGAGTAGGTGGGCGAGTCTCCATTGAAACCAGAGACAGGGAAAATGGCAATAATAGTAATAATAATATACGGAGTTTCTCTTTAAAGTTAATATTAAAAAATAGCCTTTGGAAACTACAAAAATATTCTTGCTCCACACCACTAAAGAACATGTGCTAAAAGCCCAGGATCAAGTCATCCGCACAACTGGTGTTTTTCTTTTGGATTCTGTCAGTCCCTGGGACCTTTCTCTGTAGGCGGCTCCCTTTCTCTTTGCCTCTTTCTGCTTCCCTTTCCTCCTCTGTTTACATTTTATTGGCCTCAAGTACCTGGGAAGGAATCTGCAAGGGCAGGGACAGTGGGCTCAAGGCCTGAGTGAGCCCTCGTTCCTACTCAGCCTGTCCCTGCTTCTGAGTGAAGCCTGGTCTCCCGAAGGGTTCAGAGGTGGAGCCCAAGTGGGCCCTTCACGCCTCCAGGTTGCTAAGTAACAAACACTTCAAGTTTGGAAATCTTTATCCACACCGGATATATTATCCTGGCAAATTGGACTTTCAGATCTGGCAGCAATGGAAAGAGTAACTTTTTTTTTTTTTTTTAAATAGAGACAATTTAGATGATTTCAAAGACATCTGGTCTCTTTTTCCAGCAACGTATGACTCTTCTCTTTCACTAAGCACATTGGATCCAAATACTTCACGTGTACAAAAGCACAAGGTCCCTGAAGAAAAAAGTGGACTCACAAAGTGCTGCCAGTTGGAAAGGCCTGGAACCCACTAGGGCAATAGCACCAGGGCACATGTCCTTCCTCCTTCCCTTTATTTGAGGCTTCTTTTAACCTAGTTTCCTCCAAGGACTCTTTCTTCTCTGTCTTATTCTCTTGGTTGCTGACTCCCTTCCTGCCCTCTGTCTGGTCTTCCTTCCTTCCTTCCTTCCTCCTTCCTTCCTTCCTTCCTTCCTTCCTTCCTTCCTTCCTCCCTCCCTCCTTCCTTCCTTCTTTCCTTCCTTTCTTTCTTTTCTTTCTTTCTTTCTTTCTTTCTTTCTTTCTTTCTTTCTTTCTTTCTTTCTTTCTTTCTTTCTTTCTTTCCTTTCTTTCTTTCTTTCTTTCTCTCTCTCTCTCTTTCTTTTTCTTTCTTCTCCCCCTTTGCCTCATTCCCACTGTTGTCTCTGCAAACTTCCATCCAGCCTTCTCTTTTCCTCTCCATCCTTCCTTCTCCCAAGTCCAAATGACACAAGGACAAAAGACACCATAATGGCTTATGGCCACGGACTCTTGGTCTTCTTGCCCCACCCCTCAGTGGGGTATAGAGTTGGTCATTCCACTTTCCTTCTTAAATCACAGTCGGGGTAATCTCAGGGCAGAAACTCTTACCCCTAACTTCTTTAAAAGTTTTTTCAAGACAAACCCAAACACCAAATACCTTCTCCACCTGCTTGCTAATATCTAGAATTCCTCCAACAGAGAACATTACATTCCACAATTAAAGACCAAGTTTCAAACATAAATAATAAACAATCACATCTGGGTAGCTCTTAACAGTTTTCCAAACAGGTCCAGCTGTTTTCAACCAATTCCCTCATTTGACCCCCACACTAATCTGGAAATTGAAGCATTATTTTACTCTCATTTGAAAATGAGGAAACTGAGGCTCAAAGATGTTAAGTATCTTTCCAAAAGTGGCTCTACCTTAGTTCTGTCTGATGCTAATGCCCATATTCTTCCCCACTCCATCTCACTTCTCTGAGAGGGAACCATAATAACCTGAAATGAGTGTGAATCTTTCCCTAATTTCTTCAGACTCAAAATGCCTCCCCCCCCCATTCCTATCCCTCTGACATCTTCAATTTATAGTTATTACTGGTGGAACCTGTCAGTGGGGTATGCTGCCACCAGATGGCAGATGATACTCTGGTTTAAGGGTAAGCTCCAGATTTTTACCATGAGAGTCAAATGTTTCTCTGCATTTTATCATTTTATAATCAAAATTATAATTCATGAAAAAACAGGTTAAGCATAGCAGTATCCACATCTATATACAGGATACAGAGAAGACATACATTTAGAGGAACAAATTTACAGGTTGATTATTTGCCTATTAAAATGCTCACTGACAATTAACAAGTGCAACTCAGTCTAATTCTGCCCACAAAATCACTTCAAGTTTCCAAGATATTGGCCACGGTACTCTAGGGTTACTGCCTTCCCAACCTGTCCATTCAATTCCCCAAACACTAGCTGGAAAGGAGAAGTCAGAGTGGTTCTCAAACCTAAGAGTACCTCCGAATCACCAGGAGGGCTAGTTCAAGCACAAATGTCCAGGTCTCAATTCCTGTTTCTGATTCAGTAGGTGTGAAGTGTGGGCTCAGAACTAGCATTTGTAACAAATTCCCAGGTGATGTTGATGCCATGGTTCTGGGGACCACATTTTGAAAACCACTGGACTGTGGCCAGCCACCCTGTCTGGCTCTCATAGGTTCCCCTTTTCCCCTCACCTCTCACCAGCACCATAGAGGAAGGAGTTTGAGCCCCATGGTCTCCCAGCCACAGCCTGGGGTCCTACTGTGAGTAATTAACCAACAGCCTTAAATACTGTTCCTGGCACCAAATGAACATTGTGTCACTTTTTTTTCCTTCCTTCCTTCCTTCCTTCCTTCCTCCTTTATTTAGAGAGAGAGAAAGAGATTGAGAGAGAGAGAGAGCATGTAAGTGGGGGTAGGGGCAGAGGGAGAGAGAGAGAGAGAATCTTAAGCAGACTCCATGCCCAGTATGGAGACCCACACAGGGCTCAATCCCATGACCCTGAGATCATGACCTGAGCTGAAATCCAGTCGGAGGATTAATGGACTGAGTCACCCAGGTGCCCCATGTCATTTTTGATACATATTTCTGCTGCTCAGTGCCTTCTGATCAGATATTCTGTGATATCAATGCCTATCAGAACTTTGTGTCTCATTAATTATAGTGATAGAAAATGCTAGCATTTACGAAAGCTGCCTACACTGCGGTGTTGCTTCATGACCTCATCTAACCCCCACAATTCTAAGAGAAAGATACCATCGCCATCACCCTTGTACAGATGGGAAGGCAGAGGAGCAAGATTATAAAACCACTGAGTTACAGAGCCTGGACTAAACACCAGTTTCTCTCCAGAACATAAGCTCTCTCAGTCACCACAGATACTAATTCCAGGTTTTCAATTTGGATAATAGAAGTTGGATTCTGGCTCCCTCGAGTCAGTTTCTTCTAGTTCCTACAGCTTTTAGCCCTAGCATTAGCCCCATTGGTCTATGTCCCAGCCCACCAGCCAGCCAGGATGCCCCATGAAGTCCCCTGTTCTAAATCCCCTGCCTCAGTCCACCATACTGGATGAAGGTGAGAAACAGTTAGAAATGGAGACCCCAAGTCTCTTCCATGGTCTTAGGCAACAAACATAGATTCAGATGTATTCTCCAGGTGGTACTTTCTAAGGCAGGGAAGTGGAATCAGCCACTTTATAATGAGCTTCTATAAATGTTATGTTGGTGAGTTGAAAGAGCATCATAAGAATTTCTCTCTTATTTATGAAAGAACTAGCAAACATATTGTGAAAGAAGAAAGTGAGCTGGGGGGATGGAGAGGGAAAGAAAGAAGGGAGGGAGGAAGGAAGGTAAGGGGGTGGCAAGGAGGGGAGGAAGGAAGGGAGGGAGGAAGGGAGGAAAGGGGAGGAATGAGGAGGGAGGGAGGAAGGCAGGGAGGAGAAAGGGAGGAAGAAAGGAAGGGAGGGGGGAGGGAAGAGGGACAGAAAACCAACCTGGGAGAAAACATATCAAAGGAACAAAAGGAAATCTTTGCAGTCCTCTCAGGCTATAGAACATCTTAATAAGAATATAAATTCAGGAACAGAAGGGCTGAAAGACAAGATAATGAGGTTAAAAACAAACAAAGGAGATGGAGGATCTAAGGAAACAAATTGAGGACACCACATCATTATAGAACTAATACAAAAATTAGAGCAAGGAACAGGTATATTCCACTAAGAATAAATTAGATGGATGAGAGTTTGAGATAATCACAGTAAATGCAGATTAAAACAACTATATTAGAAACAAGTACAGGGAAACTAATAGATTTTTTTAAAGCCTAGTACGTTAAAAAAAAATAAGTTTCCAAACCAGAAGGTAAAATTTTTAAAATTATCTAAATAAATAAAAAAATTGAATATACAAATTGAAAGATATACCATGTTCCAGGAAAATTTAATACAGACAGCTCAAGATAGATCTATATGAGTTTAAAAAATGACACTTGAAACATTCAATCAGGAAAAGCAAATCATTAGGAAGGGTTAAACTCAAGCTGGCCTCAGCTTTCTCCACAGGAACATTTAAGGCCAAAAAGCAGTGTTCACAATAAGAGAGAGAAAATGTACCCCAGGTGTTATAACCACACAAGAATGCTGTGAAATATAAAAAGCAACAGACTTTCTCAAAGCTGAGAAACCAGTAAAACAGCACCTATGGGCCCTTCTTGAACAAAACTACGCGACAATGAAATTCAGGCAATTAAGAAATAAAGAAAAAAAATAACTTAGGAACAGAAACAGCATGAAAGAGCATTAGTGGTGGGTGGTAGGTCTAGTTACTATCTACACTGGTAACAAGCAACGTCTGCAATGAAGCGTACACTAACTGCCTGATTTACTAGGGCAACAGTGCTCACCCCACTCCGGCATGCTGGACCTCCTTTCCCCTGCTTTACTTTTTGCTTTCATTCTAGAGCATGTATCATTTCTAATGCATCATGTATTTTACTCTTTTGTGGTTTCTTACCTGCCCCTGCCCCACGGTAAGTAAGTCAGGGGAGCTGGGGTTGAACAGTTGCAAGAAATACGGAACTATTCTTGTTAGGGAGCAGACAGAGCTATAAGTCTGAACAGTGTACAAATAATCATACAACAAAATCCAAATTTTGAGGGTGTTAATGTCTTACCTTTCACGGCCCAAACACAATGGCTAGTAACATTGAAATGTGGAGTGTCAAAAGACATGATGAGTGCCCTCTCTTGATGCTTTCTATAATCACTTCCATCAACCTTAAAAAGATTTTTCATGAAATACTTGTATTTCAAAAAAAAAAAAAATACAGCAAAGAAGCATGTATTCAATAGCCTGTAGTTTTACACTGGTGTATTTTCTTCTGTTAAATTCCAGGAAAGTTAAAGGTAATACTTCACAGTTTACAATAGTATTTAGAGTTATGATTTCCTTTTTATTAAAGTTTTTTTTAGATATTTATTTTTCTATCTCAGTATGCAAATACAAAGACAACAGTGATGATGTTTATTTATTCTCAATATAAGTTATCTCTGAGTAGTAGTATTTGGGTTATTTTATTACTTTCATGTCTAAACTTTATTATATTAATGATTTATAAGCGCACGAACATTTCTTTTCAAATACAATTGAATGGTTTGCCTTTGTTTTAAGAAAGAGAGGGGCTCCTGGGTGGCTCAGTCGGTTGAGCGTCCAACTCTTGGTTTCAGCTTGGGTTGTGGTCTTGGGGTTGTGGTCTCAGGGTCATGGGATAGAGCCCCACATCAGGATGCTCGGCGGGGGGGACTGCTGCTTGAGTTTCTCTCTCCCTCTGTCCCTCCCCACCCTGTGCATGCTAACTCAAATAAATAAATAAATCTTAAAAAAAAAAAAAAAGGGAAAAACTAGAAGCATATATGTCATGGTGATAGAGATAGAGATATAAAGACAGACAGAGAAACACATCAGATACAGATGCAAGGATAGATGTTTAGCACCCATGGCAGAAATAACAGAACTTGAGCCTTAAACTTTAGTTAACTTGCCCTTCTTTCTGTCTACCAGAACTCCCTTGTGGACTTGCCAGATGGAAGGAAGGAAATTAAAGCTGACTGGAGAACCCACTAGGTGCTTTTCCATAAACTTTTGGTTAAGCTTGTGGGGTAGTAATAATCTCACTATTTTAGAGAAAATAATGAAAAATTTCAAGCTCAGATAGGGTGTGATTTGCCTGATTTCGTATAGTCAGAGGGATGATAATAATAGAGGCAATAACTGTGCACGGAGCTCACACCCTGAGTCAGGCTCCATGCTGAATGCATCCGTGAAGAAGCCCTTTTAACCCTCAAAACAGCCTATGACACCAGCAATTTTTCCTCTTATTTTTGACACATTGCTCAGAGAGAACTGTACGGCCAAACGTCACACAACTAGAAAGAGGCAGGGTCAGGACTGGAATGCAGGTCTGTCCCACACCCACACCCACGCCATTTCCTCTGCTCTGTGCTCCTTCCAGGCTGGAGGAGGAGTGGCCAGGGCTGGTCACCCAGATCTAGTGGAGAGTCAGGCTCCCTCTGGGGGTTCTGCTGCCAGCCAGTCCATGAATCCCCTTGTCCCCTCCTCGGTGTCCCTGGTGAGCTGAACAGGCAAAAGGCAGCTCTGATTAGTTCCTGAGCTGGCTCCAGGGTCAGCCTGGGAGCTCAGGCCCCAGCTCAGCAGGTAATTCTTGGGCTGCTCTGATGCAATAAACCCTCAGTCAGGACAGAGGCCTGACTTACAGTCAGCAGGAATGTAGACACTGGCTCCTTCAGAGGAGCATTAGGAGATCTGTATTCCAAGCCCACTTCTACCATTCCTTTGTGGTGTGACACTGGGGTAGTCACTTGATATCTCTGAGCCTCATTTGCCCCATCACTACAATGAAAGGGTTTCACTACTGAACAATTCCCAAAGTCTCCAGCTCAGTACTTCTGTAATTTAGTCAGAGAATGAGGTCTTCTCTTTAGAAGGGTCTGAGTGGTTGGGAGCAAGGTTCTCTTAGAGAAAGGAAAATGGCAGCCAAGGAGCCAAGCCAGCAAGGAGCAGGAGGGCCTAGATTACCCCCAGATGGGAAAAGAGTGACTTCAAGGAAACAAGTCTTCGAGGCTGTGGGAAGGGGTCTCTGTTGTAGGCCTTCACTTCGTCCCCAGGTGGGTCTTAGCAGCTGGACCACAGGCCTTTATGAGATTATCTGCTAATCATGGCCTGGGCATGAGCACTTGAGAGGTGTCACATGCAGAATGAGATGCTTTTTTACGATGCACTAAAAGAGAGGAAATCGCCTTGGCCTCTTGCCTCGTCCTGCGTTCAGTAAAGAAGCGGGCAAGCAGAGCCAGCCTCCCGTGGGTGAGGGCCCTGAAAGCTCAGAATTTCCACCCAAGGACTGCCATTTCATTAGAGTGTTTGCAGGGAGGGGCTGC
Organism: Mirounga leonina; assembly: GCF_011800145.1. Lineage (NCBI taxonomy): Eukaryota > Metazoa > Chordata > Mammalia > Carnivora > Phocidae > Mirounga > Mirounga leonina. The sequence goes on along the minus strand of NW_023270852.1, from coordinate 2,014,978 downwards.
AGGGGGGGCAAGGGAGACAGCCACCCCCACCCCCGGACGTTTAGGAGAGGCCAGGGATTGCTAAAACCCACAGACACTGAAAGTTTAGAAGAGCCGGGGTCACACACACTACATTAGTAACATTATATACTCATAACCAGAGAGTAAATCACTGGCTCCACTTGGGACAGGAATTTCTCTCCAAATGCTATTATTGCAACAAACTATTATACTCTCTGAAAAGCAGACGGTACCCAGAACCACTGTTCCTCCCACTGACCACTCCCACTCACTGTCAGCGACGAGTTTTACCCCAAAGATAAAACAGAGGATTCAACCACCATCTGCCAACTGCTAGCTAGCTGTGTGCCAGGGTCTGCATCGAGCATGCAAGTATCAGAAGAGTTAAAGCAACCGCGTTAACAGTGATCTGGTCGCTTTCCACGTATTAACTTATTTAAGTCTTACAACAATGCAGATTCAATCCAACAAAAATTAAGTTGATATTATCGTCACCCCTCATTTTACAGACGAGAACCTGAGTCTCAGAGATGTTAAGTGACATGTCCAAGGTCACACAGCTAGTTAGTGGCGGAGCCAGGATGATCCCTCTGTGTGCACTCGTACCAGTCCCATATCTGCGTCTCATAATTTACCGTTCATTTTAAGTATAGGTCTCCGGATTCTCCCTCCTTCAAGGGTGGTCTTTAATCTGAACACCTAGAGGGGGTACCATTCTCTCTCTCCCTCAAGATGTTAGGAAGAAACCTTTTGCTCTTTGCTTCACCCTCTGCTAAGCTCCCTGCCTGGGGACTGGTGGTTTGGGTGGGAATGTGACTTCCATTGGTCCATCTCTTTGTAACAGGCAAGTGACGGGTGGCTTCCCTGGCTAGGGCTGTTGAATCCCTCCTATGTCAGGCGAGGGCACTATGATTCTCCACGCAAGCTGCTCGGTAAAGATCTGTCTGAGGAACCCGATTCTCCCCTCAGGCAGCTGACATCTAGACTAAAATGCGGATTAGGATTCTCATTCTGGTGTTGGGTGCCTGTCAGCTGGGCTGCTGACACTGCACCTTGACCCTGTGTCTATTTCTCAGAATCCAGAAAGGGGAGGAGGTGACGAATTCGCTCTGCAAAACACAAACAACTCCCAGCTCCAGAGTTCAAGGCCCATCCCTGGGCGACTGGAGGAAGCCTGTCCTTCTAGCAGGTTCCCGTGTTCCTGCTGGACCTCGCAGCCACTGTCTGGGCTGGGGGGTTGTCAGCCATTCCTCCACACTAGCCTCAGCCTGCTACAGCTGCATTATCAGCAGGACTCTCTGCCCGAGGTAGACTTTGGCTCTGACTTCATTTTCCTACACGTTGTAAGACTAGGAAAAACTAAACATTTAGCAGAATGTTGGTGAGGATGTGAGAATAATCAGAATAAAAAACATGAAAAAGAAAAAAAGGAAAAAGAGAAAAAAACCTCCAATTGAATACCGGGCATCACGGCTCCTGAAGACTGCCAGGCATGACCTCCACGGGGAACCCCTGCGGTCCCCCATCCTTAGCCCCCTTCCCTGCCTGCCACCATATTGCAGGGATCCCCTTACCAGGGAGCTCCTTCGGCCATGTGTTTCTATCCTGAAACACACCTCTCAAAACTTTTTTGGACTCGGGCGCCTGGGTGGCTCAGTTGGTTAAGCGACTGCCTTCGGCTCAGGTCATGATCCTGGAGTCCCGGGATCGAGCTCCGCATCCGGCTCCCTGCTCAGCAGGGAGTCTGCTCCTCCCTCTGACCCTCCCCCCTCTCATGTGCTCTCTCTCTCATTCTCTCTCTCTCAAATAAATAAAAATAAAATAAAGTCTTAAAAAAAAAACAAAACTTTTTTGGACTCAATAAAGAAGGGAAAAAAATTCCTCACCTCCAGCTTCCTCACTGGTACCACCATCAGTATTCAGGTCATCTTCTGGGTGCTGCTTCAGCTGGGCACCTCAGCTTCCTCCCTGGACCTGCAAACAACAATAAATAAATAAAATAAATATAAATTAATATTTATAAATATTATAAATATTTATATTTATAAATATATATTTACAAATAAAACAAACCATTTCCCCCCACACCAGCCAACTCCCATGTTGGCACCAGGCCAGCAAACCATGCACAGAGAAGTATTCCCAGCACAAAGCAGTTTATCTGCTCCTCTCCTCAAAACTCGCCATTTGGGAGCAGAAGCTGGGTGTCCCTTCATATGACCCAAAAGGCCATCAAAAGTTTTGTCTAAGACCAACAGCACAGGTTTCCCGAAAAAATGACTCTATCCCCAGGAGCCGCAGGAAAGGTGATGAGAAGATATTACAAAAGGAGCTTGTTCCCACTACACACGGCCCCAGGACAACCACAAAGGGGCTTTGCACACCAACTGTTTTCTTCATATTGCAGATGAAGAATCTGAGGCTCAGAGAACGTAAACACCTTGTCCACAGTATCCACACCAGTAACCATTCAAGTAGCTAACAGACACAAGATCAGAATTCTCACCACCAAACTCTGCTTAGAAGACATGAACCACACCCCCAGGCCTCCTGAGAGCCTGGTGAGTCTCACCCATCCCAGCACCTTCATCAATAGGAGAGGGTGAAGATGCTGAAGGTGATGGGGTGGCCTCCAAGACTCTGATTCTGAGGTGGGAGCAGGGTGTCCATCTCGGTCCCCTGAGACCAGCCCTTCTAAGGACTTAAGAGTTCCATATTCCATGATTATTCATCTGTCTCAGGTGACTCCAGTCTGCCCCTTGGGGTCAAGAACCAAAAGCCCATGATCCCAGGTCGGTCATCTTTAAGCCATGGGTTACATTTTTGCAGGGAAGCTCAAATTCAGCTGCTGCTTAAGATGCCCCTTCTGCTAGTGCTTTTGTGCAAAAGTCAATCTGTTCCCTGGGGCGGGAGGTGGCAAGGCACAGAGTTTGATTCTGGAGAAGGAGAATCAAGAATTAAGAAGAATAAAGAGATACTTTCAGGCAGCATAGAAAAGGTGGGGAATGTGGCACTTGGCCTTAGGCCCAGCAAGGTGCATTTGTCCCGGACTTAATTTTGTCACCAAGGTCTCCCACCTGCATCTGCCCTGGCCTCTATGCCCAGCCTCCTCCCAGCCTCCCACGATCCACACTCTTTTCTCCAACCTTGTTAGACTTCTCTTTTAAGGCTGCTTCTTTTTCCCCCACCCCCGTCACTTTTCTTCTCATTGCCTGAAATACTCTTCCTTTTCTTCAGCTGGTTAATTCTTACTTGTCTTCCAAAGGCCAAGTAGGTGCAGGCAACACCTTCTCCAGGAAGCCTTCCCTGATCCATCCTGTTGTCTTGGCTCCCATGGTACTCAATGCCCATGCAGGCTTTCACTACAGCACTCCTACATTGCACTGCCATTCTATCTATGTTGACCTATACAAAGAAATCTTAGGATGTGTTGTTAATAGCATGGAATCTATAACCTGACATGTCTAAGCCAAGTGAAGAACTTCTCTAATCTCTTTCCAATTCTATTCCTCCCATCACCATCATGACCTAAGGGAGCGGGAAAGAGGTGTTATCATTTACACTAACCCTGTACCTGCTTTTAATGTTCTACATAGGTTGGCATCCTTCTCACCTGATGCCGTGCATCAAACATCCTGAATTACCTAAAACTTTATATATATAAACATATATATTTACCAACTGCAGGAGCCTGGCACTGGCCAATCAGACTGATGCTGGCCTGTCAAGCAAGGTCCTGGCGCTCCTGGTATGCCAGACATTTCCTCTTTTCTTGCTGATTCCTGCGGAGGTGCAGGTCTAGGGGGAGGCAACAGCGTCAGGTGGGAGGGGGTGGATGGGGAGGCGTCTGGTCCACGTGACAGTGGCTATTTACTAACCAGTATGGAAATATTCCAATATTTTAACCTCAGTTCGCCAGAAATGACAGCCTTACGGATGTTAATAGACCAGGAAGGGATTTAAATACACATCTGATCTCACCATTATTTACTGAGGCTCTAGATGATCCCAAGCTACAGTACCTATAGACCTTTAGGATCTATGGCATTTCCAAACTGTTTTATATTTCTCCTTGAGGAGATAATGTCAGAGAAGGGGGGGAGCAGATTTCCCTTCAATTTCGTTTGCCCGTTGGACTTTCTTCTATTTAATATGAGGCTCGTCTGGCTGCAAGTCTCTGTAACCCAATCTGGTGTATATCCCTCAATGACATTCAGGGCTCAGGTTGAGAATTATGGCAACAGTATGTTCTCTTTTCCTTGGAGGAAGGACTTCCAATCCCAAGGTAACTCTGATTATGTTATTTCCACTGACGGTAATTGTGTGTTTCAAAAATATCCATTCTCTTCAGTTACTTTTTAATTAAATAATACATGTACACATTCTTACTGTAAAAGCCAAGACTACACAGATAAAAGGAAAACCCCCTCTAGTCATCAGTCCTGCCTTCTAACTGTTCCCCTCACGCTCGAGGTAACCACTAGCATCACTTTGGTCTGTGTCCTTCCATACTCTCAATAAGTAACTTCACACAGACATGTGCATATAGAAAAATGAAGGTTTTGCTCTATTGTGTGCTTTTGTTTTGTTTTTACCTGGCAGGACACTATTCCGCAATTTGTTTGGTTTACTTAAAAATATGTTTTGAGGATCTTTTCATCTACCTCATTCTTGTTGTCCCTGCCTTGAATCCCATAGATTAGCTGTCTCCTAATTTACTTAATCATCCTTACAGGTGGGCATGCCTGTGGTTTCGTTTTTCACTACTGCAGACACGATTTCCATGAGCATTCTTGAATATAAGGCTTTGTGCACCTGTATTCTTCTTGACTAGAGTCTTAGAAGTTCCCTTGTTGGGTAAAGAGCTATGTGCATCTTCATGTCCAATAGCAATCCTCTCTTCCACCAATACTGCATAATAATACCTGTTTCCCCAAACCCTTACCCAAACCAGATGTCATCACTATTTAATTGTCTTTAATGTGATGGTAAAGCATGACTTCTCTTTACCATTTGAATTTGCATTTTTCCTCATTACTAGTGATGCTGAACATCTTTTCATAAGTTTATAGGTCATTTCTCTGTCTGTGGACTGCCCATTTGTATCCTGTGGCAGGCAGACTTCTAACTGGCCCCCAATGGTCCTCATCCCTTGGTGTTTGTGCCCTTATATAATCTCTGTCCCTTAATGGCCTAGTGACTTGCTACTAATGAGCAGACATGGCAAAGATGATAGTTTGTCACTTCCAACATTAGGTTAGAGAGATGGTGACTTCCATCTTGTTAGCACTCTTTTTCTCTTTTTCTGGCTCTTCCTCAGTCCGGCGAAACAAGCTGCCACGAATTTAGCTGTCTTCTGGAGAAGCCCACATGGCTTCCGGCCAACAGCCAGTGAGGTTCAGAATCTCATCAACAATCATGTGAATGAGCTTGGAAATGGGTCCTTCCCCAGTCAAGCTGAAGATGACTCAGCCCCAGCCAACACTTTCACTGCAGCCTGGGAGAGATCTTGAGCAAGAAGCCCTCCTGAAGCCATGCCAGCACACGCGGTGAGATGATAAAAGTTTAAGCCACTAAATTTGGGGGGTACTTTGTTAAGTAGCAATAGATCACTAATACATATCCTTTGCCCATTTTCTATTTTTTGATTGGCAGGCATTCTATGCATTACAGTTGAAAAGTCTTCGTGTGTGATATATATCATAATTGTTTTCTACCGATCTTTTGATTTGTGTCTTTCATTATACAGAACTTTTAAACTTTTGATGTCTTCAAGTATATTAGTCTTTTCTTCTAAAGAAGAAATAAATTTTCTTTTAAATTTCTTTGCTTTTAAATTTCTTGGTTTAAAAAGACTTTTGCTCCCTCAGAGTTGGAAACATAGAATTACTGTTTACTTCCATCTCCCGACCTCCACTGTTAAGTTCCATGAGGGCAGGGGCTCTGAGTCTTGCTCATCTCTGGATCCACAGTCCCTGAATACAGTGGCTCACAGGGAGCTGGCATTCAGGAACGTTTGAAGGCATTCCATGCAGACAGACTGTGCGGGTCTGCATTCCTTTCTCTTAGTAAATTCTCCCTGGTGTCTAATCTCCATTCCTGGGCTGATGTGTGTGCCTATCTCTGCCTGCTCTTTGCTAAGACAGAGAACAGACACCGTTCCAGCCCCTTCTGTGGTTTCTCCCATCATCCCCGACAACTGCACCAGCTCACACACTCCTCAAAAACTACACAGTCTTGGCACTAAGTAATCCTGGTGTGCCGAAGATCTCACACCCTAAAAGAAAAGAAAAAAAAAAAAAAAGGAATAAAAATATCAGATGATTTCACCTGAAGTGCTGGTAAGGATTCAGTGCCAAGAAATGTAAAAATGCCAGCATGAATTAAAATTGTAGAAGCCACAATGTGAGGAGAGGTTGTCTGTGCTGCAAACACCACCTGCAACCTCCAAGGCTACCCCAGACATGGACATGAAGTCAGGTGCCAGCTTCCTGGTCAGGGCTCTTCCACAAAGCCGGAGGATGGGAATTCCAGAAGGAGTCCTGGCTCCAAGGGGAGGGATGAATATCACATCCCACACTTTAGAACACACAGTGAGATACTCTTACTCTTGGGGAAGTTGGGGGATGAACTGGCACTGACATCCAGCATTTACTCCTCAGACTGTCCTGGGGGAAAGGGGTTTTTTGAAACCGTGTAGTTGGGAACTTCACTCAGGCTGTTTGGACGCTGAGTCCACTCTCCCCTCAGGCAGGGGTTGGCTCTGCATAAGCAGTGTCTGAACCCAGCCCAGTAGGTCTGCTATAGCAGGGGCAGGCACTGCTTTGAGGGGCAGAACAACCACCTGTCAGATGAGGAGGAGAGGTGAGGAATAGATTCTATAGTTAGGAGATGGGTAAAGGAATCAATATCTGATCAGCACCATCACCAGCCTATGGGATGCTTCACACAAGTTCGAAAAAAGGCGCTCCTTTATTGAGATAGCCCACCTGCCATCTGCCAGGAAAGTAAATAAATATACAAGTTTACAATGAATAGGATATAAATGGCACACCCTCGAGTTGTATAAGGCACGTCCAGAACAATTGTCTAAGTCAGCCTGTGAACCCTTATTCCCCTCAATCTAGCTGTGCAGGTGTTGTTTCTGGAACCAATGGAGCTAAAGATACTCTCATTCCAAGACATTGTTCATGGTGCTTCTCACCTTCAAGTCTTCTCTGCCTACCTGGGTGCTACCTCTTATATTCTACGAGATTCAGAGATCACCAATCAGAAAACACTGCAAAAAACCCAAGCCTTGCCTTTGCCGGACCCCAGCCCCTTGCCAAAGCATGAGTGCAAAGTGGAATTCCCCTGAGCCTGGAGTCAGCCACGGACTTCCTTGACCATGGCAGATAAGGCCACACTGCCATTGACCTCTGCAAAATGGAGATGACTGCAAGGGGGCCCGCTTCCACGTGTCTGCACTTCCTAAAGTGTGCATACTGAAGGTCAAGAGAATAAAACAATGAAAACAAATGTCCTGGTTTCAAACTATGTTACAAAGCTATAGTCATCAAAACAGTATGGCACCAGCAGAAAAACAGACCTATATAAGTCAACAGAACAGAATGGAGAGCCCAGAAATAAACCCATTAATCTACAGCAGAGGAGGCAAGAATATACCATGGGGAAAGGACAGCCTCTTTGATGAATGGCGCTGGAAAACCAGGACAGCCACATGCAAAAGAATGAAACTGGACCCACTTTCTTACACCGTATATAAAAACGAACTCAAAACGGATTGAAGAGTTCAACCTAAGACCTGAGACCATAACATTCTTAGAAGAAAACGTTAAGTAGTAAGCTCTTTGACATTGGTCTTGATGATGATTTTGTTAATCTGACACCAAAAGCAACAAAAGCAAAAGTAAACAAGAGGGACCACGTCAAACCAAAAACCTCCCTTTACCTATGAATAAACTAAGACTCATGGAAAGTAACACGTCCAAGTTCAGCCAACTGCTACGAGGCTGGGCTAGAATTTGAACCCATATTTGGCTCAGTCCTGTGCTTATTTCACCCCGTCACACTGTCCCCCTGATGCTTGATCAGGATTCAAAAGTGTCAGTTTAATATTGCAGCTGCTGTTGCTCCAAATCCAGGGCTCTGGAAGGAGCTCTGGACTGGCAACCTTGGAATCTCATCATAGCTCTGCCTGACCCTGGGCCAGTCGCTCCCCTTCAGTGGTCTCAGTTCCCCAATCGCTAAGGTGAACGGTGTGACTAGCTGAGCTGGTAAGGTCCTTAACAGGGCTCATACTCCATAAATGCTAGAGCTTTTGTCAGCCCAGACAGACAAATATGCATTTACAGAAGAGGGGCAGACACTGTCAGCATGGAGATTTAGCACCTGCCAAATTTTTGGTTGGTGCCTCTGACTTAGTGCAGTTGAGCTTCATGGAAGCAAACTGGAGGACAAAGAATGTAAACTGTAATATCTATTCAAGGGTCCTTTATTAGCAGAACTATTAGTGAGGTGGGGGAGATCTACACATTTCTGAAATATCTGTTTTCTTCTTGCAACACAGGGAACAGAATTCAAGCTTTCAAACTGTTTATAAAGTAATCAGCATTAATTTGTTCTGTTCAGGTTTTAATTATACACTGTAGGCCATTCTGACAGGACACCACCACCGCAGAGTCTATCAGGAGATAATTTCCCACCAGGATGACCACGCACCTCATGAATTATACATGAAACTTTGTTTCCCTGTGACTGTTGCTAAAAGATGCTGTCAGCCTCCTGAAATCTCAAAAGATCTACAATTGTTTTTCGATAAGTCTAATTAGCAGGAAGTAGGTGGGGAGGTGTTAAGAATGACTTCCCAGGGATGGAAGATGCCAAGAGATGCTGAAAGGGTCCCTCGTCAGCCGGTGACCCCAGCAGGGTCGGCACAAAGTTGGCCTCAGCGGGCGGAAGTCAGGTCGGGATACTTGCTCCCACAGACCCGACAGGCAGCAAGATTTATGCTTGTTCTCGCCAGGACTGAACCCCAGCAAGCCAGCCAGAGACTCCAGACATAATTCTGTTATTCAAATGGGAGAAGAGTTTGATAGCTATGCTAATGACTTTTATCTGTGAAAACATAACTAATAGCTTGGTTTACATTTACGTACATTTATGAGCATAATTTTAGCACATAATTTTATTGCACAATAAAACATAATGCAGCATTAGTCGGTTTCAAAAAAAAAAAAAAAGGATACCTTCGAGTGATCTGCACGTAAACCTTCACACCGCATTTATGTGACAGTATCATTTAAAATGGTGACCTGTTTGAATTAATGAAAGAGTTTCCCAGTTAACAATTAGCTGCATAAGGCCATTTCCTGTAGACATCATCTTTGGGGGTGATGCTTATGATTTGCTGCATAATTCACTGCAGCATGTTAAAGGTTGTTTTTCAATGCTGTTCTTCTTCTGGTTAATAGGATTATGTGCACAATCTTTCTTGGAGTCTCCATGTGAGGAATACAGAAATATCAACTGGGCCAAAGGGACTCCTTCTGGGCGTGAGGAGTACAGGACATTGGTGATGACATAGGGACATGCCTTGGCCCAAGAGATCTAACTAATGGAGCACAGCCCATAGATGGAGCATTGGAGGCAGGGAAGATAGGACTCCCAGACTGAAGGTTGGGCTGCCAGTAGCCAATGTGAAACAGTGGCTGGGATGTCATGAAGGAAGGTAGCTGTGTGACCATAGATGAAAGAAGCAAGGAGATTTAGCAATGGCCATGACCAAACATAGCCAGTCCTTCCTAAGCGGCCCGTAGGGGAACACCGGCTGCACTGGATGTACAGGTCAATACCCCTGCTTGCAAAAGCAGCAATGTAAGTCAAACTAGCTCAAGCAAAGATGGAATTTTGGGGTTTGCATAACTGAAAAATCCAGGGGTGGATTAGCATCCAACACAGTTGAATCCAGATGCTCCAAGTATATCACCAGAGAATCAATTTTCCCACCTTTCTCATTTTCCATTGTGCTGGCAGCATTCTCTCCTCGGGTCTCTCCCAGGGGTAGTAAAGATGGGCTCAGGCTTACATGATCACAACACAAATGAATCCCCCGGCAAGAGCTCATCCAGGTATATGGCATACCCTGCTAGGATCCATGCTCTCCCTGTGGTGAGAAGGTTGAGACTCTTGATCAGCCTTGTCAGAATCACAAGGAGTGGGACATACACTCTTCCCAGAAGGAAGAGAGGCAAACAGGCAAAAGGGTAGTGGTTGGCCAGCCCCTCAGCCAGGGTTGTGGTGTGAGGGACCAGAGAACATTTATCATCATCAGGAGCCTGGGCTAGAGAAGACACTGCAGAGGAGAGTGCACTGTGTCCCGACTGAGCTGGGAAGCCCATCTGGCACAAACAACCTGGAGGAAGTAGGGCTGTTCACCGTGGCACCAAGAGGGCTTAGGGATGATGAGAGCTCTTTGCAAACCTTGGAGGCCTGCTTATCCTGTGTCACTCCAGAGGGGGGAAAGAGTAGAGGGTGAAGTTACAGGCAAACAAGCAAGTTTGGCTCAGTATCTGACTAATTCAAGGTCTTAACAGGCAGATAGAATCTAACCAGACAAGCTGCCCTGGGGTTGGTGAGCTCCTCATCTATAAATAAGTGCAAGCAGGTGAACAGGTGCGAGAAAATCCCCCTGCCCAGATGCTCTAGAGGACAAATGAGAAAAGGGAGAGAGGATGCTCTAGAGGACCTCTACCATGAGCACAGGGATGGGGGAGTCACCTGTTAACTGTAGCCTCAAATCACAGGTGTCTTCAGGTGGAAAAGGCGGGGGGAGAGAGGCATGTGTCTGAAACCCCGAATATTAAAAGCTGAAGTAAACTAAAGCTGAATGTAGGGATGCCACAGAGGAAAGAGTGGACTGGGAGAACCAGGTTAGCAGATGGAACATTGCGAGAACAATTTTCTGAGGTCAACAGGAAAATTGAAAGTGAACAGAAAGGAGACCGGATGCCGCAGAGCGGCATTAGGAGACCGGCGTCGGGTGGAAAGCAGGCTAGGCTGGTGTACTAGCGTCCTAGGACTGCCGCAACGAAGTACTGCTGACTGGCGGCTTGAAACAACTGAAATGTACGCGCTCATATCCCGAGCCTGAAGTCCAAAATCAAGGTGTTGGAGGTGCAGCACCGCTCTGGAGGCTCCAGGGGAGAATCCTTCCTTGCCTCTTCCGGCCCTGGTGGTTGTCCCCAGTCCTTGTGGCCACACTGTTCCAAATTCTGTCTCCCTCTTCCCATGCCTTCCCTGTCTTTTCTGCCATGTCTTCTCTTCTGTCTCTTATAAGGACACTTGTCATTGGATTTAGGGTCCACTAAAGTAATCCAGGCTCATCTTATCTCAAGATTTTTAACTTAACTATATCTGCAAAGACCCTTTGTCCAAGTAAGCTCATATCCGCAGGTTCTGGGTGGGCATAACTTTGGGGGCCACCATTCAACCCCCTACATCAGCAACTGGGCAGACTTGAGGACACTGCGGGTGTGGTGGGAGGGTGCTGGCGGGGAAAAAAGAGGCTGACCTTGGGCACAGCTGCCTCAAGCTCCCTGTCCCGTGGGAAACTCAGAGCGTGTGGCAGATGCCCAGGTAGGGGAAAGAGTAAAGGTGTCTTACGTGCTTAAATGCCTAGGAAAAGAAAGAAAGTGCCATGGGTTACAAAGAAATTTGACAGACTATAAGTTACCCAGAAATCCTCAAGGTTTATCTCTAGTCTTGCCATGTAATGTTAGATATCTATTAACCACTTAATCAGATATTAAATCTGATATAACTTCTAATAAAAGCATTTATCTGTATTTCAGATTTCTCAGGAGCGTTGGTAAATGACATACGCCATGAAATTAATTATCTGGCCAATCCCTGAGAAATCCCACAGAGAGAGGTGTCCACCTATATACACAATGAGCATGAATGTAAACAGCCACATTCCCTAGCTGAGTGAGTGTCACTCTAAAACTTCCTGGTTTAATAAACCCATGGGTTCTGAGAAGCATGTCCATCTACCCTGATTGTCCTAGTCATGTAATACCCCGCTTTGGGAGCTAAATCTGAGCTTGAGGTTGTGCTCCTGTCCTGGTCATCACCCTTGCCAGGAGGACACCATCATCACCATGTTTAAAGAGCGCCCCTACTGCAATGAGTGGGCCCGGGACCCTGGCACAGTGAGGAGAGTCTTAGACTCAGAGCCATTTCCCTGTATCCTCCCACCAGCCCTTGCGGCAGCTTCTATTGTGCCCAGTTTACAAAGAAGACGAGGGCTCTGAGAGGTGAAGTGACTACCCACGTTCTCACAGACAATAAGTAGCAAAGCCAAACTATAAATCCAAGTCTTTTTTGATTGCAGAATTCGTTGTGCCTTCCATTTGCTTATAGCACAGGGACCAGTAATGCTCTCAGGCTGGGCCCGTGTCCTGGTAGCTCACTCAGCCCGCAGGGTCAGGCTACGGCAGCTCCGGTTGGTCCGTCCCAGGCACGTCATGAAGTGGTCACTAAGAGGGGGTCCTATAACAAATGTCACATACAAGCAAGCCAGGAGAGCTAATACAGTTAGTTACTCTTGTTGAGTTGGCTGATTTCGAAAGATGAAAACTGTACAGTATTGTTCTTAAATATGAAATGAAATAAGGGAGCCTGTGGGAGGTACAGAAAGAGCCCTGCTCGGAGTCTGGGGGTGCCCCTTTCTTTCCAGCTCTGGCTCTGCAGGATTCAGGGCCAGCCGTGGTTTGAAGATTCCTATCTTACTGGTGTTCTAAAAGCTCCTTTTCTGTCCCAGCTCCAACAATTACAGAAGGGCCCAGAAACTTCCCACTGCATCGATTGCTAGGGGAACTACAGTCTGCTCCCACGTTATTTTGTCTTCACTGTGTCCTTTTTTTCTACCGTTTACAATTTCTTGTCTTTGGTCCTTTGTCCAGCCAGCTCCTCTTTGTAATTAACCCTTTTTTATGTCTCGGTGGGGGGATGCAGACCAGCCCTTTGAGGCCTCTAATGACACCCACTTTGGCTCCTGCTGTGGCCCACGAGATAATGGCCTCGAAAGCTTTCTCAGCGGCATGTGCAGGCTCTCCCGCCCAGCCCTCTGTGCCCCGGCCCTGGGTGAGGTTTGGATTAATAGATACTCGGTTTAGAAAAAGAGACAAAGAAAGATGACTTCCCCTGTTGTGTCTGAAAGACACAGCACTGTATAAGTGTCTTCCTGTCCCTAAAACCAAATGTTCAGTAAGCTCAAGGGCACTTCTCTGAGACCCCCTGGGAGGCACAGTTCAACCTTGATTAACTAGAGTGTTAAGGAAAGGGCAAGGGGATGGGGGGTGGATTATAGGTAACTGGAAAGTTCTAGCTTACTGAAAGTTGACCAAAAAACGTCCCCCCACCCAATCTACATTTTAGCTTTTTTCCCGGAAACACTTTATGAAATCACGCATTTCCATATTAGGGTGAGCTGGTGAACGTGGTTGTTGTTCCCATCTTCACTTCCTGAAGGAGTAGCTGAATCTTCCTCTATGTTCCCAGAGCACTGAGTTCAATTCTGTTAGCCCTTAGCTCAGGTGATTTACTGCTCTTTGTATCCATCCTTATTCCTCTACACCTAGAGAGCAGGAACCATGTCTTATATACATGTACCAAAAGTAAGATGTTTTGACTCCCAGTTTTGGCCACAAGGATATTTGATCTACATGTCACAGCCTCCATTTGCTACTGGCTTAGACAAGGGCACAGTAAGAACATGCCATAGAGCAAAGTGATGGGAAACAAGAGAGGCAATTCGGACTAGCCATACACTAGACCAGGTCAGGGCCAGAAAGACAGTGTGGAAGCCCAAGGGGAATTGCTCCCAACTTTCTCTAGGATTTGCTTTAAATAATTATTATGGAGTCTTTATCCAAATCTTGATGAATATTATCTGTAAAAATAATTAACAGAAAATAATACGGGCAATGGATAAAAATAAAAATGGTTAACATGTAGATATACACAGTTGGACCCAGGAAAATTGAACTTGATAGAAATAAGGTCTAGAAAAGAAAATTCACCAAGCCCAAGCCAATAATTAAGATAACTTGATATGGATCAAAAACTGATCCATAAACTAGACCTCTCTTGTGAAGTTTTCATGGAAAAGGAGCGAACAAAAATAAGCATTATTTTAGTAATCTACAGTTAGGACTAAAAAAATAGAGATGATTTAATTAATAGTTTAACTACAAAAAAAATCAAGGATTTGAATTGATTTAAGGCCTTTGGTGAGGGAAAATATTTTTACAATAGAAATTTATTATCGTTACACAATTCTGATTTAAATATTTATATTCAAAATGCCTGGATCAAAATGGAAGATTTGAACATTCTCCACTTTGTGTATCTCCAGTGCTTTGTTTTTTTAAAGATGTTATTTATTTACTTATTTATTTGAGAGCCAGGGAGGGGGAAGAGTGCACACGAGCGGGGGGAAGGGCAGGGGAATCTCAAGCAGAATTTCAAGCAGACTCCATGATGAGCACAGAACCAGACATGGGGATCAATCACATAACCCTGCGATCATGACCTGAGCTGAAACCAAGAGTCGGATATTCAACTGACTGCACCCACCAGGTGCCCCTCCAGTGCTTTGTATAAGAACTCGGTCCAGGGAAACCACTTCCCTGCGCAGATCCACAGGGTGGAAGAATATGCCATTGTTCAAAGGAAGGGGGTAGATCTATACAGGCTGACATAGAGGAGTGCCCATAATAGCCTTTCTGGTGTCCATTTTCTTAATTTAAAAGTCCAAATTCAATCAGTGAGTGTGAGCATGAGTCAGAGAGGAAAAGAGATGGCATGCATATGAGAAGGAGATTATGTACGTACGCACAAGAGCTTGGAAAAATATGTACCGATTACTGACGAATGGGAAAAGGAGTTTTGTGCTTTTTAAAATTTTTCACATTTCTGTATTATTTAAAATTTTCACAGCAAATCGGTATTAATTTTGTAATTAACTCAATAAAAGATGTTTAGGGACACCTGGGTGGCTCAGATGGTTAAGCGTCTGCCTTCAGCTCAGGTCATGATCTCAGGGTCCTGGGATCGAGTCCCACATCGGGCTCCCTGCTCCTTGGGAGCCTGCTTCTCCCTCTGCCGCTCTCTCTCTCTGTCTCTCATGAATAAATAAATAAAATCTTTAAAAAAAATAAAATAAAATAAAAGATGTTTAAAATGTTAAACAGATAAAAGAATGAATGAGTACCAAGGACTGCAAAGGATCTGAGATGTTCTCTTACTTGTGAGCTAACAAGTTAGGAGGTGCACTGTTCCATGGATGCTGCTGGAAGAGAAGAGACTCCAACAGAGTAGACAGAGGATTCGCATTTGTGCGTTTCCCTGAGCCCCGGTTCTCGCGAGGTGATATAAAGTGGGCCAGATGATAGCTGCATACCCACTGGAGCGAGCCACAGGAAAGCAACCCTCAGCTTAGGGAACCCGAGTCTTTTATGAGGGATACCCAGCTTGCCTGACCATGGTTCCATCCAGAAGGAGGCGTTATCTCTGCCCAGCAAGACTGTTAGCTGTACAAACATCCTTGGAAAGAGAATCCAGAATAAGAACAGTCAGTGCCTCTACTCACCAGACATGCAGAAATGCAAGAGACCCAAGAGAACTGTTTTCCGATGATGACTTAATGAATAATCTTGAGTCTCTCTGCAGTAACTGTCATTCTCATGGGCCTCCAGCCCATTCCTCCAATGCCCTGATTATTAAATCTCTTGGTTCAGAGGTAAGGATGGAGAAGGAGCAAGAAACGGGCTTATATCTTTGAGGGGAAAAGTTTCTATTTTAATTTCTGAGGCTGTGTCTTCCAATTCATGCCTCTATTTTCTCTGAATGGGGAACTCAAGTATGGACATTACATTCTACTTCCAAGAGATTTAATTGTGCCAAGGACAGATGGCTTATTCATGCCACAGAAATCTATGAAGGGCCAACTCTGTGCCAGCTACTGTTTCAAGTAGAACCACTGCATCATATTCTACATTACATTCCACATGAAAGGTGACTCCTGATACTGTGCAA
Organism: Mirounga leonina; assembly: GCF_011800145.1. Lineage (NCBI taxonomy): Eukaryota > Metazoa > Chordata > Mammalia > Carnivora > Phocidae > Mirounga > Mirounga leonina. The sequence continues at coordinate 1,998,877 of NW_023270852.1, read as the reverse complement.
TGTCTTATCCCCAGTTCTAGATGTGAGGGGTGCAAAACCTTTTAAAGTGACCGAATCCTTGCCTTTCTGGAGCTTACACCCCAATGTGCAAAGACAGAAAATAAAGTTCAAAAATATAAGTAAAATATAAGTATGTCAGGTGGTAATAGGGATGTGATGAATAAATCCAGGAAAGGGGAGAGGAGTGATGGTGTGGGGAGTACTTAGAAAAAGGCTGAAGAGAAGGTGTTGCTGATAAAGTATCTTCTGAGCAAAGACCAGAAGGAGGAGGGATCAATCTGTGCAGGTATCCAGGGTAAGAGTATCTCAGGGAGAGGTGGCAGCCCTGGGCCTGGAGTATGTCTATGTGTCAAGGATCCACAGAGTCCAGTTTGGCTGAAGTGGAGAGAGCAAGGGAGGGCAGTAAGAGATGAGGTCTGGCAGGCACCAAGGGCCCTGTTCATTAAGTAAGGCCCAGGTGAAGAGGGAGGTCAATGCAGATAGCAACAAGGCCATCTGGGCAGACAAGTATTGACTTGACTCAGTCCTCTGAGCACTGAATGTCCTTGTTGAAGATGTTCGAGGAGTGCATGGCCAGTTACTGGTGGGCAAGAAAACCAGCCTGTTCTTGAACAAGGCATCTCTCCTATTAGAGCAGGAAGGGAATTTGGAGAGCCATCTTCTTGCTGCCCCCAGGTAATGAGTAGGAGCTCAGAAAACCACAGAGGAGAACCCATTTACCCAAGGCCATGTCAGAATGCATGGCAAGACCAGCCCTGGAACCTGGGACTCTTAGAACACAGTTCAGTGATCTTTACTGAAGATCTTTCAGCCTCCTGACTAGGGCCTCTGATTTGGAGCTTATATGGTCAACCTCCTCGCAGGGCTTTTGTGAAGTTAGTATAACCTATCTTGGGATTAAGTGGTGCACACCACTGGGACTTACAGTCAGACACATCTCCTGTCCAAAAGCATGGGGGCAAGGAACACAGCTTGCTCTTTGCATGGAGAGAAGGGGAATGTAAGCAGGAAGGAGGTAGCAGCAAAAACATGGAAGGGGATGACAACATGATATGTGTTGGAGATCTTGGTCACCCAATCTAGCTAAGGGGGCTTTAGTGTGAGCCCCATGGAGAGAGTAGCTGCAGGCAAAAGAGGAAGAGTGAATTTCCAGAGGGACTTGATGAAATATGGTCCATAACCAACACATACTGGGACCCAATCAACACAGACTGTGTGGAGGGTCTTTTTTTGTGGAGCACATCACATTCCAGGCTCTGAAAAGTAGCAAACTGAGGAGCACTTGGGGATCTGGCCCTAGTCACTGACGTCAAAGCTCTAATAACTGCCATAGGCAGGAGAGGAAGGCATGGCAATAACAGCCAACCAGCTGGTTCAGGAGTTGTTGGGTGACCATCCTAGGGCCCCTCCAAACAGGACCAGGGAATTCTGCAGGATGGGGCAGGAGCCAGTGAAACATAAGACCACCCCAGAGACCCTCATCTAGGCCATGGGCTAGAGAGATCGTGAAAGAAGTTGGAATATGCTTGCACAGTGTCTGGCCCATGGTAGGTGCTCAACTAATGGTGTCCTTGAACACCGCACTCTGAATTTCCAAAGCAGGGCCCCAGCCAAAGGTCCATTCAGTTAGAGTGCCTGAGAGTGAAGTCCACAGAAAGATTCTTTGAGAGGCTTTGGTGAACAAGAGATTTAAGTCTCTGGCTGGCCCTGTATGGTTGGGAATAACCCCCATTCTGAACACTTGGCAGTTACCAAGACTGGAAGTTGCATGTGTCTGGTGTGTGTGAATGTGTATGTGTGCACCTGCCAAACTCACATGATTCATAGGAGGAGGGACTGGAGAGAAAAGGTCAAGAAGAGAAAAAGACAATGGGTCAGGAGGGGCAGAGCAGAAAGCCCTGAGGGCTAGACTGAATCGAAGGCGTGGGGCCCATCCACCTCACAGGCAGGACACGTCCAGGCCTTGGAGGCATGTCTAACTTGAGCAGGGAAAGAATTAGCAGGAAGCTGGGGACTCTATTCAGTCTCAGGCCAGGCAGCTGATTGTTTCTGATTCGGGCCAGAATTCTGCCAATAATTGTTAGGCTTACGCTACCGTTCGAAGTAAAAAAAGAAAAAGTTTCCTAACTAACATCTGTTCCAGATTTCTTTTTGATTTCAGGCAGGCCTTGGTCCCATTATCTTTGCACATTTGACACCAGCGATGGGAGCTGGCTGGCCTTTAATGACGAAGCAGCTCACAGAGACTCCCAGAGCCACCCCTGCTACCTAACGCTCAAGAAAGGGCCAGTGGGCCCCTCTGGCCTCTCTGGCCAGGCCAGGAGAGAGACTGCCCTGCAGCCAGGGTGCCCATTCATGCTCACACACCCACTTGGGAACCCAGGCCAGTGCCTCTGCTCACATCAGCAAACAGCCTCTATCCATAGTCTTTGGCAACCACCTCAACAGGCTGTTGCCTGTCCCCTCACTTCTGGTCTCTCTGTCTTCCGAGAGTCTCAGGCTCGCTCACAAACTGCCATCCTGGGGCCAGGACTGCCACGGAGTAGGAAGGCTCTGGGGTCAAACGGTGCTATGCCTCTCCTATTTGCTGCAGGTGGCCACCAGGAAGGATGGTCTTTACTCCCAAGTCTTGCTTTTCTCATCCTCAAATCAGACAAGGTAGCAACCATCTTGCAATGGTGGATGTCGAGGCCAGCACAGTGCCTGAAAGATAGTAAATACTGAATAAATGCAGTCCCCACTCCACCACGAGGGTGGAGGTTTTCATCTGTTTTATCCACTGATGTAGTTTGCTGTACCTAAGCTGGTGCCTATTAGCAGCTCAGTAAACATTTCCTGAAGGGATGAAGCAACTGAGAAGACATTCTAACGAGCTGAAACAGAGCCCACCCCATTCAACCTCTCTCACTACCTCCTCCTTCTGTTTTACTTATAAACTTATCCTAGAGCCCCCTTCCTATAAAGAAACCCAAATCTTCTCAAATACTATTGCTTTTCCCTCCTTCCTGTCAGAGCCAAACTCCTTCACCAAGGGGTCCTTGCTTTCTGTCTCTTATCCCTGCACACTTGCCCGCCTTGAGGTGTATGGCATTATCCTCCTATGACGTATGTGGGAACCCAAGGCCTAGAGAGGGAGTAGCATGCTCAGAGAACAAAGAAGCTGGGATTGGAACCTGGTTCAGGCAGGCTCTGGTACTTCTCCTTTTCATCCCTGTCCTGTCCTCCTGCCCTGCAACTTCTCAAGCCACTCCCCAGGATGTGCTGGTCCCCAGCTCCTAAACCCTGCTCCTCAGGGGGAGGCAGCCACACCTGCCAGGACCCCTTCTCTAAGCCTCTCCACCTTGGGCTCCTGGGCTTCCTGTCCTTCCCTTGCAGGGGGTTCAGGAGAATTTTGATAATTATTAGTCACATCTCTTCTCCTTCTGCGCTAGAGTCAATTAACAAATAGGATGCTGGAGTCAGGCAGATGGTGTGAATAGTTTGGATAATACAGAAAACATTCACTCCCCTCTCGGCTCATTGGAGATGATGGGACAGATTTCCCTGGCCTGCCGATGTTGGGCTTGGCTACATGAGTGGCTTTGGCCAGTGGAGTATTTGCAAAAGTGACCCAAGAGGAGGAACTTCATGTGCCGAGCAGTTTGGCTGGGGTCTTGTGCCTTTGCCATCACCATGGCTCCTGCCTTAGGTTGTTCCCTGGCCCTGGAGGAAGGAAAGATACAGGGGGCAGATCTGAACCCAACCTACAGCCTGGGGGCCAATTCCAGTGAGATCAGCCAACACCCAGATGACCCACAGACAAAGGAGGAAGAAGAAACTGTTTGTAGCTTTATTATAGCAACAAATAAGAGATACAGATAGAGATCCAAAAACTAAATTTCTAATTGATAAGGCTGACTGGATAACCCTGACATCCTCCCCCACAGCCACACCTGTTTCTGGCCATCCCCATCACCCATTACTGTGTTGGGAGAGGTGGCACAGAGCCAAACACCCCCAAACCTGCAACCAGCAGCCATGCCCAGAGAAGCGCAAGGTGCTGTGCATTTGGAAACTCAGGTAACCGAAGGCTCAGACCCCTTCCATCTCCACTTGTGTTCCTAAAAATCTCTGTGAAATGTGACTCTCCGCTTCCATGACTCACCATTGCCAAGGCCATGGCATCAGGACTGGGACTGAATGTCAGGATGGGGGTCATGCTGCCCTGGGGTGAGGCAGGCCCTGACACCTCTCCTGAGTGACTCTAGTAACTGCCCTTTTTTTGGATGCCTCTTGCCCTATATGACTCCTGGATCACAACCTGATTTGTGATCATTCAACTTTCAACGGAGAGGTAAACATGGAGAAAAAAAAGCAAGTAACTAAGGACTCTACTATTTGTTTCTAGTACGGTGAGGTTTTTCTATACAAGCAATTAAAAGGACCCCCTCATATGGCCATGAGCTATGAAGATGTAGTCAGGAGCTTCCAGTTTCCCCGGGGTGCCCTTTCTGACCCCAGGCAGGTAGCCCAGCCTCTCTGAGCTTCTCCTCCGCAGGGTGGGCAGGGTGAAGTTTCCCTGCCTCCCCCCCCAGAGCAGAGGTGAGCAGCACATGACATAAAGGCACGATGTGGAAGCACCTGAGAAATCATCTCTCTGCAAATACAAAACAGTAAAACAGTTCTCACCTCTGGCAACCTCGGTCTCACTTTAAAAGTCAACATATCTAACTAAAATTTCACTGGACTGTATTTCTTTGACAAGAATGTCCTGTTCTTCCTTCTTTCTAAAAGAACCGGTCTCTCTCTTCTTGGCATGTTCAAAAGAACAAGAAATGTGGGCCCAATTCCTGGTTCAAGTACTAATAAGCTGTGTGACTGTGGGCAAGTCAAGAAATTTCACTGAGCCGGAACTTCCTCATCTGTAGAATGGGTATAATAATAAATGTCCCTTCAGATTGCTGTGACAGTCAAAGTGGACGCTCTTATTGGTGGTACTTAATGAATTGAAAAGTGATGTGTAGGTGTCAGATGTCACTATTATTATCTTTCAAGCCTTTGTTGAGACCTGTCATAGGCTTGATGATCTACAGGATCAGGATCAGGCAGTTTGAGAGCAACTTCTGCTGTTTTCCCAAGAACCTCTGCCTTCCCTTTCTCCAGGCACCTTTTATTTTATTTATTTATTTATTTTTTAAAGATTTTATTTATTTATTTGACAGAGAGAGACACAGCGAGAGAGGGAACACAAGCAGGGGGAGTGGGAGAGGGAGAAGCAGGCTTCCCGAGGAGCGGAGCGCCCGATGCGGGGCTCGATCCCAGGACCCTGGGATCACGACCTGAGCCGAAGGCAGACGCTTAACGACTGAGCCACCCAGGTGCCCCTCTCCAGACACCTTTTAAACTCAGGAAGCTCCACGTCTGTCCTCAGCAGTGGTGACTGAAAGGAGAAAGCCGCAGGAGGGTGAGGCCTGGGAGGAACCAAAGGCTCCTGAGGTGCCTGCAACACTGCCTGGTTTCCAGAAAGCTCACAAATGCCCTCCATCTCCTCAGGGACCCAGAAGATGAGGTGTGTAAGGGGCTGCTGGGGAACAGTCACCATCATAAAAGTAACACCGTGAAAAACCCATTTTGCGGGTAACAATGAGAAGTTAATGCAAAGACTCATTGCCCTCTGTTAGCAAAAACTTTGGCAGTGACTTTTCCAGGCTCCCGGGAAGCCTTTGGAGAATGCTGCTTTAACCCAGAAGCACTTCATCATTTATATGAATGAAATGAGTGCAAACAGATTGTCGGGATGTCTGTTAACATCACCTCTTTTTTCTTGCAAAGAATCCCCTCCGTAATTACATTTTGCCTGTCAGTTCATAAATTTTTCTTATTACAAACTGGCCATTATTGATTGCTTTTTAAAAGTACTAAAACTGAGCCCAAAGCAGTAGATCTCTCAGTAAATTCAAAACATACTATCTTCTGTCCCAATCACTGACAAAGAGGGAGGGGGAAAGTCTCTGCGTTTGCTGTGCACTCTGGGCCGAGGCAGGCTACTGCCATACGTTTCAGTTTAGAGACTTGGCTTTGGGGGCTGCATGTTTTAAGCCACAATGAAAATAATAAATAAAGGATAAACTTATTTGGCAAATGCTGACACTTTACGAGCCAACATCCTATCACTGTTGTTCAGCTGGGTCCCACTGCTCAAGGGGTTCTATTTGGGTTCTTGGCGTTTATGACCAAACATCATGATGAGTAAGGAGGGGAAAGTCGTGGGGCACTGGGGCAGGATAATAAAGACTTACAAAGTTTTTAAGTAACCAGGAGAATGTTTTCCTAAATCCTTTTAAAATGAGATGCTGTGATTTTCTATATTTCAACCTATCTGATTAAAATGTGAAAAGAGCAAAATATCAAGTGATTTCTGTGTTCTGGGGAAAGAATGGGTGTTCCTCATTGTTCAGATTTTGAGAGAAGTTTCTAGAACCTTTACTGGTCCCAGGTAAGGGAACAGAGTAGAAGATACTTAGATTCCAGGCCTCTGCTTTGGCCCAAAGATGTAATGGGGGGGGAGCACCCAGGGGCACCCAGGTGCACCACCCCAGCCCCTCCAGCCCAGCTACCTGAACACAGTCTCTCTAAAAATCAGCACAGGCTGCCAATCTCCAAACCCACTCCTTTAACCTGCAACTGTGGAAAATGGATGGGGTGGGGGGGAGAACAAATGAAAATCTGGATGTGTGTGATCGGCTCCTGATTGGAGCTGGATGGAACCAAGTAATCAAAGCAAGCCACAACATGGGCTACATTGGGCTGCCAATCCTGGACGGCTCACTGGCTAAAAGCAGGCAGCAGCTACTGATCTGGCCGGGAAACAATGCCCCATTCAGCTCTCAATATCTGTTCTTAATATCAAGACGCAAAACCGGGGTCCCCATTGGTGAGGAAGCAAAGTCTGGGCCAGCAGAGCAATTACACCATAGCCAACCAAGCGAACAAAATGGGAGACATTAAAATCATTTCTAAAGTGGAAATAATTCAAAGGCCTTCTAAATATCTTAACAGCACACTTGGCTACACTTGGGATTAGGAAGCAGTATTTTATGTTAGGTAGCAGGGCTTTTGTTTTGTGTGTGTGCGTTTTTCTTTTTAGCCAGCTATCTGAAGAGAGGGCTGCATTCTGTCAAAGTGTGGCATCGACCCCTCGAGCCCCCAGCAGGGCATGCCATCCCCAGCATTTGGCAAGAAGACAGGAGAGTCCGTGATGAAACAGACCTCTTCGGGGGCCTTGTCTTGGCAGCTCTGAAACACACCCCTGCCCTGCGCCTATAGCTCCCTCCCTCACTAGGCTTGGTTTATGGGAGACGTCTGCCCTCAGAGCAAAACCCCGGAGACAGGCAAAGGTCCAGAACACAAAGGCCCAGAGCAGGGTGCGGCTGAAACTGGGACACCCTCTGTTTTCTGTCAGCCCCCAGATAAGATGAGAAAAGGTCGGCCCTGTTGGGAGGAGCCGGTAATCCCCACTGAATCCCTCCTTCGGCCCTAATGTTGGCCTCTGGGCCATAAATCTGCATCCTGTGAGAAGTGACCCCGCTCTGCCGGCCCAACCGCGTTCCCCACTTGACTCCTGAGCAATCTCCCTGCGCTAGGCACTGGGGTCAGAGAGGGACAAGGCAGGGCTGCAGGGAGGCTGAGAGCAAAGAGAAGGTGATAATGACAGAAATAATGAAGAAGAGAGAACTAACATTTATAATGGGCTCACCCTGAAAGCTTTATAAATAACAATTCCTTCAATCCCCAATCCTGTGAGATAGGTATTATCATCGGCCCCAACTTACGGATGATGAAACCAAGGCACAGAGAAGTCAAGTAACTTGCCCAAGGTCACACAGGCAGGGTCAGCATTTGAACTCAGAACAGCTAGCTCCAGGGTCCACGTTCGTCACCACTTTGCACCCAAAGGAGAGGAGGGTGGGGAGCTGGCCAGAGAAGACTCCTGAAGGAAGCTCCTTTGGCACGGGTTCAGTCTATTAACACCTGGGCTCTACACAGGGGAAGAAAAATACCTGGACCCTGGCACTGTCTACACAGTGTGGCTCAGAGTGCAGAGCATGAGAATGGGGTTACTCAGAGTGTGATCCCTGGACAGAGCATCAGCCTTGTCTGGGAGCTGGTCAGAGAGACAGATGCTCAGACCCGATGCTGTGGTCTTCCTGAAATAGAATCTCATTTTTAACAAGCCCCCGCTGACTCCCAGGCACTGTCAAGTCAGGGAGGTCCTGGGACAGAACAGAAGAGCTAGACATAGCCCTGGAGGCGATACGAGTGGTATGCCCAAGGCCAGGGAGAGAGCCAGTGGAGAGCCAGTGACGACGTCTCGCCATCTGCGCTGGGACAGCCCAGCTGGGGCTGTGGCTTTTCTCGCCACTCTAGAATCAGTCTGACGACAGGAGGCAGCCACTGTGTTGCTCCCCGAGGTTCTTCCCACAGCCGACTCTTTTGCACGGATACTTTCTAAAGGAAGCCAGCCTCTCACTTCCCTATCAACCTTTACTGGGTGGGGGACAAGAACAGTCTCTGACACCTCACTCACTAACCTCAGTTCCCATTCTTAAGGGGGCTAGCCTGTTTCAAACCAAGACCTAGGGGCAGATGCTCGGCGGGCCACACTCCCTCCATCAGTAATCTCTTCAGAGACAGAACATGTCTTGATGGAGACAGCACAGACTTTGAAGTCATTAAGACTCAGGTGCAAAAATCATTACTCCCTACCTGTGTGACCTTGGGCAGGTTGCTTAGCCTCTCTGAGCTGCATTTTCTTCACCAGTCAAATGGAGATGAGAATATCTATCTCATAAACTGATGAGATAATGTGTCTGATGTCTAACATTTTCTTCCCTTCTCTGACCGCCTTTCCATCAGTGACCAGCAGGCCTGGGACCCAGGCACTTGGGAATGATGTGGACGATGCCAACCCAGAACAAGATCACCTGGGGGCTGCGGACTGTCACTCAGGGGCTTCAGATACCCAAGACCTAAACCATCTCATTCCCACCACTGCATGTGTTGAAACCACAGCCCAGTCCCCTTTGGGGCCCAGTCTCATGCTAATGGCTGCAGGAAGGGCTCAGGAGCATATCTCTTCTGGGGTCCCAATGGCTCCAGTTGGAGCTGTCTCAGCTGGGCTAATGGTACAGATCAGACCAAAGAAGGGAGACACAGGAGAGGCTGAGACCCAGAATCCTTTGCTTCTGGGGTAGAGTAAGCAGCCCCCAGGTAATCTTGTTCTGGGTTGGCATTGTCCCTGTCATTCCCAAACACCCTCCAAGCTCCTCCTTCCCACATCCTGGCCCAACAGAGTGAAAAAGGTCCCAGGAAGGCTTTCAAGGACCACATCTAGGAGTAGCCCTTGCCTCCCACCCATGGGATAAACATCACCCGCAGTTATCATCTTGGCAAAGTCAGAAGGGCAGGTAGAGGCAGCAGAGCAACCTGAGAAAGCTGCTGCCTGCATAGACCAGGAGTCATCTCCCTGACACTGCCCTGTGCATTGCCTGAAGCATGGTCATTGTCAGAAAGATCCTCCCTCCCCTTCTTAGTTCTGCTGCTTAACCATTAATTAATTAAGTGGTTTTAAAAAATAATCGTATCACTCTACCACCTTCTCCCTTTCATTACTTTGTCTATATCCTTGCTCAATTATGGAAACCATAGCCAAACACCCCAATATCAGTGTAGCTGATCAATATGGTGGTTGGCAGGACTATCACCTCCCTCATTCAGCCCACTCTACCTACACTGATATGACCCAAGACATCAGCACTCTAAGCAATCTTCCTCCACTGCTGACACATACTGAGCTAATACTAGCACAAGAACCTAAATATTTTTCACCTTCATAGATTTCCAGAGGGACTTAGATAGTGGGCTTGTCCCCTTCCCTATGGGATCTGAGTTAGGGTATGGCACAGCAATCTCTAGAATCTTTTCTGCCAGTTCAGGCTGTCCCCACTGCTCTTCCTTTGCCCTGAGCCTGTAAACTCCACATTCCTCATTAACAGCAGAGTCAATAATTGCACTTCTTCGACAAGCAAGAGTCAGACCCATCCTTAGGCACCCCAGATGCCCCAGACCTGTGTACTCTTCCAGAATTTATATTAAAAAAATAATGATGATTGCCTATTCTAAATAGCAGATACATCCTCTGACCTGTGATTTTAGTTTTTGCTCCTGAGCTCAAGTCAAAGGCCTGGAGCCAAAGCGTCTCCATGTAGATGCAGAAAGTTCTCTCTGGCCTATAAGGTAGGCCCTCCTCATTCTTTCCCTAGCAAATGATAAGAAAGTTCTTCCTAATTAGAGTCTCCCTTTAAGTTCTGTAGACTGCTAATGAGTAAGAAAGAGGAGGCACTTGGGAGCCCTGAAGAAATTATTTGAAAGCAAAACCAAGTGGCCTCAGTAAAATATCACCATTTCAGTCAAGCATATTGAGAAATTAGAGACTAGCTTTCTTCAGAGAAAGCCTCTTCTTTATATTCTTGGGGCTTCTTTTGCTTGGCAAACTGTCCCCTTATCAACTTGACCCTCCTATGACCCCTGATCTCTCTCAGTTAAGGCAGGAGCTAGAATCCCTTTTTGCCCAATGCTCTCTGAGGGGTCCAGAGAGGGCAAGTTCACTTCTTGAGGTTGCACAGTAAGTTGACAACAAGGAAAGAACTGAATCCTAGGGCTACAGATTCAACATCATTTCATTCCATTGCTAATAATTCTGAGGGCTCACTGGGTGGTGGGAACAATGCTTTGTAGGCACTCACTCATTCATTTATTCCTTCACCAAATGGCTACTGAGCAAAGAGTTACCCAGTTGCTGGGCCTACAGCAGGGAGCCAAACCAAGCCTTTGTTCCCTTGAAGCTTGCATTCTAGCCTGAGAGCCAACAACAGACAAACATACAAGACAAAGGCAACCACAGCTCAGTGCCATGAAGAAAACTGTACTCAGATAAGGGAACAGAGAAGGACCGAGAGGGTTGTATAAGCAGGGAAATCGCAGGGGGGGTGAGGCACTCCAGGATGAAGTGGCAGAGGCTTGAGCAGAGATTTGAGTCCAGAGACAGGTTATGCGATTATTTGGGGGAAAGGCATTCAGGCGGAGGGAACAGCAAGTACAAAGGCTCTAAGGCAGGAGCCTGGTATGTTTAGGAATGGCAAGGAAGCTGGCTGCTGGCCCAGTGTGTAAGGGGCATCTAAGTGGAGATGAGAGGTGGCAGAGGGCTGATCATTCAGGGCCTGCCAGCGCATGGCAAGGACTGCAGACTTTAAACACTCTGAGTTGCGTGCTCAGGAAAACAAGTTCTGACTTCAGTTTTAAAGAGCCTAGCTGGCCACTCTTCGGAGAACAGTTTGAAGGAGGTCAAGGGGGAGAAGCTGGGAGCTGACTAAGGAGCAGGTGAGATAATCAAATCCTTGGGCAACCCTTGAAGTCCTAATATTATGAGGCAAGTAACCTCAGAGAGATTCAAGAACTTGTTTCAGGTCTTGTTCTGGGACATGGGCAGCCTGGGCATGAGCCCACACCTGACCCCAAGCCCTGGAACTGAAGACTCACAGACCAAGAGACACCAAGGACAAGGGCACAGGCTGCTGTCTTTAAGGAATAAAGCTCTCTTATTTCAGGCTTGCCCCTAACCAGCCCCCTTGAGCCTCGGGTTCACCTGAGAACAACCACTGATTAGGGCCTTGCTGTGTCCAAGGCACAGGCCAGGGTTTGGACATTCAGGATCTCATTTAATCCTCACTGCAGCCCAGGGATCTGGGTATTATTATCCCTGTGTTACCAGATGAAAAAGATCTCTTTTTCTCAGTGGAGATAGTGAAAACATTCCAAAGCTGCTTTGGGATTTAATTCACAGAAACCTCAGCATTTAATCTACTAAACCAGAAAGTAATCCCCTCTTTGGCTGGCTCTGAGAACCTGGTCTGCCCACAGTTGTGGGGGAGACTTGATAGCTCACACTTGCACAAGAGTGCATGTGCACACGGTCCGCCCACTAACCCTGGTGGATCCCCTTCCTCATCAGAGGGCCCCTCAGCCTCCCTCTCTCCTCTATGTACACACAGCCAATGGCCTCCCTCAGGCCATTTGGCAGCCCCCAAAATGCTACCCCTCGCCTGAGTAACACACTCACACACGGTCCACCTCTCACGAAAATCCTGCACCCTCAGGCCTAGCCCTCTTCTGCTCTCGTATTTGCTCCAAAATGTACATCCATGTCTCCTTTTGGCCAGGATCTGGCATAGCTAATCTGACAAGCTGGGCTGGGCTCATTGTGAATGGCTGCCAGAAGTTATTGATACTGAAATCACAGGTAATCCTTTTGTCTTTCAAGAGATCTTCCTAGACAATTGCTTGGTCCAAGGCAGTGAAAACCACGGAGAAACTTGCTTAGTGTGGCAGGCTTAGAGAAAAGGGATTACAAGAGGAGGTCAGGGGTGTTTCCTAAAATTCTGCTATCCCAAGACTCTTGACCTTGGAACGAGAAATTTAATCTGATCATGATTTAGGCACCTATTATGTGCTAGACACTCTGCTTAAGGAGCCGTCCGTCTTGCAGAGAACCAGGCACACAGACAACTAAATGACAGGGTGGCCTGTGAAGCCCTAGAATTCCGTACATGCTACAGGAGGGCTGAGGAAGGGGTGAAGTCTATCTGGGGAGGGCCCGGAACAGCTTCAGGAACAGGTTTTGAAGTATAAATGCAAATGTGTTCACATGGCTAATGAAGAGAGAAGGGCTTTCCAAGCAGAGGAAACTGTGGGGACAAAGGCCAAGAGGAAAGAAGCACTAAGTGTGTGGGTTGGGGCCTTGGCATAGCTAGTGTGGACTGGGAGATAGGGAGAAACAAGGAGATGGTTTTTCTCAATAATGTGTTTACACTCTGATCTTTCAGTGAAATCCATTTCCTAGCCTCCCCATGGGGCAAGAGGGTACAGGAGGAGATACAGGGAATGGCTTTCTGCTGGGGGCACTGCCATGCTCAGACACCCTCCATAGCTTCCCAGTACCCAGGGAATCAAGTTCATATGAATGAACAAAGACTAGGGGTTCCTGCTGAGCTCCCAGCAGCCTCTCTGACCTCTCGCTCTTCCCCAGATTCTTCTGTCTTCTCCATGAAGCTGTCCTTGATTCTTCCCTGCTGAGAGGGTACCTCTTTTATGACACAGTAATGGTCCTCCTGTGTCAGAGACCTCCATGAGAGCCCCATTCTGAGGCCAGCATGGCCCAGTGAGAAAAAGCAAGTGCTCAGGGGTCATCATGATGTTAGGGGCTGCAGGAGACATGAGCAGGACCGGGGCAGTGCAGGGCAGTACTTATGCTCACAAGTATTTAGGCTCACAGAGCTTTTATGACATACCCATGTCTACATCTCTCCAGGTGATGCAGATGGGCAGCCAAGGTGAAAACCACTGAGCCATAGCCCAACTGTGGAGTTCAAGCCCCAGCTCTGCTATCACTTCAGGCAGGCTAAGTCGCCAAGTCTCAATACCTGAGACTGTCAAAGGGGATTGCACAGCACCTCCTCTGAGGACCGCCGGAGGACTTAAATTAGATAATGTGCATGAAGCTCAGAGCATAAGCGCTGAGTGTGGTAAACACTCAGTATTAGCTCTCATTAGTATTGCTTTAGGCACTGTGTGGTTGACTCACCTCTGTGTCCCCCCGCAGAGCCCACCACAAAAGAGGCGTTGAGAGGTAAGTTTGTATTAGAAGCAGTAATTGAGTTCCTTGGGCAGCCAAGCACTGCCCAGGCAGAGCCCAGCCTGGGCCTGATCCCTCTAAGCCTTCTCTGAGAACTCACCCTCACTCTTCAGCAGGTTGGCAACTTGGGTCCTCTCTGGCACCCTCTCATGACCAGCTCAAGTGCAGAACAGGTGGGATCTCAAGGCAACCCTAGGATCCCTCTGTCTTCTCGCTCCTGCCTCCCCACAGGATGGCCTGCCCTGTCACAGAATGCCACCCCCAGCAGGACCCCAAAACCCAAGAGTATCCCTGATGTGTTCTTAAGACACAAATCCAGGCATCCCAACCCCTCAAATGCTGGCCACCCTGGCAGAAGTGGGGAAGCCCCCCAAGGCCTCCCTGCTGTCTTAGCACCCCCCCTGGCCCCCTGACCAGCAGAACTGGTTGAGGTTTGCTCATCTCAGCCTTTCCTGGGAGCTTGCCAATCCAAAAACTTGCATCCTAGCACCCTGGAAACAAAACCTCACATTTTCCAGGAAGGCTGGAAGATGCCTGCAGGCCTCCTGCTGTTACATTTATCAAGAACTGTAAAATCCAAGAACATGTAAGGGCTGCAGTATGATTGCCAGGAATTTATTTCACTCTTGTTGCTAGGGCTCTATAGCACCTTTCAGAGACCTCTCTGCAGGGAAAGGAAAGCTTCTATCCCTCTCTTCTCTCTGAACAGCCTTGTCTGCAACTCTCCGTTGCTAAGAGGAAGCTGCCAAGAGGAAATATCCTCATGGCAAGATGGGCCGAGTCTCCTAATCAGCAGGCCTGCTGCACGGAGAGACCTGACCCCCATGGGGCCTCTCTCCTGCACCCCGTGTGACTTCTGGGCAGGGTCGGTAGGGGACCAGCGCTTGCCCCTCCTTAGGGCAGACCCTGCCTCTTTTCGCTCTTTGCATTTCTTCCCTGCACAACAGCAGTGTTGCTCAAGTGTGGTCCCCGAACCACTGTCAGTCTATGTGCTGTTTTTATTGGTCTGCAAGGAGATTAGGGGCAAGACCTAAATCACCTACGTCACTACATCACTGTTCAGTTCAACTGACTTCTTTCCCAGCAAGATTTTCTTGATAAAGGCAACAGGGTGTTGATTTACATCCTGCGTACAATGCTCATCTCATTGCAGAAGGGTAACAGTTCCTGGAGGCCTCTGTTGTGCATCACTGTGCTACCGAACACCCCTCACTTTGGACGGCTTATTTGGCTGGTGCTAAGGTTCAGATCTGACTTTAGTGGGGGGAAAGAGGTCCCACCATTCCAGCCAATCCTTCCCAGGCCTCTACAAACAGCCCAGGTGGGAGGAGGGGTGAGTAGCCGGCCAGAACGCAGGCTCAAATACAATCCGTATTTCCCCATTGCCCCTCACTAATTGCATTTGTATTTAAATACTTATTGATATGTAGTATGCCCAAGGTTACCCTGAAAGAGCCAATAGGTTTCAGATGGACGATCCACATTAGGCAGAATCTGTGCTTGTAGATGGACTCAGGAGGCCAAAAGTCAAGAAATATTCTGAAAAAATCCCACCCAAAATACATCTATCTATGGAGGTACAGAGAGAAAGCCACTGATTTAGGTAACCAACCTGGTCTTCCAAGGACCACAGCTAAGCCCTGGATCAGTTATGACGGTACTTGTTATAATAACCAACAGTGCAGCCTAATGGTGACAAGCCACAAACCCTTACTTGTGTATTATGCTTTGTTCTTTTCACTACCAGGACAGATAGTTGAGGTTCTCTAATCTCTTGGAATACTCGCTTCAGTACTTACTATATACGTGACCCTCGAAAGCTGCCAAGACTCCGATTTCCCTTCGTGAAATGAGAGCGAGAGTAGCCGTCATGGCAAGATGGATGTGGGCTCCGTGCAGGGAAGGTCCCCATGCAGGGCGGCCCGAGGCCATGCCAACCGTGAGGCACAGGGCCAGCAGCCAGATGTCTCGAGAAGAAGGTTGGCGAGGAGAGCCGGTGGCTCCTGAAGTTCCCACCGAAAAACAGTTGGCAATTCTTTATCTTTCCTTTCTGGATGCCAAGAGATCGCAACAGCCGGGGCTATAAGGAAAACCCATCAGCTTTTAACCTCCAGCCCCGTATCTCCATGGCCTGGTACAGAGGGGTCCGTGTGCATGTGTGGCTAGTCATTTTCATTTATGTTTACTCAGCTCAGTAACACGTTATGTACAATGATGTCCAAGTTGCAGAGAGGCCTCCTGCCTTCATGCCTTAGCTGGGGGGAGTCCCAAGCACCCCGGAGGAAAAGTGGCTCAGACCAAGGTCCTGATGAGATGACCGGCCACCTCCTCCTGTGTCCCGCATGTGTTTCAGGAATGAGGGGAAGGGGCTCAAGGTGCCTTTCTATCCTCCAATGATAGCATAGTAGTTTTCTAGGGCTGCCTAGGAGGTACTTTGTTACCACCAACTGGTGAGCTTAAAACAACAGAAATTCATTCTCTCCTGGTTCTGAAGGCCAGCCATTCAAAATCAAGGTGTCGGCCAGGCCATGTTTCCTCCAAAGAGAGAATTCTTCCTTGCCTCTTCCAGCTTGTGGCCACATCATTCATGCCTCGGTCTTCACATGGCTTTAACCTCTTCTGCCTTCTCTTCAGTTTCTGACAAGGACAGATGTCATTGGATTTAGGGCCCTCCCAGGTAATTCAGGATGCTCTCATCTTAAGATCCTTAATGATGTCTGCAAAAATCCTTTTTCCAAATAAGGTCACATTCATAGATTTCAGAGATTTGTATGAGGTCATATCTTTTGGGAGATGGGCCACTATTCACCCACTTCACCAGTTTAATGCCATCAACAGCAAGAACAGCCCCCAACATATAGTAGAGATAATAAGTTGAATGAAAGGATGAATATGCTTTGTTCACTTCAAAGACATGGCCTGATGTCTGCCCTGAGCTAGACCCTGTGCCAGTTCCTAAAGATACTGAATGAGTGGGACCTACCCCTGAACTTGAGGAGCTCAAGCTTTAGAGGGGAAGTAGAGTCAGATAGAATCTTAGTTTTACCACCAACTATGCAACTGTGAAACTCAGTCTTCCTTCCCTGTCCAAAGAACAAAGAAAATAAATACCAGTGGCCAGGGAAGGGGCTGGGAGGTTCCATTGTTCCTGACTTGTGGAGGGGCCCACAGACCCCTTCCTCTGTCCTCACTCACTTGGCCTCAAAAAGTGAGAAGGAATTATCTGATTGATCAGTTTGGTAGGACAAACGTGGCCATGCCCCCTTCAGCCCTTCTCTCTTTCTCTGGGGAGCTGGCTTGCCTGCAGAGGGCACGCATTTTGCTCTCCACTAACAATTTAGAGATCCATGCTCTTGACTGAGGCAGCCTGTCCCAGTAAGTGTGCTTGTGTCCGAGGAAGGAACTAGAAAACTGTGAGGTTCAGAATGAGAAGCCAGCTTGCCCGTAGATACAAGCCACCTTTCCCATATCAGCTGTACTGTCAGTAACAAGCATGATCTGTGGTCTCTTACTTGCCTTGCTCTTTTGTCTTATTTCTTAATTAGGTCAGAATAAGGGAGAACAAGAGGGGTATCATCTCCCGGTGTAACAACTACTGTAGGTAGCTGTTGGAAAATTTAAATAAGGCGTGTAAAAGTTCTTAGCATGTGTCTGGGACACAGCAGGTGCTCAGTACAGGACAACTGAGCCACTCTCCCCTTCAGCCCACAGCAGCCCCTCCACGCCCCCCGAAAGCAGCACCACCCAGCCCGGCGCGGAGGCCGTGAGCCCGCCGGTCCGGGAGCCAGGGCCCCGCCACTGCGGCAGCCTGCTCCTGCGTGGCCGACAGCCTGGGTGGGAATCAGGGCTTCCAGCCGAGCCTTTGATGCCACAGCCGGCGTGGCGAGCCGGGCACTGTCTGAAGCGCCTGCCTGTGTAACAAGGCTTTCTAATTCGCTCGAACCAAAGCAACATTTGCAGTAAAGATCACTTTGGAATGAAAAATACATTGTGACTGGAGGGCCTGGGTTTGTTTCAAAAGGGCGATCACCCACAAGCATCACACTCTCTAAGAAGCCACCCGCCCGCGTATTTTAAGACGGAGAGCACACCACTCAGAATTTCAAAGTGTCGTTAATTAAGAGCAGTTTATTAAAATGTCAATCTTTTAAACCAAAACAACTCTCTTCCCTAGATTGCCAGTGGGCTTCCCAGCCATTCTTCCCATCCCAGATAATCCAGCGGGCAGCTTCTCCAAGGCCCACAAAAAGACATCCGCCTACGGATTGCTCCTAAGAACGAGTAAGAACTGCCGCTGAGGATGCTCCCTGACACCTGTCATTCGGACAGCCCATCCCCATGAGCAGGTCTTTCAAGAGAAAAATGGCACAGGGACGAAGTGTAAGGACTCAGCAGTCAGACTGCCCGGGCTTGAATCTCAGCCCTGCCTCGCCAGCTAGGTGACCTGGAGCAAAGAGTTCACCTGTTTGTGCCTCGGTTTCTTCTTGTATAAAATGAAGGGATAATAATAGTGCCCACCTTATAGGTCGCTGTGAGGGTTAAAAGAAATAATACATAGAAAGCATTTAGACGGATGCCTGGTACACAGCGTTAAATGAGCATTAGCACTGTTATTTCCCTAAGTTTCCCTAAGCATGCACCAAATCTCATTTATTTCTTTACAGACCTGTCTCTTTCAAGGCAGGAAATGAGCCTAATTCAGTTTGGTAACTCCAGTAATCAAGATTTAGCACCCAGTTCACTCTTGGTGGGAACGCAAATTGGTGAAGCCACCGTGGAACACAGCACAAAGGTTCCTCAAAAAATTAAAAACAGAATTACGGTACTATCCAGTAATTCAACTGCTAGGTATTTACCCAAAGAATACAAAACACTAATTTGAAAAGATATATGTGCCCCTATGTTTATTGTAGCATTATTTACAAAAGATATGGAAGCAACCGAAGTGTCCATCAGTAGATAAATGAGTAAAGAAGAAGTGGTGTAAATATATACAATGGAATATTACTCAGCCATAACAAAGAATGAGATCTGGCCATTCATGACAAGATGGATGGACCTAGAGGGTATAATGCTAAATGAAATAAGTCAGACAGAAAGGCAAATACCAACTGATTTCACTCATATATGGAATTTAAGAAACAAAACAAATAAACAGGGAAAAAAGAGACAAATGAACAAACAGGCAGACTCTTAAATACAGAGAACAAAATGGTGATTGCCAGAGGAAAGGCAAGCAGAGGGATGGGTGAAAGAGATAGAGGGGATTGAGAGGTACAAATCTCCAGTTACAAAATAATTCACGGAGATGAAAAGTACAGCATAGGGAATATAGTCAATTCTTGACTCTTGATTGTATCTGTGAAAGACCCTGAAACTGAGGACCCATTTAAACTGCACCCAGATTCCTAACTTACAGAAACAGTGAGATAATTAATGTTGTTGTTCCAAGCCACTAAGTTTTGGAGTAGTTCATTACACAGCAGCAGATAACTAATACAGGCTGTGAGGGAAAGGAAGGAGCTGGGGTGGGGGTAGGGCTGCCTCCCACCTTACCTGTGATCCAACCTGTAGCTCACTCTCTGCAAGAGATCCCAGGAAAAAGACTCAAGTCAGGAGGCCTGGGTTTGAGTCCCAGCTCTGCTGCTCTCGAGTATATAATCTTGGGAAGGTTCCTTAATCTCCCCAAGCCTCTGTCTCTTTGTCTATAAAGAAAGATCACAATGCCAACCTACCTTGCAAGTCTGTTAGAAAGACTGAGATCATGTATGTGAAAATGCCTGGCAGAGCTTTTCACACCTGTCAAGGTAGAAGCAGATGAGAGAGACCTGTGCTCTTACTCTGATGGCCACCTGAGGGCCCCAGCTGTCCCTTCAATGATTCAACACATAATCTTGGAGCACCTACTGTGTGCCAGGCTTTGTACTAAGCACCAGGGACAAAGAAGTAAACAAAGCAGTCAGTCCCTGCCCTCACAGAGTTTACTTTTCAGTAGAGAGATAGAAACCAACCTTGCAAGGCCAGGAGTAAGATGTAACAATGGAAGTCCAGTGCTCTGGGAGGGCAGAAATATAGGGGGGACATGGGCCAATGTAGGCAGGGGAGAAGGGTCTCTGAAGAAGTACCTTTGAGCTCAGAACTAAGGGGTGAGTGGAATTAGCTGAGTGAAGAAGGTGGCAGAAGGATCAGCATGTTCAAAGGCCCAGTGATAAGAAATGGCAGAGCAAGTTCTTCAAGAGTTACGTATTTAGCAGAGACCATACGTCAGACACTGTTGCAGGCACTGAGGATGCAACAGTAATCAAAACACAAATTTCCTCCTTTC
This sequence comes from Mirounga leonina, assembly GCF_011800145.1. Taxonomy (NCBI): domain Eukaryota; kingdom Metazoa; phylum Chordata; class Mammalia; order Carnivora; family Phocidae; genus Mirounga; species Mirounga leonina. Next base: position 1,978,823 of record NW_023270852.1, on the reverse strand, counting down.
CTGAGGCTCATACTCTAACGGAGGAAGACAGTTACTAAGTAAACAAATGGAATTTAAACAGATAATTTCAGTAGTGATAAAGGTGAGAAAGTAAGTAAGTAAAACCCCAGAGAAGAGGATGAGGAGGGGCTAAGTGAAGAGAGGGGGAACATCCTTTCAGCTGGTATGGTGAGGAAAGGCCTCAAGGGGTGACACTTGAACTGAAATCTGAATGACATGAAAGAATAAGACATACCAAGTTCTGGGGGAACAGTATTCTCTGTGTGCACAGGGCACAGCAGGTGGAATGGTCCCAAAGATGGGATGACGCAGTATGCTCTAGAACCAGCAAGAAAGCCAGTGGGCTGGAGTGGAGAAGCCAAGGGAGAAATAACCAGAAATAAGGCCAGTGAGGTATACAGGGAAGATCATGCAGGGCATTCTAGGCCACAGGGAGAAGGGCTTTTTATCCTGGCATCAACATGACAATGTTTGAGTTCTGGAAACATACAGCATGGAGAATGAATGGGGCAAATGTAAGACAAGAGGCCAGGTAGCAGGGGGGGAGCCGCTCCAGGGCAAGTATGAGAGATAGATGGTGGCAGTGAGGATGAAGGTGAGGGCTGCCTTCTAGAGCCTGGGACTCCCACTCAGCTCTGACTCATCAGGCCAGGAGGAGACCCAACCTGGAGTCCACACTTGTCTCTGATCAGGTCGCCTCCTTCTAGGACTCTTTCTGCAGAGGGTCCCTTTCCCAGTTGGGCAAGGAACCAGGAAGAATCTTCCTAGATCTTTAGAGGACTGCCACCCTCCCCCATTACAGACCTTCCATCAAAGGTCTCTGCATAAAGGATGGAAGTACAGACTCTGGACACAAACTGCCAGGGTGCAAATGCCAACTTCTCCACTTAACAGCTGTGGAAACTTAGGCCAGTTACTTCGCCTCTCTGTGCTTCAGGTCCCTCAACAGTCAAATGGGCATAATGATGCGACTCGGACAGATTAAGTGAGGACGAGTGCTAGAGCCCTGGCACAGAGAGCTCCCCAGTGTGATCAGAGGATTAAAGGGCCCATAGTTGACCTCCTCACCAAGCTTCACATACCCAGGGTTTAGAAAAACAAATGACAAATGATGTCTCCCCACACCTGTGCCTTCATGTGAACTGGCCCAACTTAACAAGTTCCCTGATGAACCAAGGCTGTCTTGCCTGCCCTCTCCTGTCCCGGGCCCAGGGCACCCCCACCCAGGGGTGCTCTACGGCCACTCCCGCAGCAGCTCAGCCAGCAGCTAAGCCAGGTGTTCGAGGCAGCAACAGCCGTTCCGCATCCTGAAACCTGCCCTCAGTGTCCCCTTCCCAGCAAACTGTTCCCAGGGGTGGGCTCAGGGAGCGCTAGGAATATCTCCACCCTGGTCTCTGATGGGTCCTAATACCAGCCAATGCTCAGCAGCTAGGCCTTACATGAATGAATGAATGAATACATGAATGAATAAATGAATGAATACATGCATGAAGGAAATGAATGAAAGAATGAGTGTGTCTTCTCCACTAACATGTGGGTTTCTTAAGGTCATTCATTCATTATTCGACAGATTTACTGTGTGAATCTTCTCAAGTGCTCCTCCAGATCCGGGCTTTACCCCACTCCAGGTCCCAGGGGGCTGACTTCCAGGGACCACATTATCCAGGTGCCCTTGTCCTTTGGCTTCATGAGACCAAAGGGCAAGAACAGCCAAAGCATTCTAGTAACTGCTGTCTCCCACCTGGGGCTTGTGAGCAGCCCTCTGTTGCCAGCCCCAGGGTGCTTCACACCCTTGTTGGTTTTCCTTAACCATGCCTGTGGCTTATACACAGTCTCTTCATTAAATTCCTTCAAAACCCACCCTCCACTTTACCCCCCTGAGTTTGGTGCAGTGCATCACTTGGTTTCTGCCAAGTCCTTAAGCCACACGACCTGCTCCTCTAGGCAGTCTTCTAGTCACTGGGCAAGGGAGGAAATTCCTGCCCTCAGTGAACTTACGTTTTAGTGGGAAGAGACTGACAAGAAGTGTGATCAATAAGTAAAATATATTTTAGTTAGCAATAAAAGCTAAGAGATGGGGAGGGGAATTGTGGGTGAGGGGTGGGTTGCCATTTTAAGTAAGGAGGCAAGGGAGACCTGAGAGGGTAAGACTAAGAAAAGATCTGAAGTAAGTGAAAAGGCATGGATTCTGAAGGAAGAGAAGCAGAGGGAAGAGAAGTACAAAGGTGCTCCTTGGTCAAGGAAAGCAGAAGAGGCTTTTCTCTCTCTCTCCTAACCTTTTCTCTCTCTCAGCACCTGGCTTCAGGGAGGCTTTAGAGAATGTTGTCATTGAAAGGGAGAGAAGGAAGAGGAGGAAAGAAAGAGGGAACACTGGTTAGGTGTCAACCAGAGGAGCCTCTCTCAGGCCCAGTGCCCATCTGGTGATCAGCTTAGCTTCTTACCTCACATGTCAGGGACTCTTCGCTCATCCCCAGGGATGGGGCCCACCCCCCATTGCTAATCAGCTCCCACCATGGCCATCTCTTCCGGTACTCCTCTGGGTAGAAGCTCCCTACCTCCCAGACTGTACAACACTCCTTCAAGAGAGCAGGCTCCCAAGGTTCCCAGTGGCAGCACCAGGCTGGGAAGAGGCCAACCACACAGAGGGGCTCCAGTCCCTGAGGCCCAAGGCCTGCCCTACTCCCCAGGCTCACTGCCTCAGGGTCTCCTTGGCTGACCACAGGCAAGACCAGCCCCCTGTGGAGGGGCGGGGGCAGGAGAGGAAGAGAAGGGGGAGCAGGCAGAGGGCGGCCCAGCCTTGTGCCCGGGGATTCTGTCCCTGGGGAGTCTCTCTCCCTTTGGTGATTGTTTCCCAGGCTCCCTGGAGCCAGAGGAGGATGGAATGTTCTTATCGCTTCCCAGAGGGAAGGCTTTCTTCTTCCTTCACAAAAATGTTAAGCTTCATAATCCGATAGGGAACCTGGACAGGCTGCAGCTGGTGGCCTGGGTCCCACTTCTGGGAACTGTGGGGAGGGGAGAGAGATGGGAGGGGAAGAGGAGAAAAAGGGGAGGGAGGCCTGTTGAGCAAGACCAGGGAAGGGAGACTCCTCAGGGTGAGGGCAAGGGCCCAGCAGACCTTCCCACAACACATGGGGAACCTAGGCAATGAACCTCAGACCCCAAGACTGTGAGAGATGCCCCTTCCCCTGACCACACCACGCCCCTGAACTATGAAGAGGAGAGTCCCAGTCAGGGCAGAGTGGGCCCTGCAACCTCTAGGTCGATGGCCTGTTCATACACCTCCATGAAGAGCAGGCTCTCTCTCTCTGCAGGGTTGATTGCTGTGTCTCTTGTGAGAAGCTGAGTCTGAAACAGTCCCTGCTCACAGAGCTGCAATCACAGGTCAGAGGCCTGCACAGGAGGGGACAGGACAGGTGAGTTCAAGGAGTTCCACGAGCCTAGTACTCTGATTTCCTAGGAACAGGCCACTTCCTAAAGAGGACAGGGTGGAGAGGCCCCAGGGAGTTCCGTCTGAGAGCTGGACGTTTATTAGACAGCCCTTTCCACCTCACCTACAATCAGACTCTGATGGAAACTGGCTTTTTAAATCCACACTATATTGGACTATCTTTCCATGAACACACTCATTTCATCCTTAGATCTACATATGAGAACAGTTTCGTATGTAGACCTAAAAAACACTTCCAATGATGGCTATCTAAGTGGGATTCCATATAAGAAGACTTTTCACCTCCTCATTTGTGTATTTACATATTGCTTGAATTTGTACAGGATATGCATTACTTCTCTAACAAAGAACAACATGGACGTTTCTATTCTGAAATTAAAAATAAAGGTTGTTTAAAAAAAGAAACTCCTTTATATGGTGGAGCAGTGGCACAAACTGAGGAAAAGATGGTAGCAGTGGGTGTTGGGGGAGGGGTGGGTGTTCAATTCCACGCTTGATGTGCCCCTGAGGCCATGTCCCCCAACACAGGGTGACTCATTCCCAGCCAGAACACTGACTATCCTTATGTGAGCCAGTTGAGGGCAGGGTCCACCCTAGAGGACCACATGCGGAGGCAGGGTCAAAGTCCAGCTAACAGGGCTAACAGCCTTCCTCCTCGACCATGTTATCTTCAGGAAAGGTGAATGTTCACCTGGGCCAGGGGTGCTACTGTCAGAATCAACCAGGAGGGAGCCAGCTGCGGGTCAGCAGACTCTGGGGGCACACCTCCTCCTCTGCTCACCCGATAGACCCCAAGGCCACCCCTGAGCTGCAGGACGGAGCAGAGGAAAGCCTTCCTTCCATCTGCCAAGCTGGAAGGCCACAAATACTAAAAAAAGAAAAAAAGGAAAGAGGACCAGAGTGGGTAGGGTTGGGGCCAAACCTCATCCCCCAGGACAGATGTGACTTCCAGGGTAAAGGCCGGGACACCTGACTGCAGGTCTTGGCAGAGGAGCTGTGTGGAAATGAGGGGAAGCTGAGGCATCTATGCATCCTGGGCTTACTGTCCCTGCCCTTAGGAGAGAAAAAAGAAAGGAAAAGAAAGAAAAAGACCTTTGTGCTGCTCTCTTGAGATGGGCTCTGCACACCTCTGCAGTGGTCATTTCCCACCTTTGAGCGCCCCCCCCCCTTGTGTTTTCGGGGAAATCCTCTCCCTGAGTCTTGGTTTGGGGCAGAGACCACCTCTCTGTATGGAAGCCAGGCCCCTGCCCTCCCAGCCTCCTTGCAGCCAAAGCTCAAGCCTGACCTCACTCTGGTGACCAGACTCACCCACATCAAACCTGGAATGGAAAGGAAATGATGTCACAAAAATGCTGCCTGGAGAACATGCCGGCGAGCGTGCGGCAGCTCCTGCACCAGGTTCCAGAAGAACCAGAGCTGAAGCTCCGGGGCAGGCAGCAGCAGGTGCTGGCAGTGACGCAGTGTCCACGGCAGCATGGGCACCCTGCAGTGACAGCCGCGGGGCCCTCCGCAGACCCGTCAGCTCTACAAAGTGATCTGGGTGTTCTTTCTGGCTGGAAGGCCTCCAGGCCAGCAGCCCTGGCCCTCCCGGAGAGCCTGCAAGTTCCAACAGCCTTTAATAAATCACCATTTTAACCAAATCATCCAGAAGTGGTTTCTGTGTTTACAAGGCAGAAGCCAGGCCTGAATCAGAGGCCTGTGTGTGTTTGGGCTAAGGAGGGACAGGAAGGCGGAAGGTTCTCAGGAAGCGACAAGCTGCCATAGACGTGTTGCCCTGTGGGGAACTGAGTACTGTCCATTGGTTATCAGCATCAGCAGACAGAACCCCTCTCCTCCTCCACCCCTTTCTCCTGCACAGTAAACAATAGAACAAATTCCTGACTTCCTGAATTTCATCTGCAGGATGGCAGAGAAGGCCCAGTTCCTGAGGCTGGGGGAAAGGTAGTGTCCCCTTCCCCACAGCAGCCTTACGTGGGTCCCTGGGGCTCTCTGTGCCACCTTGTTGCACAGCCCAAGGGGCGTGCTTAGAGCCCGGTCTACGAAAAGAGCACCTTGACTCCTGGTGACACGGCGCACGGGACCCCGAGGGAAGCTGCCCGGAGCTGTGCAGGGCAGCCCAGCGGCCTGGCGGGCTCGGGGCAGAAGAGCTCTGAGTGAAGACCCATGGAGCGCTGGGAGGTACACACCGGCTGGGGGTGGCAAAGGACTTGCCTATACTCCGCGTTGCCGCCCTCCGCAAGCTTCTGGCCTGCCGGCGCCCGCATCCCTGCGGCCCACCCTGGATGTCACCATCAGAGAGACTCCTCTGGCCTGGCCATCTCCTCCTCACACACGCACCTTCCCTTACCACCTTCTCCTTCACTGGAATGTCTACAGGTGGGTTTGTTTCTAGGCCAGTGTGGGAAGGGGGCCGATGCGTGAATGCTGGGGAAGCACAAGCCCTATCTCTCTGGAGGCTGGCTGGGCTCTGGGATGCTCTCGGCAGCTCCTCACTCTTGCTCCACCGGAGCCAACACAAACAAAGCCACCAAGCTGCCCCCGGGCCCGGCCGCCCGAGAAGGCCCACGCCTCCGTCCCACCCTCTTGGGCAGCTACCCATGGAGCCAGGAGCCAGGTATCAGGCTTCAGCTGGCTAGGCTCCCGGCAGCTCCTGCTGGCCCTCACTGGCCCGCAGCCCGGCCTGCCCACGGGCGCTGGCCGCAGCCTGAGTGTGGAGCCTCAGAGCTCAGCCTGCTCGCACCCACCGGCCACCAGCCCCTCAAGCCCCGGGGGTGCTGGCTTGGCAGAGAAGCAGGGCGCATGGATGAGAGGGCCCTGACTCACTAAGTTCCCCAAGACCTCCAGATTTGCCCCAGGGCCCTTTCCATGAGGCAACAGGAAACCCAAGCACTTGGGCCAGAAACAGAATGTTTTGAACAATTTGAGGGGAAAAAATTATTCAGACCAATTTCAAGACATCTGAGAGCTCAAGGGGAAAACTGCAGCCACCTCTTCAGGCATATTGTGTGTTCACGCCAAACCCCAAACATCTTGGACTGAAGTAGCACAAAGCTTGCGAGTCCCCACATCCCTCCAGCAGGGAACTGGCCTGATGCCTGGGGCTTTCGTCCTCCGGGCCACTGGACACGTTCTCTCCTCCATGACTCCACTTTTCTGGACTCCCATTTGTGTGGTTGACGCTCCTGGTACCACCCACCGGCTGGAGCCATCTACTTGTCCTTTAGAACTCAGCTCGGACAATGCTTCCTCTGAAAAGCTTCCCTGGCCCTCCAAGACATCCCACTGCATGTCCTGACACATTAATTGTGCCTCATGCCCCTTAGGGCTACTGTTTGCTGAGCCCCTTGCAGGTACTGGGCTCTGAAAAGAGAGCTTCAGAAAGGTCCCCGCATTTAAAGGCACCACTACCTTATGAGTGTCATCACTCACACCGCAGACGGAAACACTGAGGCTCAGAAAGTTTAAGTCACTTGCCCAAAGTCACAGCTAGCAGGTCCTGGAGCTGGGATTTGGAATCAGGCAGTGGGCAGTGTGGAGCCAGAGGTTTTTCCCTGAACCATTTTTCCTATCTCTCTAGGAGCTTCCCGGGAAGGGAGAGACTGGCTCTGCTGGGGGAGAGTGATAAGTTGGAAAGTACAGAATGGAAACTTCCACAGAAGATCCAGGTAGTAAAGGACATTTCCCAGGTAAACATGAAGAGCATTCCCAGTGGAAAGCACAGCAGGTACAAAGGTCTAAAAAGCCAAAATGGCAGAGGGCCTTGGCTAAGGGTTCTTACATGTGGGGTGTGAGGAGAAAGACATGAGGAACAGGGCTGGAAAGTCAAGCCAGACTCTGGCAGTACCACCGAACCACAACTCCCCCCCCCCCCCCCCCCCCCCCCCCCCGCCTGTGTTCTGCAGGCGGAGAAACACCAGGGCTGTGATACAGGAGGGAGAGGGAATGCTCAGATCTCACTGGAGACCCACCCTTCACAGATCCCCTGGAGCCTGGTCAGGGTGGGTCAAGGCCAGTCATGGGGACCGCAGAAGCAATCCAGAAGGACACCTCTGGGAGGGATTCAGGAGATATAATTTTTTAAAATATATATTCTTGTCCAGTTTATCTGGCATTTGACCATATTCATTAGAAGATTTTTTGTTTACTTTTTTTCCTTTAAAAATGGTTAGATACACTTATAACAAAAATATTTTTTAAACAAAAGTATATGAAGTAAAAAAGGGGAAGTCATTTCTCTCTATATCCCCATCGGCTCCCCTTCCTAGAGGTCACCCCTGCAATAAATTTGGTTCTTCCTGAACTCTTCTAGTTACACAAACATATCTGGCTATCCACATATATGCGTTTTTTTTTTTTTTTCCTTACTTAAGAGCTACACATATTCTTTGACATCCTGCTTTTTTCACTCAGGATATCTGGCGAATATCATTATTCACCCATCACTAAATATTCATCGGGATCCTACTGTGTGCCAGGCCCCAGGGCCAGGAGGCTGAGCAGAGCAGAGCAGAACAGAGCACAGGGAAGTCGGGCTCCTGCGCACACAGCCTCCACGGGCCAACACGGAGTGATCATAGACTGTGATCGGGCTTGTGATGGGCGCGCTTCAGCCACAGGTAAGGGGCGCCTTCTCTCAAAACATTGAAGCTGAGACTTTAAACATGAGAGACAGAGGAGAAGCCAGAGGAAAGAACCCAGTACCAAGTCACCCCCAGGAGCTCAGGCCCTGCAAGGCGCCCGGAGGCAGGTGAGGGGTGGGAAAGGGCAGAGGGCTGGAGTCTGCAGGGCCTGTAGGGGGACGTAATGAATTCTTACCTTGTCCTAAGAACAAGAGGGTTTTAGGTAGGAGAATGTTATTACCTGACTCATGTTTTTAAAAGATCCCTCTGTACATTCTCGCCGACACTTGTTACTTCTTATCTTTTTTATTTTAGCCATTCTGACAGGTGTGAGGTGATACCTCATTATAGTTTTGATTTGCATTTCCCTGTTGATGAGTGATGTCAAGCATCTTTTCATGTGTCTGTTGGCCATATGGATGTCTTCTTTGAAAAAATGTCTATTGAGGGTCCTCTGTCTATTTTTTTATCAGATTTTTTTGGTGTTTTTTATAAATTCTTTATATAGTTTGGATCTTGACCCTTTATCAGATATATCATTTGCAAGTATCTTCTCCCCGCTCAGTAGGTTGCCTTTTTGCTTTGTTGATGATTCTTTTGCTGTGCAAAAGCTTTGTATTTTGATATAGTCCCAATAGTTTATTTTTGCTTTTGTTTCCCTTGTCTTAGGAGACAGATGTAGAAAAATGTTGCTATGGTCCATGTTAAAGAAATTACTGCCTGGGCTATCTTCTAGGATTTTTGTGGTTTGAGGTCTGATATTTAGGTCTTTCACCCATTTTGAGTTTAGTTTTGTATACGGTGTTAGCAAGTGGTCCAGTGTCACTCTTGTGCATGTGGCTGTCCAGTTTTCCCAGCACCATTTATTGAAAGACTCTCTTTCCCCCACTGTATATTCTCACCTCCTTTATTACAGCATCATTTACAATGGCCAAGGTATGGAAGCAAGCTAAGTGTCCATCAATAGATGAACGGATAAAGAAGAGGTGGGGTATATGTATACATATACACACACGTGCATGTGCGCACTCTGGAATATTACATAGCCATTAAAAAAAACGAGATCTTGGGCGCCTGGGTGGCTCAGTTGGTTAAGCGACTGCCTTCGGCTCAGGTCATGATCCTGGAGTCCCGGGATCGAGTCCCGCATCGGGCTCCCTACTCGGCAGGGAGTCTGCTTCTCCCTCTGACCCTCCCCCCTCTCATGTACTCTCTCTCATTCTCGCTCTCTCAAATAAATAAATAAATCTAAAAAAAGAAAAAAAAAAAGACGAGATCTTGCCATTTGCAACAACATGGATGGACGTAGAAGGTATTATACTAAGTGAAATAAGTCAGACTAAGGAGGACAAATACCATATCATTTTACTCATATGTGGAATCTAAAAAACAAAGGAACTTAATAAACACACAAACAAGAAGCAGAATCAGACCTTTAAATACAGAGAACTGATGGTTGCTAAAGGGAAGGAGGTTGGGGGGTAAAGGGGAGTTGGGAGATACAGGCTTCCGGTTATGGAATGAATATGTCATGGGGATAAAAGGCACAGAATAGGGAATATGGTCAATGATACTATAATTGCAGCAAATGGTGACAGAGGGAGCTACACTTGTGAGCACAGCATAACATATAGAAATGTTGAATTACTATGTGGTACACCTGTAACATACCAGTGTGTGTCGTCTATACTCAAATAAAAAAATATATTTAAAAATAAAAAATAAAAGATCCCTTTGCCTACTACTTGGAATCTGGATTACAGGAGATAAGAGTAAAGGCAGGGAGACCAGTTCAGAGGTAGGATAGATAAAGTTAACACCCCTGACCCCAAAGATGTCCACATCCCCATCCCTTATCTGTGAACTTGTTAGGTTATATGGCAGAGGAGACATAAGGTTACAGATGGAATTAAGGTTACTAGTCAGCTAACCTTAAAAGAGGGAGATTATCCTGGATTATCTGGATGAGTCCAATGTAATCACAAGGATCCTTACTTTACTGTGCAGGCCTTAGGAGGGCAGGGCTGTCTCATTCACTGCTGTGTCTCCAGCACCCATCAGAGTGCCTGGAACATAGTAGGTGCTCAGTAAATATTTGTTGAATTAATTCATTGATTAAATACAAGGGAGAATTGAGGAAGGCCAAGTTTGGAAAAAAACGATGAATTCAAAGGTCAGCACGGTGCCTCCAAGCGGCTCTGTGGCCCACTGTAGCCAAAAGAAAGATCTGGCAGGAGCGAGGAACACATGGCTGGGCTAGGAAAGATGAGGCCCCTGCAGAGGTGCTCCTAGCAGCCCCTGGCCGGTGAGGCGGCACTCAGAGAGTGTGGCTAGCCAGGGCTCCCCAAGGCAGGCGAGGTGGACTGGAGGCAGCTCGGCTGACATTATCCACTAATAGGAGGTCCTTATCACCTGGGATGGAGCCGGGTGCTCTACTTAATTCAGGAGAAAGCTACTCTCTGGGAAACAGGTGCCAATTTGCAGCAATCACAATAAGAAACATCCTCTCTCTGGCTGATGCAAGCCAACAAGGTAATAGGGCATTGTGCAGTGCTGCGAGATCAAAAGGATTTTTTTTTTCCAAGCCCAAGGTGGGCACTTAATCCATCTTTTGCTCTCTCTCTCTCCCTGCATTACAGCCCTTGGATGTACTATTTACAGGGCCTACATTAGCTGCCTTTTCAGATATCGCACTCCCTCAAAACCACTTCAGAAGGAAAGTGAATTAGAAATGAATTTGAGACGCTTGCAGCGGCCTTCACCGCCTCCTCCCTGCCCCCAGGCCAGCAAGCAGTAGCTTCCAGCCTGGATGTGGGAGCCCAGGCCCACATGCTCCCGCCAGACCATCATCCTCCACAGCAGATGCACTGGCTCTGGCCCCAGGGGCTGGTGTGGGAGCCATGGGGCTGAAGGAGGGCTGAGCACAAGGTGTCAGTAAGAAGATGGGGCAGGAAATGCCAAGACTAGGCAATGGCCGGGGAAGCCAGGCGGAGACAAAGAAGCAAATCTGGGATGTGGCTCCTGGGGGAGAAGGCCATTTTGGACAGCCCCTGCCCTCTCGAGGGTCTCCTAAGCATGCAGCTTCCCCCTTTTCTCTGCCTGGGTCCCCCCACCAACCTCCAGGAAGCCCAGGCACCATTGCTAGGTTCAGGCAGCTGCCTGGATGGGTGTCATGTTTTTAGAGATCCAGGCCCAGCTTCCATCATCTTCTCCACACCACCACGGCCCCCTCCCTCCCTCCAGACTCATCTGGAAATGCAACAACCCTTCCCTGATGCACAGGCATCTTCCAGGTGCGGCCTTCCAGGAAGAGTTAAGGGAAGGAAGGAAGGTGGGAGTTTCTGTCCCCAGAGTGAGAGGAAGTTTCAGTATAAAAGAATGCTCCATCAGAAATCCCCCAACTTGGCTCCTTCTTTTACAGGTAAGAACATTTGTGAGCTAAGACTAGGGACCTGACATTTCTGACCCACATCCAAATGCTCTGGCCTTTCTTTGATGAGTTTAAAATCTCAGTAGTACAACTAGAAAGAAACTCGGACTCCATCTCAGCTGAGGCTCTGGACCTGGAGTAGAGGGCATGGAGGAGAGAAGAGGGTCCCACCCCAGCTCCAGCTTCAGTTCCACTTAAATCATCATATTTATTGGGATTCCCCCAAAGAGTCTGAAAGTAAATGAACAACTTAACTAGGGGAGAAGCCAAGGGCCCACATCAGGCCAATAGGCCTTCGCTCCCCACTGTGAGCGAGACAGATTCTCAAAGGGCTTCCAGGGATCCCTGCCTCCTGGTATCACATCCTTGCATAACTACCCCCTTAGTGTGGGTTGGACCTCATGACTCACTTCTAACAAACAGAATATTGGAAAAGTGATGAGATGTCACTCCAAGTTTAGGTTATAAAAAAGGAGATTCTAAGCAACTATGGAAACAATATGGAGGTTCCTCAAAAAATTAAAAATTGAACTATCATGTGACCCAGTAATTCCACTTCTGGGTATTTACTAGAAGAAAAGGAAAACACTAATTCAGAAAGATATACGCGCTCCTATGTTTCCTGCAGTATTATTTACAGTAGCCAAGATATGGAAGCAACCTAAATGCCACTGTTAGATGAATGGATAAAAAAGATGTGGTAAATATACACAATAGCCATAAAAAGGAATGAAATCTTGCCATCCGTGACAACATGGAAGATGGACAACATGGATGGACAACATGGATGGAAGGTATTAAGCTAAGTGAAATATGTCATAGAGAAAAAGACAAATGGCACATGATTTCACTTATATTTGGAATCTAAAAACCAAAACAAATGAACAAACAAAACAAACAACGACAAAAAAACAAAACAGAGGGCGCCTGGGTGGCTCAGTTGGTTAAGCGACTGCCTTCGGCTCAGGTCATGATCCTGGAGTCCCGGGATCGAGCCCCGCATCGGGCTCCCTGCTCAGCGGGGGGTCTGCTTCTCCCTCTGACCCTCCCCCCTCTCATGCTCTCTCTATCTCATTCTCTCTCAAATAAATAAATAAAATCTTTAAAAAAAAAAACAAAACAGAAACAGAAACAGACTCATAAATACAGAGAACAAACTGGTGGTTACCAGAGGGGAGGAGGCAGGGAGATAGGCAAATAGGTGAAGGGGACTAAGAGGTACAGAGCTCCAGTTACAAAATAAGTCATGGGATGAAAAGTATGGCATAGAGAATAAATAATTAAATAAATAAATGAAATTTTGAAAGATCCTCCTTCTGCCTTGCTCATCCTCTCTTACTTGCTCTCTCTCCACCCTCCCTCTGAGCTCCCTCTGTTGTGAGCTTTCCTATGTAAAGCCATTTTGGCAAGGAGGTCTCTGGCCAATAGCCAGTGAGGACCTAAGGTCTGTCACCAACCACGTGAGTGAGGCTGGAAGAGATTTTTTTCCCCCCATCAAGCCTTGAAATGACTACAACCCCAGCTGACACACCAACAGCATCCTTGTGAGAGCCCTTGATTCCTGTGAGGACCCAGGTAAGCTCTGCCTGCCTGGTTTTCTGACCCACAGGAACTGCATGGTAAGAAATGTTCATTGTTTTAAGCTGCTGAGTTTTTGGAATAATTTGTTACAGTGCAGTAGATAGCTACCACAGAGTCCCTTCTGGAAGGCTTCTTTTCATGAGAAGGGTGAGCAGAGACAGCTGTGAGATTGTCACACTCTGGTATTGGGCTCAAGTCAGGAGTCCTAGGCACCATTTTTGGCTCAGCCATTGACTCACTCCATGGCCTTGGACAAGGCCCTAACCATTTGTGGGCCTTAGCTTCCTCAGCTGTAACTGTACCACTGGAGAGGACTCTGTGGCAGCTCTAACTGCCTGCGAGTCAAGAACCAGGAAAGGGAAGTGTGCAGCCTGAGGTGACTGGATGTCAGAAGAGGACGCGGGTGAAGGGAAGATGCCTCACTGCCTTGCGCCACCCTTTCTGCAATTTTCTCCAGAACTTAACTGATCTCCTCCAGCCCCTGTCCCCTCAAGGACCCAGCTGGGACCCCCAGCTCAGCCACCCCCAAGGAGAGTACCCCTCAGGGAGCCCAGGTGCCACAAAGAAGCTTCAGGGGCAAACATCCACTCCCTTCTTTTCCCAGAGAGCCCAGCAGCAGCACAGCCCTCCTACAAAGCAACAGGAATGCCCGGACCTCTGGCTCTGTACCCCCGGTGGGGGATGGGTGCCCTTCTCTCCACACCAGGCCTGGGACGGTCCCCAAGGTCCTACTTCTCTCCCTCAAGCAGCAGGAAAGCCTGGGAAAAGCCAGGCAGCTCCAAAGCTCCTGGGGGATTAAAAACAAGCCCAAATAAGGGTCCATTTCTACAACATTCCTTCAGGCTGCAAGGGAATGCCAGACCAGGCAGCCTCCCCACAGCTGCCCCCCCACCACCACCCCCAGGGCCAGCCCAGGCCTGGAAGAGCTGTCTAGTGGCCGACCCCTCTGCAGCAGAGTCGGCAGGACTGCTCTGAGCAAATCTGTCCTCTCTGAGGCTGTTTTATCTCTCATGGGCCTAGGGCAGAGGCTCCAAGGGGGCCCCTACCAAGTGGCCAGGACTAATCGAAGTCCCTCAGAGGTTCCAAAGCCCTGACAGGCTATTGTCAATAGGTTCTCCAATCACCACAGAGGACTCTTGCCACCTTTTATGCCCTGGCTCATTCAGCTGTCCCACTCCCTCTCTCGTGAGCTATTCAATCCTCCGAAATCAGGGTTTTCAACCTCAGCACTACAGACACTTGAGACTGGAGACTTCTCTGTTGTTGGGGACTGACTGTCCCGGGTATTAGAGAACATTTAGGAAACATCCCTGGCTTCCACCCACTAGATGTCAGTAGCACACCCCTCCCCCGCTCGTTATAACAACCAAAAATGTCTCCAGACAGGCCAGCTATCACCCCCTGCTGAGAAACCTGTCCCAAATGCATTTAAAGGTCTTTGGCTGGTCTCTGACCAAGTGTCCCGGCTGCAGGGCTTTGGCAAGAGGAAGGCAGGTGGCAGACAAGAAGGAACTCTCACTGGACACATGACCACAAACCCCTAACACACTCACTCACACTCACCCTTGCGCTTGCTCTCCTTCTCACTCATACACACACAAAGGTCAGAGCTGATAATCCATCCTTCCCAGAACTTGAGAGGCCAGGATTAATGTGAACCTCGGAGGTGGAGGTCGGGGGCTAAGTGGCTTGCTCAAGGCCACACAGCTCAGCTGGGACTCCAGCCCAAGTCTGTGGGCCTCCAAACCCATACTCTATGCCCCATGCCCCTCACCATTCTCCACACAAGAGACTGAACTTCCCTCACTGGTCACACTTCCTCACCGGGCACGGCCCTGCCTCCACTCCAAGGCGCCAGGCATCCACATTTCCGGGACTCAGGCTGGGTTTCCTGAGCCTCCTCTACTGACTTTCACTTTCCAGTTGTTGAATTGCCCTGATCGAGGGCGATCGATTTGCATACTGTATCGATCTCAAGGGCTGTGTAATATGTTTGACTTGTGGCACTTTGCATAATTTTCTGATTAAGTTACTTATTTAACCTATTGACCTTTTCCCTTAATTAGAGTAACTGGGTACCGCAAATGTTGAGTAGTAATCAAGTCGTGCGTTTCCCTGAGTGGAATTCACGTCCTTGCTACCTCCCCACTCCTTCATGATGCTGCTTCCTCTGCAGAGGCTTATGTTGAGCCAGCTGGCCCCCCACTTTCCCCGAGGGGAGTGAGAGGGGTGCATGCGGGGCCAGGCCCTCTCTGACCTCCACTGTCTGGAAGGTCCCCAGAACTTAGGAAAGGGCCAAGACAGGGGACAGTGTTGGCTGAAGTAAGTGTTCCCAGCTGAGTGGTCAAAACAGAGCTGTAGGGCAGAGGTTTTATCACTGTTATTCCTTAGCTATTGTGTGTAACACAACACCTCCAAAGGTAGTCGCCTGGGACAACACCCATTTGGTATTTCTCAGGAATCTGTGGGTTGGCTAGACAGTTCTGAGGATCTGGGCCAGGCTCCAGTGAGTCAAGGACATGGCAGAAAGGCCTGCCCACAATGGGAGGAGCAAAGAATTGGGACAGGTGAGCCTTCTCTGTCCACTTCAGAGGAAGAGGTATCCAGTTAAATATTGAGAGTGTTGACACAAGCAAAACAAAGATGATCCTCCTCCTACGGTTCCCCCACCCTGAGCACACACCCCAAACTCCAAAGCCAAATGTCGTGAGCTTGGAGCCCGGGGAAGTGAGGGCTGAGGGTGCAGTTTGCTTCCACCACTTGTCTTGACACCTATGTCTTAGAGGGTCTGAATTAAGACACCCTTTCAAGGGTTCATAAAAATCTTCCTGCCCTTCTAGTCCCACTGGGGTGAGGGAAGACTGAGAGCAGCTCTCTCAAGCCCCGTGTGTCTCCGACCACCACCCTCTCCCCTCTGTGGCCACATCTTTCCCATACTTCCTTCACTGGCCCCAGGAACTCCAACAAGGCTCCTGTCCCCCTAGGGCGCTATGCAGGATGGGACATAGGATCCTCCTACTCTCAACCCTCAAACCTGTCCAAAGGGCAGTTAGCCCCAGGGAGGACTCAAGACCATTTTTTCAGAGACTCCCACTAGCTCTAAATACCCCTTCTCCCCTCCATGGGGGAGACTGCCAGTTGTTTGCCAAGATCCACCCTCTGCTTCTCCCATAGTAAGAGCTTTTATTTTTGTTTTGCCGCTTTATTGAGATATTCTCGATATACAACAAACTGTATATATTTAAAGTGCACAATTTGATGAGTTTGACACATGTATATCGCATGAAACCATCACCACAGTCAAGATGGTGATCGTATCACTCCAAAAGCTGTTTTATGCCCTTCTGTAGACCCTTCCTTGCTCCTCCCTTCCCATGTCCCTCACCCCCAGGCAACCAAAGATCTTTCTGTCACCACAGAATAGACTGTGTTTTCTAAAAATTTATGTAAGTGGAATCATACAGTATATACTCTTTTGTCTGGCTTCTTTCACTCAGTACAACTGCTTGCTTTGAAATTCATCCCTGCTGTTGCATGTAGGAACAGTTCATTCCTTTTTATTGTTAAGTAGTACTCCATTGTATGGATGTACCACAATCTGTTTATGTAATCATTTTTTGATGGGCCACTTTAACTGTTTCCAGTCTGGAGCTGTTACAAATATTACAAATGAAGTTGCTACATTCACATACCAGTCTTTGTGTAGGCATATGCTTTCATTTCCTTGGATAAATATGTAGAAGTGGATTACGTGGGTCATATGGCAGATGTATGTTTAAATATCTAATAAACTGCTAAGCTCTTTTTTGAAGTGATTGTATGTTTTACATTCCCACAAGTGGTGTGTGAGAATTCCCCATCAACACATAGTCTGATCAGCCCTTTTTATTTTAGCTATTCTACTGGGACTTTAGTAGCATCTCATTATGGTTTTAATCTGCATTTCCCTACTGATTAGTGAGCTATTTTTATGTGCTTATTGCCATCTGTATATCCTCTTTTAAACTAGGCACAGGATTGATTACCTTCTATCTTCCAGCCTCCCTTGCAGCTAGATGTGGTCACATGATAAATAAAATGTAAGAGAAATTGATTTTTTGAACTTCACTCATGCTTGTTTAAAAGAAAATTGCTCCCTTTCAGTCCATATATTGTATCAATCTGCTTTTGCTGCAATAATACTGCATAAAACTACCTCAAAACTCAGAGGCAAACAAACATGAATATTATTTATATCTTGCTCATAGGTTCTGCACAGTTGCACTGTTCCCAGCCAGGGGACAAGTTCAGGTCTGTTTCATATGTTTCATTCCAGCACCCAAGCTCCAGAGAAACCAGCTACCAGGAGCAGGTTCTGCTCATGCCTGAGATCACAAGCTCCCAGAAAATCAAACAGAAACTCAGGATGCCTCTTCAAGTCTAAACTTGGAACTGGGGAGAGGAAGTCTACTCCCCTCTATGGACATAGATCAAAAAGAAGGGAAATTTTGCTGAGCAATCTAATCTCCCAGGGTGCTCCTGCCCTTCCCACAAGCTGGGGCACGGTGTGTCTGTGCCCACACCTGACCGTGCAAGGAGGTGACTGTTCTGTGGCTGGTGGAGCAGAAGGACAGGCACCTGGGTCCCTGAGAGTCCTCATGGAACAGAACTGCCCACATACTCTTGTCTGAGGACTGTAATGTGAGAACAAAGTCACCTCCATCTTTTTTATGACTCTGCATTTTTAACCCTCCTTGTTCCCCCAACCTAGACTTTACCTTAACATATGCTCCAACATTTCCCTGTCTAGCACGAGGAAATTTGTTTTTGTTTTGCTTTGCTTTAATTTCTTCTCAGGTGGAAAAAACAAACAAACAAACAAACAAACACATTACCCAGCAAGCATTCTTTCATGTCTAGCAGCCCAGAAGAGGGAAGGTCCTGGGGTCAAAATGCAGAAGTAAATACTTCACATTACCACCCTGCCACATGAGCTACGCTACTGGGTGTTTCCAAGAATTGTGGGAACTGACTTGTCATATTCAGAACACTGCCTTCCCTGGTCTCTAGTCCAGTATGTTCACCTTCCTCTTACACAGAGCTCCTGGCTCTGGTTCTGCCCCCAGGTCCTCCTTCCCTAGGCCTGTAGCTGGTCTTGCAGAGCCAGGTGCCAGACCTGGCCCTGGCATCCCTGCCTCTACCTGGCAGTGCCCCCACCTAGCCTTGCTCCACTCCACAAACACTGAATAACAGGCTCTGGCCTCTCCTGAGGCTCTACACTCATTAGCACGATGGGAGGTAAGTGCAGGCAACCAGGGAGAATTCACCCTCAGCGACAGACTTCTCACATAGAAGCCAAACACACCCCAGCAGGTATCGAGTGCAGAGGTCGGGGCCTCCAAAGGCCTCTGAATAGGTTCCTCCTCCCGCTCCGCAGAGGCAGCCTCTTCCTCTCTTGCCTCTGTCTTCCACAGCCCTAGCCCCATTTCTGTGTCCCTTTGCAGGCACAGTTGTCAGGCTCTTCTCTAGGGGGGTTTCCTGAGAGCCAGGACACTGCCCCAGCCTCATCTACCACTTCTCCCTGCACACATCCGCTGGCCACTGGCAAGGCCACCCAACTCCAGAAGAGCCCTGGATCTCACAGCCTGCTCTTTTCTCTGCCCTCATAGCTCTCACCCTCTTTTCTGCCTGGCAACCTCCTTCCTATCCTCCAGGTCCTGGCTAGACGACACCAGCTCCAGGAAGCTGCAACCGTAGCTCCCTCACGCAGGGGCTGCTTCCTCCTCTGGCTTCCAGTGAACCCCGAGCATCTCTGCTCTGGTTCCAGGCCCTCTGCATCACTGTTAGATATTTACCTACTTCCTCCCACCCACCACTCTGCACCTGCTGTGAAGGAAGGGCCAAGGTCTTTTCTGTATTTGGGTTTCCAGCACCCGGCCTAGTGCCAAACAAATGAGACGTGCTGAGTTGGTATTTGCCGGTGACTAGCAAAAAGAGACAAGTGAAGAAATAAATAGCCAGTTAGATGGAAGTCTGCTTGGATGCACTTTCCCTTTCCAGGACTTCTTTCTGTTCAAATATGCATTATGTATTCATTTACTATCTCCTCTTCCAGTCTCCTGTAAGCTCCATGAAGACTCAGCTGCATCGGTTTTGTTCACAGCTATGTCCCCAGTACCCAAAACCTGGACCTTAGAAGGTCCAGTAAATATCTGCTGTAGAAATGAAAAAAATGGGCAAATACTGGTGGGAGGACAAATGAATGTGTGAGTGGGTAACAGGATAAAAGCAAGAAGAATACAGTCAGTTCTGTAATCTAGTGAGACCAGGCCAATTCTTCTTGGGGGAAGACTGTTCTTTTCTTGGAGGGGGAAAAAAAAAACCAAAAAACAAAACTCTGGCCTTTTCGTTTTACAAGGGCAAGGCACCAGGGTTCGTCTAACGGTGTAGGTTAAGGAAATGCAGCATTTTTACAAAAAAACTCTTTACAAAATAATTATTAAGAATCTGCCCCATGGACAAGGACATACATCTGTACTTTTTTCTTTAATGTCAAAGGTAGTTTTTCCTTTGGTTCTGTTTTCTTATTCCTGATGAGTGGGAGGTAGAGGTTTCATGGCCTCAGGCCCAGAGAAGGGAGCCAGAGAAGCCCCTGAGGTGAGTGGCAGCAGCGACACCCCTCCTCGGCCCTGTCCACGGACGACGGCCACCAGCACCAGGGAGAAAGAGGTGGGGAAAGGGCTTCTTATGATGTGCCACACAGAGCAGGCCATGGCAATTTTGAAATGGGAGATCTAATTTTAAGTTTTCTCTGTGTGCCACAATTTTCTTAGAATATCCTCAGTGTAATCCATTCCCCCATGACAACTTTATGTCAGTGGGGCCTAGGGGAGTAAAGAAGGCTCTTGTGCCCATGCCTGGGGCAAACTGCTGTGGGGGGAGGAGAAGGATCCAGAGAAGCAAGGACAGCTGGGGAGCATGAGGGAAGAAGCTCACAACTGCAGCTCACACAAGGAGGTGACAAGCAACAACCACCACAAGTAAACACTCCCCAGAAAGACAAAGGGAAATTCACATGGGGCGGAGATTTCTTGTGAGCAGTCAAGGTGATGGCCAAGATATCTTACTAGAATAGTAAAGTAAAGAATGACTGGAAGGGCTGGATGAGTGGATAAGAAGATAGATGGATGCATGGGTGGGTGGGTGGATGAATGGATTGGGGGGTGGATGAATGGATTGGGGGATAGATGGATGGCGAGATGGGTAAGTGGTTGGGTGCACGGATGGATATGTGCATGGGTAGATGCGTGGATCGGAGAGAGGCATGGATAGGAGAAGAGATGGATGAGGTGGCGGATGGGTGGATAGATGCATGGATAACTGGCCACTACTACTCCTTCTACCTACAGGTACGTAAGCCCAAACAGTGACTGGCCACTCGGATGTCAGTTATAAAGGAAACCGGTGAATGTATTGCCCATCTGGAAGTCACTTGGCTGCCTAAAGTCCTAAAAAACAAGCCTGTCTCCTGTGCTTCCTGGCCCTCTGCCCTGGCAACCCCTGTCCCATGCTGATGCGTGGATGTGCCTCAAACAGCCCAAGGGAGGAAAGCTCCTAGTTAAAATATTCAGCTGCAGTGCTAAGAATGCACGCTGATTAGCTGAGTGCATCCCAGGCCCAGCTACTCTGCTCCACGGCAGCAGCCTGATTAGTGAAGGAGGCAGTTCAATCAGCACAGCCTTCAGCCCGCACACAGGGCCCTGGCACTGCCAGCTCCTCATGGGCTGGCCTTCCTGAGTGGATGGGGCAGGCAGAGTGCTGTGGCTGTCGCTGACCCTCAGGAAGTCGGCACTGTCCCCGGTCTCCTGGCTGCCTCTCTAAGACCTAGATTCTGTTAGCACCTCACAGTTTGCCAGGCAGAGTCTCCTTGCCCACCACCTACCAAATAATCATTTAATCATCACAGTACCTTGAAGCTGATTTTGTACTATTCTCATTTTATAGATGAGGAGACTGAGGCTCAGTGAAGTCAGATAGGCTGTAGAATTCTAATTCAATCCCAGGTCCTAAGTGCCCATGTAATGCTGTCCCTACTGCAGGAATCTGATAGTAAAGGAGCCCAGTCAGGGATCTACAGGAATTCCTTCTGTCCAGAGGGGCTGGCCAGGTGGGGTGAGGCTGATCAGGGAGCTACTCCTTTTGTGGACTCATTTTGGCTTCCCAAAGTGCAAGTCCTTACAGACCTCCATCCATAAACCCAACTGCAGCTCCCAGACACCCCACCGGACCCCCAGACCACAAGAACTGGCCCTTCACCTGGGCCCTGCAGACCTGCCCTCCTCCTGCAACCCTCAAACCCAGGCCCAGTGACCTGGCTTCCTGCTTGCCCTGAGCTGGCACCGCTGGCCCCGGGGCGGGGGGGACCCTACCCATCCCAAGCCCTCTTCTTTTTCAGAGCTCCCTGCTCCCCCAACTTGTGCCCAGGCCCACAAGGTCCTCCTCAGTCCTCCCAGCTTCCCCTTCCTGTCCTGCCTCTCATTGTTCCTGGCCTGCATCCCTCCTGTGCCCCAGCCACACCCAAATGCCACAGATGTCACCCAGGCTGTTCCTTCTGCAACAATGCCATTCACTTCCTTCCTTTTCCTCCTCCTCAGCCACCCAGGAAATGCCAACACCTCTTTCATGTCTCAACTTGAGTATCATTTTCTTAATGGAGCTTTTTTAGTTCCTCTCCTTCTCCAGTCCCAAGGCTCAAATAAGCACTCCTTTCTTTGAGTCCTCCTGGTCTTCCCTCTCATCAGAGACCCAGTAATACTTGAGCGTTCTTTTCTCCTCTCATGTCTGGCTTCTCCAGCAGTTTGCTAGATTTTAAAGGGAGAGGCTCTGTCTTCCCCTTTATTCCTCCAGCACCCAGCTCCGGGTAGGGATTTAGTGATGCTTGATCAATCATCAAATGATTTTCAGAACCAAACCATTCCCGTCCAGTCTCGTACTGCCTGGCACACTGCAGTTGATTAATAAGTGAATGTGGAGGGTGGGTGGGGACTGGGGAAAAGCCAAATGTTCAACATAGGTTCAAATTTTTGTGAGCGGACATGGGCCTTGAATCCCCCCAGAGTGAGACATTTTGAGAGCTTCCTCTCACCCACCAGTGAGCGACAATAGGTCCAACATAGCTTTGCAAGAACTTCTGGGGTCTTGTCGAGTTGAACTCTGCACTGCTTGTGCTTGTCTCCAGGCAGAATAGACAATGAATTGTGGCCATAACGTCAATCAGATGAGACCTGATGACCAAAGTGCATCATAGGGTTAGGAAAAGAAATTATTAAATAACAGAATGAAAGCTCTGTTCCCTGGGTATTTGGCCAACTACAAATTGCTCCAAGGCAGACATTCTGGGATCCTCCACACACCAAACCAGTTCACAGGTCCAAAGCCAAGGCCAATGGATGACAAGGTTACCCCACACCCAGCACAAGAATTTCCCCAGCAAGTTTGTTTCCTAGAAAGAGAGACTAATTGGATTCTATTCACATGTGCACCCTCTGCCCTTTGACAAGCAGAGAATCACATGAGAGCTACGGCTCCCTCCATTTCTTCTCGAACCATAGCAGTAGAACAAGAACATAGGTATAGATGTGGCAAAACATTCAATGCTAATTCTCTAAGTTATTTGTATGTCATCTTGTTTCCCACAAAATAAAGATGAAAATGCTTTTAGGGAACCCAGAGTATAAGATTGTCATTAGGTTACTTTGAATCTCTCTCTCATTTTCAAATGTAAAACATTAAGTTACATTAGGAAATTTCCTCCTCTTCTTCTCTCCCTTCGTCCTTCCTCCTAAGATCCAGATACTCTTGAGAAAAGGTGTTATGCCCTGAAACTAAGCTCTGGCCAATAGAATGTAAGCAGAAGGCTAACAACTTCCTTAAGCCTTTTTTAAACGACAGCTGGGAGGTACCTTTTCCCCTCTTTATTCCCCACTTCCTCTGTCCTCTGCCTGGAATGCAGATAGCTGTACAGCTCTAGCTGTCATCCTGGATTATTCAAATGAGAACTGCATTCTAGGGACGGAGAAGCATGAACTGGAAAGAGCATAAAGGAGCAGAAAAATTTATCAGCCAATGCCTTGCTTACCTCTAAAGTTTGTACATGAAAGCGAAATAACAATTTCTCTTCCTCCTCTTCCTTTTTATGTTTTTTTTAAACTACCATTTGTTTGAATCCCGGTCACGTGCAACAGAACCCAATACAGAGTCCCTTTCCTGCCCACTAATCTCAGTTGGCACCATCTCCAGCAGCCCTCATATGGAACATGGTCAGATTCTCTATCCTCTCCTCCTCTGTTTCCTTTAAAGAGCGTTTATTACTCTTAATAATAATAATAATAAAAATTTAATAGAAAAATAATCTGGTACAGCCCAAATTTAAAAAATGTAAAAATGCCTCTGAGGACAACTCAAAAGTCCCGAGGATAACTGGGATCGCCAGAATGGGCAAAGAGAGGAGAGATGCCCCTCTTAAGGAACCATGTGTGCAAGGCGTATCTGGTCAGTCACCATGCTAAGTGACTTGCATATGCGATCTCTGGTCCTCATGAACCCCAAAGGCAGGCATCCTCTCCACGTCACAGATGAGAAAACTGAGGCTCAGAAAAATTCAGTATTTTCCCCCAAGTCACACAGCTCATTGACGCAGCCGTAATTTGAATCCAAGTCTCCCCAACCACAAAGCCTACACTATTTTACTATATGAAGCTACTTCATTTATCTGGATTTTGGAGTACCTGGACCTACAACACCATCCTTATAAAAGTCAAGACTCTAACTCTTGGTTATAAATGACAGACTCCCAACCCAAACTAGAGTACGAAAAGGGAATTACCCGGCTCGCAAACCTGAAAAGTCTGAGCGCCGTTTCAGCTGCAGCTTGACGGGACCTCAAACCGTATCTGCAGGGCTCCTTTTTCTCAGTCGTTCGGCCCTCTTCCTCTTAGACCTCTCTCGTGATAGCAATCCTTGTCAAATCTCCCTCTGTCTTTTCTCTTATAAGGACAGCTGTCATTGGATTTAGGGTCCACCGTGAACCAGGATAGCAATCCGGCAACCACTCCGACCTACGAGCACCGGGTTTCACGCAAGGAGAGAGAAGACCGGCATCTTGGTCCCAGAATTCTCCGCGAAGGCGTCTTTCCTCCCATTGGTTCTGGGCGAGCCACGTGCCCATCCTTGACCCAATCACCGTGGCCTCGAGAGGGCTACAGGTGGTCGTGCGTCCCCTAAAAAGGAGCTGAG
Organism: Mirounga leonina; assembly: GCF_011800145.1. NCBI lineage: Eukaryota > Metazoa > Chordata > Mammalia > Carnivora > Phocidae > Mirounga > Mirounga leonina. The sequence goes on along the minus strand of NW_023270852.1, from coordinate 1,954,471 downwards.
AGTTGCGGAGATGAGGTTCCCCAAAGGAAATCGTGAGGATCGTTTCTCAGAAGAAAGGTGCAACGATATTGGGGGCGCAACCGCAGCGTCCCGCAAGTTCCCAATGCCCGCCGTGAAGCTCCACTGCCCTCAGCCTTGGCCACTGTGGGAACCACTTCTCTGTGTAAACACCCGCCACAAAGGCGCCCCACACTGACTAAGGCGCAGCCCATGGAAAAATGGCTTCTGTAGGACCCACTTACTCCTTTCCCAAATGGACTTTGTTCTTCTTGAAATCCTTTAATGAGGAGCAAACAGGCATCACACATAGATCTGGATGTGGACTCAGGGCCAGAAGCCTTTTTATGATTTATTAATTGACCCACCAAATCTAGTTCGTCTCTATGGGCCAATGCTAACAGGCCATTTCACTCATCACCCCGCAAAGTCTGACTCCATGAAGCTGATCCCTTTTCAATTACTTAGAACAGAGGAATTTCCTTTGGCAATTCAAGTAAACAAGCATTTATTAAGCACCAACTATGTGTCACAGACGGCTGGGCTGGGAATGCAGAGATGGAGGTGACCCAAATCCTGCTCACAGCCCAGTGGATGGGACAGGCCTGTGAGCGAGTGTGTTCAGTGTTGTGCAGAAAATACTGTTTTGGTTTCCTAGGGCTGCCATAGCAAATTAGCACAAACTGGGTGTCTTCAAACAACAGAAATGTATTCTCTCACAGTTCTGGAGGCCAGATTTCTGACATCCAGATGTTGGCAGAGTTGATTCCTTCTGGAAGCTCCGGGGAAGAATCCATTCCATGTCTCTCTCCTAGCTTCTGGTGGCTTCTAGCAGTCCTTGACACTCCTTGGCTTGTAGACCCATCCAGTCTGTCTCCATCTTCACGTGGTCATCCCCTTCTGTGTCCTTGTCAAATCTCCCTCTGTCTTTTCTCTTATAAGGACAGCTGTCATTGGATTTAGGGTCCACCGTGAACCAGGATGATATCACCTCAAGATCCTGAACTCAATTTCATCTGCAAAGACTTTTTTTCTAAGTAAGGTCAATTCATAGGTTTCAGGTGGACATACATTTTGGGGCTTGCCATTCCACTCACAAGAGTCACTGTGCAGGGTACAGAGAGGCATCAGAGGAGGGAGTGGTTTTCTGTCTTTAGGAGGTGATGGCAGAGTTGTCCTCACAGAGAAGAGCATGGTTGAGCTTTCCAAGAGGATAACAGGGGTTTGTAAGGGAACCAAGGGGAAGAAGAACATTCTGGAAAGCAGCGGGTGATGAGGCAAAGCCAAGAGAATGAGCCATCACCTTCAGGGAACTAACAGCAGTGCGGCATGGCTGGTGCATGGAAGGGAGAGTGAGGGAAAACGAGGCTGGAGAGAGCCGTGGAACCAGAACTTGACAAGGCTTGAGAGGCTTGCCAAGAAACCTAGACTTGATCCTATGGGCAACACGAAATCACCGGAGAGGGAACCAGTTTGTTCTGTGCGGGTGAGTGCTCAGTCTAACTTTTCTTATGGCATTTCCATTTCCTTCGCAATCTTGGCAAATAATAAATTGTGAGCTACTTAATGGCAAGATTCACATTTGATTTACCTTCGCACAATGCTCATGTCTAACACATAGTATGTGCTCAGCAAACATGTTCTGTTTAATGAATGAACTGAAAAGGCAACTACTAAGGGCAGGTGGCCTCCGGCTCTCACCCATGAGAGGCAGTGTGGGAATTAGGTACAGAATTCATGTTTATGAGACTGTGTCCAAATTGCAGTTCTGCTACTTGTGAGCTCTGTGACCTCAGGCAACCTCTTCACTTTCTGCTTCTCAGTTTGCTTCTCTGAATGATAGAAATAATCATCACCGTCATAAACACCACACGTTAATATCTGAACCTCAGGCAGTGCGTGGCCTGCCCTATGCAGTCTCCAGTAAACAGGAGTTGGATCTGAAGAGGCTAAAGCACTGAAGGAGTGGGGGCCCGGAGCTGGGCTGGCTCTGTTAGCATCTTCAGCAGCTTAGAGGCCAGAGGCTCCGTGGGACGCCAATGACGCATCTGGCATTGGTGCAGTCGCTGGCTGGGGTGGTGTCAGGGATGATGCTTCCGTGACAAGTCACAGAGCTGCCTCCACAGCTGCTCACACGCTGTGTGGTTGTCCCTCTGAGGGAAGTAGGAGTTTCTCAACCCCAAAGCTGGAAGGTGGAGGCAGGTGGGCTCCAGAAAGGCCATGGTGGAACCCTGCCCCAACACAAAGGACTTTAAGGCCTTCCTCCCTGACCCAGGCCCACCAGGCCTGCCTCTCAGCTCCCTTTGGCTACTCTGGGAGGCCCAGGGAGAGAGTTTACATGGTGCTTTGTGCTCGACTGTCTGTTCTAGGGTGGGGTCCTGCCTCCAAGCCTGGGTTCCTGCTTTCCTGCTATCCACTAGGGGTCCCCACAGTGGCCTCCCTGACCATGCCCACCTCCCACCTCCCACCTCCCTGTGCCATTTGAGTACCAGTTTAACACCCCCCTTCTCCCTGACATCAGCTCACTCAGAGCTGCAGCATCTGGGGCAAACTAGGACAATCAGAATGTGTCCCTTAAGGACTTGTTTTGGGACACCGAGTCTACTGGCTGGGGTCAGGCTACAGGACTCTAGTATGCATTGGCAGTGGAGCTCACATCAGAGCCAGCTACAAGCCCCAGATACAGAAAATAGAAATGAGTGGACCTGCAGACAGGGGAATGAGGCCCAAGCATGAAACAAAGATGAGAGAAAGCGACTGGGGAGGGGCTGTGGGATCTTGCACCCTCTCCATCCTGCAAGCCCAGCTGTCCCTCCTGAGAAACCCTCCTTGTATTGAACTAGGCTGGGTGGGTTTCAGTTTCATGCAACTTGGAAATCCCTTCCAGGAATGTGCTTGCCCTCCTGGCTAAACCTGACTCTGTGTAAAAGGACTAACTCAGGTTGTTCATCACCATGCCCGTGCCTAGCTCTGTGCGCTCAGTGCTGATGCCGGATGATGACAGGCAACATGTACTGAGCGCCTCCTATGTGCTGAGCCGGCTCTAAGTGTTAAGCCTTTAAACTTTGTAGCAGTGCTTTGAGGAAGCACTATTCTATGTCCAGTTTTCAGATGAGGAACTTGAAGTACATGCAGGGATGTTAAGCAATTGTGCCAAGGTGGCCCAGCATTAAATAGAGGGGTTGGCCTCTGATTGCAGAGTCCACACCCATACCCCCAGGCCACACTGCTGGTCTGGGACACAGAAGTCAATAAGCCCTGGTTTCTGCCCCAGGGTCCAGTGATGAGCTGGCAGAGCGGGAGGCACTTTGTAACCATTGAGATAAGCAGAGAAGGGAGATGTAGCAAGTTCGGTGGGTCACACAAATAGGAGCCACCAACTCCCTGTGGCAGTCAGAGAAGTCTTCGCTGAAGGGTTACCATTGAGCTGGACCTTGAAGGATGTGTAGGGATTCATCAGGGTAGAAATGAAAGAGAAATCATCATAGAGGGAACAGATGCAAAGGCATGCAAGGATGAAAGCTTAGTGCACTTTTTCCAGCCCACATTGACCTCGTTCTCTTCTGAAATCCTATTGCACTGGCTAGGGATGCCCACAGGCTAATAAATGCCCAGTGGACAGGTACTGTGCTTGGCCTCCTCTGTGTCTACAGAGGCACATTTGTGTGGCTGTCCCCTGCCTCTTTAAACCAAGTATTCCAGCCCAGCACAGTGCAACAAAGCTGATGCCCAAGAGGGACAACTGCTACAACCTCAAAGCCTTTCTATTTTGGCCCAGTTACAGGGATACCAACCCCTGTGGCATGCTCTGCTTTCAACCCCTCCTTCTCCCTCCAGGCCTGCCATCTGATCCTTTCCTCATCACCGACCTTACTCAGGAAGTACCTCTCTCCATGCCAGTATGACCTATGCCTGAACCACCCAGCATCCAGAACCCTGCCCTGTCTCCAGCCCATGTGGCTTCTAATGCCCTGGCCTACCTGTCTGTCCTTTTCCCACCAAATGGCCTCAGTTAGAGTGCAGAATGTGTGTGCTGCTTCTCTGCCTGACAGTAAAGCCCTAATAAACTCTGAAAAGCCCTCCCATTGGATCATACACCAATTACAACAAACAGAATTCTTAATACATTGCTGGGCTCCCCAGAAAATAACAAACAAACAAAAAAACGGAAATTTCCATGGCCAGACATGGCCAAAAAGAGAGAGAACAAGATCAGCAAACTGAAACTCACATGTAAAATGCAGGGTTTCCTTGAAGACAAATGTCAACACTGATAAGGAGACTAAACCCTGTGTAGAAGGCAAGGTCAGAGATCTGAGCCCAAGACTCCATCTTTAATCAGGGGGCCTTTGACAGGGACTAAAGTGGATCCAGATCTCTAGAGCTCCTTTGGTCTCAACAGAAGTATATATCAATTTTCCCTGAAATAATAACCTGCCAACTTAAGTCTGACAAGATTCTCAGATAAGTTCAATTCAAAATGAGCTCAAAGTAGAAATTACCAGACAGATATGAAATGAATGAGAATCAGCAAAATGACAAACAGATTTAGACCTTCAAAACCTTTAGATATTGGAATTGTGGAATTATAATATACAGACTTATAAAATAAGCCTATATTAAATAGAGAAAGAACTAAAATATGGAGCTAAAGTGTGCAAGGGCCAAACAACTATCAAAGATAGCCAGGCAAATATGAAAATGAATTAATTTAGAACTTGCAGAAGTGACAAATAAAATTGTTGAAATCAAAAATTCAGTGGCTAGGTTAAACAGCAAATCAGACACAACTGAATAGAGAATTAGTGATCTGGAAGCTTGAGCTGAAGAAATTTATGAGAATGTAGTTCAGATGGGGAGATGGAAGATATGAGAAGGTAAGTAATATGAAGGGTAAAACAAGAAGGAGTAATAAGAAATTAAAGAGAGCCAATACTCAAAGAGGTAATGGCTGAGAAATTTTCCAAAATGGATGAAAAGTCTACAGATTCAGAAACATAAATATATTAAATAAGAATAAATGAAGAAATCCACACCTATAATATTGTAGTGAGCATGCAGAAAGCCACTGAAAAAGAGAAGATCCTGAAAGCAGCAAAAGAACAAAGACAGGTCATTCCCCCAAAATGACAATTAGACTGACAGCAAAATTTTCAACAGTAATGGAAGCCAGAAAATAGTAGACTAAGATCATCAAAGTGCTGGGAGAAAATAAGTAGCTGGAGGGAAAAACAAAACAAAAACCCAACCCCCAAACGAAACAAAACAACAACAAAAACCCTACTTTCAAGGATGAAGGCAAAAAAAAAGTCATTTCAGATAAACAAAAACTGGGGGTATAGCTCAGTGGTAGAGCATTTGACTGCAGATAAACAAAAACTGAGTTTACACTCAGCTGACCTTCACCAAAAGAACTTCTAAATAATGAACTTCAGGAAAAGGAAAATGATCTCCAAAGAAGTACAACAAAGTACAAAGAAATTGGTAAACATGTAGGTAAACATAAACCATACATTGCCTCTATGGAAAATACAATGATAATCATAACAACAATAACAGTATAAGAATATATATGAGATTTAAAAAACAGACCTAAAATACTCAGTGATAATGCCATGTAAGTCAGGAGAAGGGTGACTATATTAAAGCATTTGAACATTTTTGTGTTGTGTCTTATACCGTTGAGGAGAAACATTTAGATATTGCTTAACAATGTGAAGTATATAAAGAGCAAATGCATTAACTTAGAATAGAAATTAAATATATAATTTGCAAAAACGTAGAAGTAAAAAAAATAACTTAAAAAGTTAAAGCAGCAATAACCATAAAAACCAATTTAAAAAAACCAGAAATACAGAAAAAGAGAGGCAAAGAGAGTGTACAGAGTAAACTGTAAGAAATGCATACAAATATATCAATAGGCACAATAAATACAAAAGGGCTAAAGTCATCAATTAACATATAGAACTACGAAATTGAATAAAAAATATAACTATATGCTGTTTAAAAGAGACAGATCTAAAACAAGAACACAAAAAGGTTGACAGTAAATGGATGGAAAAATATATTAGAACAAGTTAAATAAATCTGGGGTAGTGATATGGATATAAAAATATAGTTGAAGACAAAAAGCACTGGAGTCATTACATTAGAACAAGCTGAATCTCCAGGAAGTTATAAAGGCTATTAACTTATATTCCCCTAACAAAATAAACTTGTTAGAAATATAGAGAGAAAAAGAAAAATTACCTCCATAGTGGAAAAGTCTAACACATCTTTCTAATTATTGACAAATCGAGCAGACAAAAATTTAGGAAAGATACAGACATTTGAACAACCTAAGCAACTAGCTTGGTTAAAACTCTATACCCAGTAATTAGCTGGAGCACATCTTTTCAAGCACATAAAAGCCATTTACAAAAATCAACCGTATATTAAGCCATAAAGGAGTTTTCAACCCATTTCCAACATATTCCTATTGTGCTAAGGTGTTAAGTCAATAACAAAAAGATAACCAACCAACCAAAACTACCACCACCGCTAGGCTGGCTGGGCAGATCTGCTTTACCAACTTATTCAGGGACTGCAATCTTTCATTTTGATTCCCAATCATTCCTTAGGATATTGTCTTCATCTGCATGGTTGAAGCTTAGTCATGGACACATTTGTCTGCCAGCTTGCAGAAAGAGAAAGAGTCCAGGGCAAGCAATTTTATTTTAAACTCATACTGCTTTGGTGCTAATTTAATCACATGGATCGGCCACACTCGGCTCAATGGAGGCTGAAAAATGTAGTCTCCGACTCTGCAATTGTGTCCAGGAAAATGAAGAGATGAGAGTTGGAGGACAAACCAGCAGTTTGGTGCATGCCCAGACTCATTCTGTGAAGTATCATATTGTTATCCAAACCACAAAAGAATAGTAGGAAAAAAAAAAAAGAAAGAAAGAAAAGAAAATTGGTGGCCAACATCACTCATGAAAAGAGAGATAAAAATCTGAAACAGGAATAGGAAAAATCTTACTCCGGTAATTTAGAAAATATATAAACCAAATTAAGGATTCTAGTAGATTTTCTTTAGTGATTGCCTCAGAGTGGGTCTACAGTCAGTGGATTCTTGCAGATGAGAAAATGAAGACAGAAGCTAAATGACTCATTCAAGGTCACATAGCAAGCCTAAGGCTCCGAGTTCCCACCTCCACCCTACCACCTTGGACACTGCCCAGACACGTAAAGCAGCTGGGACGCTTGGAGGGGCCACACCCTTTACAGTTATACATCAATTATTTCCATGTCTCTGAGTTGAGTAGAAACTAGACAAGGCCTTGATTTTCTAGTCTTACTAACTTCATGAGCACTCACTCAGACAGCCCTTACTTTACGTAGCACCCTGACATGCATTATTCCTTTAATTCTCACAGAGGCCCAGTGAGATAGGTGGCATGATTAGAAGGCACAGATGAAGCCAGAATGGGCCCCTTGGATTTCTTTGGCCATCAACTCATCTCTAGAGATCACAGCCACTTTTGGGTCCCTACACATGTTCCTTGCAGAATCATACCCCTAGTTGCCCTATGGAGAACTTCATGCTTCTAAAGGTATCACTGGGACCAGCGAACGGTTTTGTTCTCGAAGCTGCAGAGGGCAGAGGCTGCAGGCTAGAGGGTGAAGGGCAGCAGGCTGAGGTCAGCGAGTGTGACTCCTCCAGCTGTCCCTTGAAGGAGCTCCTAGCGCGCTACTTTGATGTTCTCACATAAAGAACAGAGCAGGATTATAGCTCTCCTTTCCTCCCTTCCCTACACCACACACATACACACACACACACACACACACACTTCACACATTATTTATAGATTTATAGACGGACAGGAAGCTCTGCTGTAGGGGAAAGAGAACTGGATTAGGAATCAGACACCCTGAGTTCTCATTTTGGCTGTCACTCACTCACATATGATCTTGGGCAAATCACTCCACCCTTCTGAGTCTCATCCACGATGCATGCCCTGAGGCTACCATAAAGTGCTAGATGTAGAGGGATGTGTTGGTGTCAAGGTAAGAAGATGGTGCTGGCAGCATTAATATTTTTCAGTCCAGGAGTCAGGTCTGTTCTCTTGCCTTGCCATCCTTCTAATGCCATTCTTGAGCATTAGCTTTTTGGGAATGGCCAAGAGACCCACATATCCTCTCTGTATTAAGTAGGATAGAGGTTCAGCTGCTATAACAAAATCTTGAAATAACAGTAGTTTAAATAAGCTACAAGTGTATTTCTCTCTCATGCAACAAGCAATCCAGGCTTGGGGTCATGGGTTCATAAAGCCAGCAGCCCCAGATTCTTCCATCTGTTGTTCCGCCATCCCCTGGGTGTTGCCCTGCCATGCCAAGACTGCTGTGTTCCAGGAAGCAGCCTGGACGACCAAGATCTCCCCCTTCCCCTTAACAACGTAATTCAGAAATTGTTCACAGCATTTCCACTCGATCCCATTGAACAAAACGTGGTCAGATGACTACACCGAGTTATGGTGGAGACTGGGGCATACTGGCGTTAGGTGAGCAGCCATATATCCAGATAAAAAGTCTACTAATATTGAGAAAGAGGGACAGACACGGGGATATGATTTTTAGTCTGTTCCACACTATCGCCTTCTCCACACTTAAAGGGCTTTAGGAACTTCTTGGACTCAAAATGGGCTTTCTAGCAGTGTTCCAGATTGGCACACATTTTGAATTTGCAATGACCTTTAGAGGCTCTATCTAGAGGCAATAAGAGAATTCAGCAAATAAACACATTCTCCCACAGGTCAGCTCCAGAGTACAACTGGGAACGCCCGCCTCCCTGCCTCCCTGCTCTCACATGAGAAACCTGCTAAAGGACAGAGGCAGGGCTCACCACAGAGCCTCAGTGGAGGGTGGCTTCCTCCCGGCTGGAGGCAGATCCAGTGGACTCCCAGCCCTGGGATGTCCTGCCCTCAGTCACCACACCGTTCACCAACCGGGAGCAGAAATGAGTATCAGTATACTTTACTAGTCTTTGCCACTAGACGCTTTTCTGTCTGAAAAAGGAAATGACTGAGAACTGGCTGGGAACAGGGCACAAAGCTCCGAGCTGGGCTCAAGGAGTTTCTCGCCCTCTGCGAGAGGCTGTGCCATCAGAATCGTTGGCAGATATGGGGCCTCTGGGACACACCAGAGCTGGCAGAGCATGTGTCCAGGTGGATGCAGCCAGGGGCTCAGGAGTCCCTCGAGAAGCTGCAGAGCACTGTGGAAGACTGCTCAATGCCAACGGCCAAGTGCAGCCTCGGGCACCAGGGGAGCCGGGCAAACGCTCCTCTGTGCGGGGCCCTCATGCATCGGGGAAAATTAGAAGGCTAATATTAGTTTAGCCATTGATAGGGGGCCTCTTCTGACAGGCTTCACGTTAAGGGCTTTATGCATATATTTTATAGGGAGAAAGATCTTATTTATTGTTCACAAAAACCCTATGAGGAACAAGGAAACAGGAGCTAATAACGTACCGCAAACCACAGAGCCAGCACGAGGTGGGGGGCAGGATTCAAAGCTGGCTCTGTCTGACTCCAAGGCTAGCGAGCTTCGCTGTCACCACGGCCAGAAGCAAACTCAGACCAGTGGGAGGCCACGGGCTTTAGAGTCCGCGGGCCTCGGTGAAAATCTCAGCCCCCCGCTCCCACCAGCAGCCTCTCTGAGCCTTGATTCCCTCCTTTTTCTCAAGGGCCTGATAATGGCCACCTTTACTTGGCTTCCTACCGTGATCTTGAGGCGCCCAGCGTGTTCACTAGCATTCAAGGAATAACACGCACTGGACACACGTGACGTCCCTTTACTTCTCTGCCATCTGGACTGTGAGCTCCACACACGGCAGGAACCTCGGCTCTCTGGATCACTGCTCTAACCCTGGCGTCTCCCACCTCCCCAGCTCTGCCTACTCCACCGTTTGCTTTTCACCCTGCTTTCTTGTTCCTCTTAGCCTTTCTCCTCGGCTGCTGTATTGCATATCCTTGCAGTCATGTGTACTTTGTCACCGTGCTCTAGAATGTAGGCTCAGTGAAGACAGGGATTTTTTATTTTTTTTTTTCTGGTTTGATTCACTGCTTTGCCTCAATGTTCAGAGAAGAATCTGGCAAGGAGTGGGCCCCTAGTAAATGTAAGAATGAATTGATCAATGTCTAGCCGATTGCACAAATGCCTTAATTTTCTCTCCACCTCCAAGGATGGGCTGAAAAAAGCCTCTGTGTATACGTGCACACAAACACGCATCCCCTGCGAGGGGGAGACTGCTCAGCACCCTGAAACCTTCAGACTATTGTGGGTGGGCTTATAACCCCCGTGAGGACCCGAGAAGTGACCCGGTCAGAGGGACACAGCTCAGGCGAAAGAGGGACCCTGCCAGACCCCACCCTTCAAGTCCGGCTTCTCACCGCCTTCGGGAAGGGCCTCACACTCAGGACAACGTGCTGGGCCAACAGCGTCTCGGCCGGGCTTCCGGGTCCCAGCCCCCACTGCCTGGCTGCCAGGCCAGGAGCCCCTCCAGATGACCGCTTCCTCGGGTTCCCCAAAGCAGGACACCCAGGCTCTTGGCATTCTTTCCACAGTACAGCGGGTTCTGGAACGTTCTGAGGAATGGGCTCTTTTGGCCGGTGAGGGCCAACCGCACGAATCAGCTCAACACCAGCGGCCCGGCCTCCACCCCTCTCGGGGCTGATGCATGAGGCCCAGGCGTGCCCCGTAACTGCCGGGCCGGCCGTGTGTGCTCAGAAAAAATACTGCCCCTGCTCTCAGGCGGCGGCCGCGTCCCTCAGAAGAGCCGGGCCGTCGCACCAAGGCGTCCGCCTCCCCGCCCGGGAGCCCGGCGGTTGTCATCCGCCGCACAAACACCTGCCGCTCTGTACTAACATTGTGGCAGTTCGTACAAAGAGCGCACTCCGCGCTCTCGCTGGGCCCCGGCTCCCGGCCGCCCGGCCAGCCACGCGGGCTGTAACCAAACAAAGAGCAAATGGAACGTTCGGCGCTGTTTTCGCGGCCTCGGCGGCCCCGCCCCCCCCGCCCCCGCCCCCGTGGCCGACTCACAAGGGTGCGTTCAGAGCCCGCACGACACATTTCTCGGACGGGCCCCGGGGCAGCCGCGGGGACCACACAGGACGGCTCGGGCGCCCCCGCGGCCTTCTCCGTCCGGCCGCCGCCAGGGGCCCCCGCCGCAGGCGCGAGGGAGCCGCAGACCTCGTGTCCGCCCACGGCCTGCGGGCCCGGGCCCTCACCTCGCAGCCGGGCACCCCCCGCACGGGCTCACCCGGCACCGAGGGCAGAAGGCCGCACCCGAGGCCCGGCGCCTGCGCAGCTCGCAGGCCTTGTAGGGAGCCTTTCCCGGCGGGGGCGGGGTCTTAAGAGAGACGGCGGAGGCCCTGCAGGTTCTGGGGGCTGGGCTGGGCACCTTCATGGCAACGAGCTCGTTAAATCCTCCTGACAGCCCTGTGAGAAGGTGGCATTGTCTCCATCTGGAAGGCAAAAACACTGAAGCTCAGAGAGGTTAAATGACCTGTCCAGGGTCACACGGCTAGTGAATGGGAATCCCAGGACAGAAACTCGGAAGGGCCTCAATCCAAGCTCATGCTTTTGCTTCCTGCTGCCTCCTGGGGAAAAACGAGGGACCTCAAAAGAGCTTCTTAAGAAGCCCAAACACTCTCGCTCACTTGGCGATGCATATGCTGTGTAACACTAGGCAACTGTCCTCTCCTCTCTGATCCAGAGTGTCATCATCCGTGCTGGGAAGGGCATGGATCCGATGTTCCCTTAGGGCTCCCCTGTCTCTCACACTTGACCGTGGTGAGCTCTGCCCTTCAGAACACACCCACCCTCCATTCAGGCTTCCTTGTCCACCCCATGGGTGCTGTACTGGCCTCTAGCTGCCTCCTTGTCCGCCGTAAGCACAGCCACAGTGCATCCACAGGAGCCCACAAGGGCTGCGTACCTGGCCACCACACTAGGTCCACATTCTTTGGCCTGGTGTTCAAGGCCTCTCAGAGTCTGGCCCCCACCCTCTGGCACAAAGCATGCTGGGCGCCAGACCCAGAGAACTAGAGGAAGAGGACAGAAGCTAGATCCAGGGCAGGCAAAGAAATGGAGGCTGACCTGGGCCAGGGCTGCAGCTGAGCTTGGTTGAGGATCCAGGTACCGGGAGCTCTTGGCATTGGGGTGATGGGCAGTGTGTCGGGCATTCAAAGCCAGGTTCAGGCACAGTTGGAGAAGCAGTTGAAAGGGGAGTTTGGCTCAGTCTTGGGACTAAGCCAGCTGCTGGGGGTTCAGGCCAGGGCCTGGCTCCTGAGGGAACTAAAGGGCTAATCGGGGAAACCAAGGCAGTTATGAGTTGCCAAGACAGAGTGGGGTGGAAAACTTCCCATTAGCCCTTATTCAGGCCTAGTTTGCTGCCTCCCTTAACAACTCCTCCCAGAATGGGTTGGGGTCTGATGCCTCTGAAGCGTAGCTGCCAGAGCTGACATAGGAGCCTGTGGGAACAGACTGGAGTCTATGTGCTGGAGATTCCTACTGCACTCCCTGCCCCCAGCTGCAGGAGTTCCTCCTGACCGCCCCCCCTCAAATGGTACTCATTTTTTAAGACTCAATCTGTTCTCCCTATTACCACCTTTCTGCTCTTCCTCCTCCTTCAAGCCGGCCCCACACCTTCATCAATAAGCCAGGTTGGCAGGTCACTCACACTGCTCTGCCTTATTTTAGATAGTCTTTTCTCAAAGGAGACCTTACAGTCCTCAAGAATTCACACAGCACCTTCTCCTTTTCAGCACAGGGCTGAGCAGTTCCAGCAGCAGCTGGAAAGCATTCATATACTCACTCCCTGAACAACAGCAAAGTCTTTTCTGAGCCAGGCATATGCTAAGAGGGACCAAGATGACCTTAGTCAAGGGGTCATCAGACCTGGAATCAGATTATAGGTATTTTGAGATCAGGACCCGTTGAGGTGGTGGCAAGAGTGAAGAGGACTCAGGAAAGAACTCATGGAAAAGTTTTTAAAGGCAGTGACATGGGGCTGGTCCAAGTCTGGGATGTCTCAGAAGCGGGGGCGGTTGGCGGGGGGGAACGGTCAGGCTATATGGCAGGCTCAGGGTCGGGGCTTTGGTCCTGAAAGTGATCAGAAACCATGGAAGGCAGGATATCTAGTCAGATTCCCCCTTTGGAAAAATCTCAAAATACCAAAGACCTCATTGCCTAGGTGACCTTGGATAAGTATCTTAATGGTTCTGAGGATCAGCTTCCTCATCAGCAAAATGGGGAAAATCATGCTTACCTCTTACAAGGCTGGGCAGAGGTTGTTGACAGTCATGATGACAATAATTAAAAAGGGAATAGTAAGTGGCCTCTTCTCTCCCCCCTCAATCTCCCTAAATCATCAAGAGGAGCCAGGGGGCCATAACCTCTTAGACACTAGCTAGGGCCCAGAGTCTCCTTGCTGAGTAGAAACCTCAGCCTCAGGGTGGCCCGTTGGCCCTCTCCCTGCCCAGATGCCCAGGCCTGGGAATAGACAGGCCCAGCCCACCCTAATTACTCCCATCCTGGCATCTGCCTTTGGTTAAATGCACGGCTCCTCTCACAGCCTTGGAACACCAGCCATAAACAGAGCATCTGCATGGTGGATGCTGATGTTTAAAAATAGCCTAGCCTTGGGAACCACATTTCCCAGCCCTAGGGAGTTCCTGGAATGGGAGAAAGACCATCTTTTGTGGGTTTAGTGCTCCAGCACCACAGTAGGACGGAGTCCCCAGGCCTGGGCATGAGAGGGGCTGCCATGCTGGTGCAGTTCCCGTTAGGGCCACCAGGTGGCATCAGGACTGCCACCTGGGGGGCGAGGGTGGGGAGTGGGGGCCGGGCGGGGCTCCAGGATGTCCCTGCCAGTCGCGGTGCCCTGCTCTCCCACCACTTGGCCCTGGGAGTTGGCTGCGGGCAGCGGCTTGGCAGCCTATGGCTGGGGGCGGATGGTGGGGCTGGTGTGGGGTTTCAGCCTCCCTGGAGGGCCCTCTCGGCTGTGTGCTGAGCAAACGTTCGGCCTGATGTTGGCAACATGCAGAACCAATTTTCAGGGAACTCGGCAGCCAAACCATCCACCTTCGGGTGGCAAGCAGGGTCTCTGTTGGCCCTGGGGGTTCAGAGAGTCCCTCGTTTGGAAAATCAGAGTGGTCTCCTCGCCGTGGGAGGCAAGGCCAGTCTGGCCCAGCAGGGCTTGTGAATACAGAGCCTGGGGCAAGCACTGAACTCCTCTGCTCTGGGCTGGGCAATTACACTCTAGCCTCAACTACCCCACCCCCATGCCGCCCTTTTTTTAATGAATCATCTACTATGTGCCCAGCACCGCTCTGCATGTCCCATGCATCTTCTTATCTAATCCTCTCAGTGAAGCTCAGCCAGGCCCATCTTTAGTGCCCATCTTTAAGGGGCACTACAAATTATTAGAATACACTAGAAAAGTAAAGCTAATTGAGGTCCCCACACAGAGAGAAGTGTAAACTTATTCTTCTGTCATAAGGCGCCCCCACCTCCCAAACCTCCTCGAGTAATAACGGAGGGGCCTGGAGGCCAGAGCCCTGCAGAGTACCAACCAAGGCCCACCCTCTCCTGGCCAAGGGAAATCTCAGCCTCCTCTACTAAACTACCCCCATCCCGTAAACTACTCCTGCTAAAGGAATATATGTTTAAACAGTGTTTAAAGCCCATACCTTTGAAACACAGATTTATCAATTTTCTGGGTTTCCCATCTTCTGGCCATGGATACTAGTGGAATGGCTCCCATTTTACAGATGAGAAAACATAGCCAGGGAGCTAGGCAGTGGTAGACCTAGTCCCAAAGAAGGGGAAGGGCCACAACCGGGAGAGGAGTAGATGGTGTGGTCATAGGTCAGCAGGTGGCAAAATCAACAGACATGCTCTGTTCTGCGTGAGCGTGTACAGGGCAGTTTGCTGTCCTGTCTCCTCATCTCTGTGAGGTTCAAGGGAGGTTCAGAAACTCTAAAGCGACGTGCACGTAAATTAGTTCCAGAATGGACCGTGGTACAAGCTGCAGTGTAAAGGAATCGGGAAGAAAGAGGGGGAGGAAGAGCCCTTGGAAGAGCAAGTAGTTCATGGAAGTTATTCCGTGACTCAGTAGGTAGAGGCAAAAGGGAAAAGGAAAAACAAGACACCCAACAATATGACAGCACTTCCCTGAGACAGGAAAAGGACTCCCTAAGAAAACGAGGGTCCTCTCCTCACCCACCCCCTGGCCCCCCACTCCTCCTGGCAGCACCTCAGTCCTGGAGGCTGGCCACCCGAGCATGAGGGCAATGAGTGTAGGTGGCGTTGAGCAAGTGCAGAAGGTCTCACGGGGTGCCCGTGTGAATGAGCGGTCCAACAGCTGAGTGTGCCCCCCAGGATGTGCGCGACAGCCGAATAAACCCGTGACACCCTGGGGGTGGAGTGGGTAACACGCTGATGGCTGTGCTCAGCTAGTGGAGGGCAGCACGTTTGCTCTCATTGCTCACTGTGCCTGCTGTGATTTGCTTCAACTTTTGCTGAATCATCTGCGGCATCTCCTTGAGAAACAAAGAGGGTGTGTCCCTGTCCCCTCCCCGCCACCGCACGGTCCGGCTTGCTCCTGGAGGCATGGGCAGCAAGGACAGGATCATGGTGATGGAGCCCATGGAGGTCGTGCCAGGACGAGATTCTGGGGACAGTCCTGATACATGGAGAAGTCTGGGGAGGAGGCTTCAGGGCAAGAAGGGAAGAGGGGACAGCCTACTTCTCAGTACTCTGCTGGGCTGTGGTTGTCTTCTCTTGCCCTTCAGTTCGGTGAAGTTGCTTTTTCAGGGTCATGATGGCTTCCCCATCCGATATGAACTTGTATGCAGAGGTCATCCTCAAATCAGGCAGGAAGATGGAGCGATCACGGAGTGTGAGGGAATCTTATTACATAATGACTCACCAGCACACCCTTACAGATTCCAGAGTTCAGAGTCACCATCTCACTCAGTTCCTCCAGAGGAGGTTATAGTTTCTTCTGTGTGATCTTGGAAACTGAGGCTAAGGCAGTGTGCTCCACAGAGGTCAGCGACTTCCACACGAAGCCACCTCATCTGCCATCAGGCCACTCCACCCATCCTGGCTCTAGACACGCAGAATGTCTTGCTGGTTTCCAAGAAATTTTCCTGGAAGACCCTCCCCCCTTTTCTGCCTGATGAACTCCTACTCTGTCATCACGACCTGCTCGAATATCATCAACTCTTTGCTCCCCAAGGCAGAGGTGGCACTCCTGTCTTGAGCTTCCTCACTCTGTCACCACTCACTTAGCCCTACTGAATTTATGGCAATGACCTTGGGGACTGCATTTCAGGCGTGCTCTGAGTCCCATTCTGTACTTTATATGTACTTTATCTGTGCATTCCCTAAGGACGGGACTAGGGGGAGGCAGGTGAAGCACTTGCTTTAGGTGTAAAATTTAAGAGAGTATCTAAAAACCTCAGTAATCAATATAAACAATGTTTGAATGCAGCATTTTTAAAAATCAAAACCAGCACCTGCTTAAAACATGCAGAAAACTCTCAAGCGCATGTGAGCCAATATTTGCCTTTCTGATGCATCTGGCTTTTTCCCTAGTAAGGGCCCGATGTGACCAGGGAAAGGAGATATTGAAATTAGTCCAAAAAGATATTGGAAAGGAACCTCAAAAATAAATAAATAAATGAAATGAACAAAAACAAAGAAGTGGGTATCATTTAAAATGCTTCCCAGGTAATTCGTGGGGATTTTAGTGTTGGCTAGCCACGGCCCCAAGATAGTCTGCTCCTTGGGCTTCTAAAGAACTTAACTCCCCATTCCTCTCCATGCCAGCAAAGTGACAGCCAAAGTTGCCATCGATTCAGCCAATCCCAGTCTGTCTCTTCTGCTGAGGAGGCTTTCACAGGCATCCTTTATAAAGTGATGAGTAAGTCTACTGAAGGGCAGGTAAGAACGAACAAGAGAAGATTTGGGGAAGAGGGTTCCATTAAGAGGGAACCACATATGTAAAGTTTGAAAAGCTTTTAACCCAAAGTAAGAAGAAGGAAGGAAATAATAAATATAAGAGTAGAAATCGATGAAATAGAAAACAGACAAGCAATTGAGAAATATCAATAAAACCAAAAGCTCATTCCTGAAAAGATCAATAAAACTGATAAACTTCTAGTGAGACTGAACAGGAAAAAAGAAGAGAAAACAAAAGCTACAAATATCAAGAATGAAAGAGGGAAGGATAATAAGGACATATGCAAAGACTCTGACTTTTGATCAGTAACATAAATTTCATCAGGCACATGCAGAAATACGAAATTGGACCACCATTGTACAAAATACACAACTCAAAAGGGATTACAGACTTGAATGAAGACTAAATGAGTGTAAGACCTAAAACTTTAAACTCCTAAAAGAAAATATAGGTGGTAAGCAACTTGACATAGGTCTTGGTGGTGATTTTTTGTAATCTGACACCCAAGTCAAAAACAACGAAAGCAAAAATAAACAAGTGAGACTACATCAAACTAAAAAGGAAACCGTCAACAAAAGAAAAGCCAACCTACCTAATGGGAGAAAATCACTGCAAATCCTCTATCTGATAAGAGCCTCATATCCAAATATATAAAGAACTTATGCAACTTAACAGCAGAAAAAATCCAATTTGATTTAAAAAAAATGAACAGAAGATCTGAGTAGATATTTTTCCAAAGAAGACATACAGATGGCCAACAGGTACATTTTTTCATAAGGATGCTCAATCATTAATCACCAGGGAAATGCAAATCAAAATCACAAGAGAT
Organism: Mirounga leonina; assembly: GCF_011800145.1. NCBI lineage: Eukaryota > Metazoa > Chordata > Mammalia > Carnivora > Phocidae > Mirounga > Mirounga leonina. Next base: position 1,936,634 of record NW_023270852.1, on the reverse strand, counting down.
ATCACCTCACACCTGTTAGATTGGCTATTGACAAAAAGACAAGAAATAACAAGTGTTGGTGAGGATGTGGAGACAAAGGAATACTCATGCACTGTTGGTAGGGATGTAAATTGGTGCAACCATAATGGAAAACAATATGGAGGTTTTTCAAAAACTAAAAATAGAATTACCACATGATCTAGCAATTCTATTTCTGGGTGTTTATCCACAAAAAATGAAAACACTAACTTGAAAAGGTATTTGCACCTCTGTGTTCTTTGCAGCATTATTTACAATAGCCAAGATATGGAAACACCTAAATGTCTATTGATGGATGAATGGATAATAAATGGAATATTACTCAGCCATAAAAAAAATGAAATCTTGCCATTTGCAACAACGTGAATGGATCTTGAGGTTATTATGTAAGCGAATTAAGTCAGAAAGACAAATAGTGTATAATCTCCCTTATATGTGGAATTTTACTAAGTACCAAGCTCATAGATAGAGACAACAGATTGGTGGTTTCCAGAGGTGGAGAGTGAGGGTGGGAGGAGAAATGGGCAAACTGCCTTTTTTTTTTAGTTTAAATGGATTGAATAAACACTACACACACACATACACATACACACACAAAAGAATATACATTTGAAAAAGATAAAGAGGACAAATTCATTTAAAAAATATGAATTACCAAACTTACTCAAAAAGAATAGAAAATATGAATAGTTCCTTATCCTTTAAATTAATTGATTTTATAATTAAAAGTTTTCTCCCTAAGAAAATTCTAGGGCCAGAGATGTAGTTGGCAAGTTCTTTAATATTTAAGAAAAAAGATAAACCGAAGCTTACCCAAGCTCATTTTTAAGACACTACCCAGATACCAAAATCAGACACAGACATTACAAAGACACAGACATTACAAGAAATCAAAAATCACAGACTGATATCCTTCATGGATATGAACACAAAAATCCTTAACGTAATATTAGCAAATCAGGTCTAACAACATATAAAAAGAAAAACACATCATTATCAAGTGAGGTTTATTGTAGGAATGCAAGGTTGGTTTAAGTTTTGAAAAGCAACCAATATAATTCACTGTATGCTTCTTATAGTCAATGTGTGCATTCATTATCATTTTGTTTTTATTTTTGTTTCTTCCTCCAAAGCTACCGTTTTACTCAGTGGCCTATTAGGACTGACATTTGTTCTAACTCACTCAGGACTCGTATCATCTCCGTCTTACACCACACACATGTCCATTGTTGGCTTCCAGCCCACTAGTGCTTGTCTCCCAGACCCCTGGCTCCAGTCTTTACCCACTTTTGGTCCCAGCCTCCCCCTCCCAGACTTGTCAGTTCCAAACTGTCCTCCATTAGCCCCGGTTGTCTTCTCAGTTCTCAGCTCACTGGCTGTCAGGAGATGATCCCCATCCCTCTGGTCCCATCTGGGGAACCCAGTCCAGACAGGTCAGGCCCTCCGCACCGAGGATGAGGGGCATTCAGACACCAGCTTCTGCTTGTACAGATGGCTGAGAGGTCTTGGTGGGGAAGGTTCCTCTCGAAGGTTGCTTTCTCTATTTACTGTTTTAGGGAGCCCCAAAAAGAGACTAGATAGCTCCCCATCCACCAGCCCCCAGGAACGTAGCATTACCCTCAGACTTCGCTGAGCACATCTCACACAGACTCTTCCCGAGGTGTTTGCCTCTGTGGGTTTCCAAGTTCCCACAAAGCCTATACAATGTTTCAGCACCTTTGTAATTCATAGGCCCCCTGGAATTTTCCTGGGTTGGGGGAACAGATTCTTAAAGGGAAGGATAGAAATATGGATGTCTCTTGGCATAATTCATTGTATTCCAATTTAGCCCCAGAGGATGCCTTTAGAATTGATTATTGGAATCCAGCTTCCAAGGCTGTTGACATCTGCTATGTCACATGATGCTGAGAACCTGGCAGCCCCTGGGCCTTGAGGGCAGAACTGGGAGGCAGGCAGGCACTGAGCCTGCTTTGGAGGGTGTGGCTAGGGTTGCCTGAGGGTTCCCGGACATGCTTCAGTATATGCTGCTACTTATAGAATAATCTCTGCACTCCCCTTTTCACCACATTACTCTAAGTCACCCTGGACATCTGCAATGTCCAAGATGGTAGCTGATGGCCTCATATGGCTATTGATATTTAAATTAAGTAAAATTAAATAAAATTGAAAATTCCACTCCCCAGTTCCACGGATCACATTTTGAGGGCTGCATGGCCACATGTGGCCAGTGGCTAGCGTAGGAGTCAGCACAGATAGAGAACGTTTCCTTAATTGCAGAAAGTTCTGTTGGACAGTGTTACTCCAGTCTAGATCACTGCTGAGCCTCTTCAAACTGCTATTGAACTAACTGGTCTTCTGTGAGCTCCATGGAAGCTGCAGGTTAACGGCTTGTATCTTTCACGGTGTCCTGCACAGTGTTAAGCCTGGCCTTCCACTGATACCCACAATTCTGAGAAGGATCAGTTGGGTTCAATACGATTTGTTAAGCATCTGCTTTGTGCTGGGCCCTGTGCCAGGGGCTAGAAGTTTTTAAATGATGAGACAAGGGCTGTGCCCTCAAGGAGCTCACTGTCTAGGGTGGAAGGCAGATCATATACACACATACTGGCCCCAGGGCCCCCAGGCAGAGGGAAGAGCACATGGCAGGGGCCTTGGGAGCACAATGAATGGAGATTATTGCTGGCAGGGGAGCTGAGGAGAGCTTTAGAAAGGAGTCCATGTCCAAGTAGTTTCTGAACGAGAAAGGGGAGTTCCCCCAGTGGTCCTGGCAAAGAAGGGCAATTCAGAAAAAAAATGCACAACTCATTCAGAAGCAGGGAGGCATGAAATAGCACAGTGTGTTGGGGACCTGCAAGCCAGTGAATATTGGGGGGGTGCAGAGCAGCTTAGTGTCGGGTCTCATCATCCACACGATGTTAGACATGGGGGAGCTGCTCGGTAAACATGTGAATGATTGAATGTCGGGTTTCAAACTGAGGTCTGCAAAAACTGTAACTTTAGACCTCAGCTGAATCTCCCTTTTGAGCCCTTTTTATGCCAGGATGTCAGGAACTCAAAATAAAGGGACCCTGCATGACACGGAGGCACTGGAGCGAGCCTCATGGGAAGGTAGTTCCAACTCTGAATTTTGGTTCCATATACCAGTGAATTCCTGTTCCTTCTAAGCTATTTGGTATTGGGTTTTCTGCCATAAAGGATCCATTGATAGGGAAGGGAATTGAGAGGTTGATAATTCAAGTGAGTGGCTCTCATTCTTAGTGTGCATTTGGAGGGCTTGTTTAAAAACAGATTCCTGGTCTCCACCATCAGAGACTCACATTCAGTAGGCCTGAGGTGGTGCCTTTGAATTTGAATTTCTGGGAAACCCCTAGATGATGATGAAGTTTCAAGGACCACATTCTGAGTAGCACTGGCTTAGCCCATTACCCAAGGTCACTTTGCCAGTAAGTGGCAATCTGGGATTTAAACCTAGCTCTGTATGATCCCGAGCTCAGAACGTTTTCTACTCACCACCTTTAGTAAACAGGGTGGGAGAGTATTTTAGCAGAAGGATATTGAATGTATTTGTCTTGCTTACAACCAGAAGACTAGCTTTAAGGAGAAAAATTCATCAAGTTTAAGTTGTTTAGAAAATGAAGTGCAATAATTTTTAGCCACCCTTGCTTGATTATTCTCCCTTTAAAATGTGAGTGTTGTTCCTGCCCCAGCTATCTTTCACCTACAAAAAGCATCTCCTTCTTTGCACACACAGTACTTCATTATGTGGGCTGCTTAATTACATGTATAAAATGGAATGAAATTTCATATGTCCATATGGAGTTGTGTTAGGTAATATTTTTATAATGTTGTTTCCAGCCATCGTGTGAAAGTTATAACGTCATTGCCACATAATTTCTTGGAAATTCCCACCTAATACTATATGGGTAATGCTAAAACCAAATAAACTTTTTCTATCCTTCCCTGTCCCCTGACGATCTAATCAACTGCTCCTAGGGTGGAGGTGAAATGCGTGGACAATTCTGGAAGATTCAGAACATAAAACAGCTGAGCCTCCAAGGCCACCCTAAGACACAGTGGGTGGATTTCCTACCATGGCCAAGGGGAAAGAACTGTGGGTCTTTCCTTTCTCACCCTCTTGGTATTTGGATAAAATATCAGGCTCAGTACTTTGCTTTTTTCTCTGTGGATGGAGAAGGAGAAGACCAAGGATGAGAGCAGAGGAAGGCCTGGAGGGCAGTGGGACAGACCCCACTGAGGGCATCCAAAGAGCAAGGAGCGGGAAGACTACAAGTAAATGGGTGCCACCACTGGACTCAACAGGGAAGCCATCTGGAGACCTGGCGTCATCAGATCTGGGTTGGAATCCTAGTGGATTCCAATCCACCTAAGAGGTGGAGTGTAAGCTCATGACGTCTTCAACTATTATGTTTTGTCCAGTTCAGTGAACATTTATGGAGGCCAACTAGGATGCTAGACCCTGCACTAAGTGCCGAAGACTCAGAGACAAATTAGGTTCTTCCCTGAGAGCAGATAACTGCCAGGCAGCTGTGCCGGACGTCAGCACGCGGTAGTACTATCCACTGCATGCAGGTTTTAAGCAAAAGAGCAACGTGGTCAGGTTTGCAGTTCAGAAAGACCACCTTGGCTGCAGAGGGAGCGGCACAACTGGAGGTATGAAGTCCAGGTAGTATGTTACTGCAAGGTCCAGAAAAGCGGTCTCAAAGCCCCTGAACCAAGGCAGCGCTCTCTGGGAAGCGGGGGAGGGCACAGGCGAGAAATACTAAGGAGGTAAAAGAGGTAGGAGATGGAAACAACAACGGTAAGAGTCTAGGATGCTCCCAAGTTTGGGTTCAGATGACTGAATGTCAACATTAACTCCTTCATCCTCTGCACCTCGCACAGAATGAGGCACTTAATAGTTGTTTAACCAGTGATTTCTAAGAGGAATTAAATCAATCATCATCAAATTAACTAATCTCCCTGAGCCTTTCTTCTCATTGCCAAAGAATTCATTGTTATGAGGATTAAGTTCAATAGTATACGTAAAAATGCCCGGCTCTAGGTGGGTGGGAGGGGGGTGACATAGGTGACGGCGATTAAGGCGTGCTCTTGCCATGAAGAGCACCGGGTGTTGTATGAAAGTGGGGGATCACTATATTGTACACCTGAAACTAATACAACACTGTATGTTAACTAACTGGAATCAAAACAAAAACTTTAAAAAATGCCCAGCTCTGTCCTGGCCCATAGTAGGGACGAAAGAACTTTAATTTCTTCACCCTCTAAAAAAATCCACTAAGGATTCAGAGGACTGCTAAAAATGTCAGAATGAACACATACATTTTAGCTCTGCTTCCTCCTAAAACATTACTAAAATATTTCAAGAGGGATATTTTTAAAGGCAGAAGCCCAGAGGACAAAGGGAATAGTAGAGAAGACTTTAGCACTAAACTTTAGATGGCAGAAAACAGACGGTGCAATGTTAACAGGTTTAGCAGCCCAGAAAGCTGAAGTGTAAGCCAGCAGAAACCACTGGAGACTTGGTCTCCACAAGGGTAAAACAGAGAATCTCTAGACATTAGCCTGAAAATGAAGGACTAGATGAAACTTAACATACTGAATATTTCCCTGCTCTGTCTGCAGAAGGCTGGCCATCAGGTTTAGACTTAACAGCCAGGGAGCTGGAAGATCGACCCTGGGTGAATCTTACAGAAGATCCAGACACACTGACATCAGAAGTTCTCCAAGGAAACAGGCTGGCCATGTCCCTTACAGTAAAGATAGGGAATGACAAGCTCTCCCTCATACATACAACTTCCCATTGGGTTTTTTGGACCCTATTCTTACACATGGGCAGGGAGCTGAGGCTCACCAAACACATTAACAAAGTCTCTAATATTAAAGGAAGACAATAAGCCACCAAAATGTAAGCTGCACAAGGACAGGGATGTTTGTTTTGTTTCCTGAATTATCCCAAGTTCCTAGCCTCCTGGCATAGAGTAAGTGTTCAATAAAAGTTGAATGAATGAATGAAGCAATTAGGATGAAATGGTAACCATAAGAAATGAGTAAGTACCCTTAATATTTTCAGAGGGGTAAGAAAAGTTATAGCCTCCATAAAACAAAACCAGGGTGCTATGAGAAAGGAAACTTCCAGGGAACAAAGAAAAGTACTTGGAAATAAAATATATGATACAGAAATCAAAAACTCAAATGATATGTGGATAATAAAGCTGGGGCTATTCCCCCCAAAACATAAAGCAAAAATACAAAGAAACAAAATATAGAAAAGAAAAATAAAATTAAGTATGAGAGTAGAATAAAGATATTCAGACGATGTCTCAAAAAAACATGTACCTCACAGACACCCTTTCTCAAGAAGCACCTGGAGGATGTTCTCCACCAAAACAAAGGAATAAACAAAGAAAAAGAAAGACATGGGGTCAAGAAAACAAGGTATCTAACACAAGAGAAATATGCGTGCAGTGTGATGGAGAAGGAAGAGCCCAAGGTCAAAATTGTGCTGTGGGACCATCAAGTAACTGATCTATGTTGGAACAGAAAATAGTTCTTCAAGAAGATAAAATTGATAAATGACTAGTGTGTTTGAACTTGTCGAGAGGATACTTACACAAATGGAAAGAATTAAATTCATGATTTACTAATCACATAGACAACTTCATAAATGAAGTAACTAGATAAAATTCTGAACTACAGGGAAAGTAACTCTTGCAGGAAAGAGAAAATGATCATAATTTTCTACATGTCTCAGCTGTGAACTCTGCAAAGTAGATATACAAAGTGAGGGGTAAGAAACATTGAGACATTTCAGAGTAAGAAATCTGTTCTTAATTCTCAAAACTGAAAAACCAGGAAGCAGCTCTGTAAGTCCTCTTTCTGTAGAAATTAAAACTGAGAGAATATAAGTTTGGAGCTGCAAAGGAATATCTCATGGAAAGAGATTCCCTGGGAGCGAGGACAATCAGAGCAGAGCAGAGACAAAGAAACATAAAACTGTGATGCACTGTTTGAACACCTGTATTCAGCCATGCCTGAAGCCACGCTATCTTTGCACTTTTTCAGTTATATAAGCCGCTAAATCCCTTTTGGCTACAGAAACAGTTTAAATTGGATTTCTGTCATTTAGAATCAACAAAATCTAAATAGTAATAATCTCTCCAAAGCTTTGTGGATTTTTGTTCTGTTTTGTTTTGAAGAGGGGCTTTCCCAGATGACTTCAAGTCTCCGAATTATCCACCCCCCCAAGAAGGCCAACCAAAAAACTTGATGCAATTCATATATCCGAGTGGTCTGACCCCCCCGGATTGCAATGGAGAGATAACCAATATTCTTCTCCTTCTTTAGTGCCTCCTGTATCTCTTTAGTCTATCATTGTGGAGCTGACTGAAATGTAGGGTTAAATTGAGTTTCCTCCAAACATAATAAAATTCGTGAAATTAATTTCAATTCCAAGTTCTGATTGGGCAGTTTAACTCTTTTGGTCCTCACTTCTCAGATTTTCTTGGTTAAATTAATTGGACTTTAGCCACTCCTTGCAGTAGAGTTGCAAAAATAGAGTCCCAGATATTACACTCTGTTTGGCAGGCGTTTGAAATTCAACAGCCTGAAAAATGATCCAGTTTCTTGAGTTGTATTTATAGCTGCAGTATTTATCCTTTGGTATGTCTTATCTGACACAGTTTAAGGTCCAGACCACTTGTCTTTTCCATAGCTCTGTCCAGGGCAAGTATGCTTGGCTGATGTCCCCCAGCACATCAACTACCTGCCTTCTTGGCATTGCTCAGGATCCAGGTTACTTCTGCAGGTGGAGAACAAAAGGTTTCCCAGATCCAAGCCCAAGAAGAGGTGGCTGCTTGGGGATTTACTTCTCAGTCTCCAGAAGCTCAAACCCATATATTGAGCCGGTGTTATTATTTTCAGTATTAATAAACAAGGGCCTTTTTAAATGAATTAATTTTTTTTAATGTGTAATAAATGCATCTAAATGATTTCATAAAGGTTTTTATCCCAGTACAGAACGAATGAGTACTTTCTGCAATTAAATATATTCTAACCCAAGGGTTTATCAGGGCAGTACATCACATTATGAAAGAACAACTGGTTTGTCCATGAATCAGAATCCTGACTATTCTTCTATGTTCATATTATAATTATTTGTTTTGTCCTAAATTTCTTACCGGCCTGCATTAGTCATTAATAACATTAGTGCTTCTTTCATTTCCAAAAATATATCTAAATTCCACACTTTGCATTTCATAAAAATCCAGCCTCATTTATTCTTCTCATATAGTAATGCTTATAATGAAAATACTGAGTTATTAAAATTAACATGTAATAGTACTTTAAAATAGAATTATTAATAATATTCAAATAAAAGAATATACTAAATATTCTTGTTCCTTTAGACCTAGTTTAGGCATACAATAACATCCATTAGCTGAGGGCGCCTGGGTGGCTCAGTCGGTTAAGCGGCTGCCTTCGGCTCAGGCCATGGGGATCGAGTCCCACATCAGGCTCCCTCCTCGAGGGGAAGCCTGCTTCTCCCTCTCCCACTCCCGCTGCTTGTGTTTCTGCTCTCGCTATCTCTGCCTCTGTCAAATAAATAAATAAAAATCTTTAAAAAAAAAAAAAACATCCATTAGCTGATTCATGTTAATTCAAGGTCAGAAACTTAATAGATTGTTTTAAGGTTGACGTTGTTTTACTCAATCTAACTTTTTGGGTTTGATTAATGATGGAAGTCATATTTGAGACTGTTAGAACATTAAACTATTATTTCCTGAGCATGAAAAAGCTAAATTATTCTTGTATATACTTTATGGCTCCTAGTATTGATTATTGTCATTTAAAAACATCTTTTATTGTATTAATGATAGCAATGTAGACAAAAATATCAATACAGATAGAAAGAATATTGCCAAAGGGGGAGAGATCGGTATTTTGCTGATTAGTGGCAACATCAGTTTTTTAACAGGCTTCTTGAGAAATGAATGTAAGTCAAATTCTATTGCAAAAACTCTGAGTGACTTACTCTCACTTTCTATGTATATATGTTTGTGTCTATCTATGTACCTATATCTATCAATCTATTTATCCATATATATCCGTGTGTATATATAGATATCTAATATATAGAGAGGAATTTAACTGGTTTGGACATTTCTAGAAATAACTATTCACCAGGATCTTACTTGTGATGCTTGCTACTCACCATTTACTCTAGGGAATCTTGATGCATCAGTAAGCCTCCTTGCCCTCAGCCGGCCTCTCCAGGGATCTCTGGACCAAGGTAACCACATGCTGGTAATGGCAAGAATGGACCAAGACCTGGGGCTTCATCCTCTCCTCCCGACTTAGAGCATCCAAATAAATTTCATACATGTATACCAAAATTGCACCACGTGCAAGGCCCTATGAAGATGGAGTGGGAGTTGGAGGTGGGGCACAAGGGTCACAGATAAACAGAGTGCAACAGATTGTATTTTCCAAAAATAGCGACTACATCTCCCGTCCCATGTAAGATTCGCAACCTTATTTATCACTTTCCGTCCGAGAGGTGGAGTCAATTTCCCCCCCCTTTGAACTGGTGTGGTTTTGTGACTGCGTCGACAAGAGAGCGCAGGGGGCAATGATGCTGCAGGACTTCTGGGGCTGGCCATAAAAAGACTCTCTCACCTGGGCTGCTCACCTTGGACACCCAGCCACCATGTTGTAAGGTGGCCCAAGAGGCCATATGTAGGCGTTCTGGCCAGTAGCTTCAACTGGCAGCTGGCCTTGACTGCCAAGTGTGAGAGCAAAGGAGATTTCTATTTATTCCAGCCCCAGCCTTTGAGTTTCCCAGCGGAGGTTCCAGACAGTGTGGAGCAGAGCTGGGCCTTCCTCTGTGCCCCATTCAAATTTGTGAGCTCACAGATTTTGTGAGGATAATAAACGGTTGTTTTATATCACTGAGTTTTGAGGAAAATTGTTACTAAGCCACAGTAACCAGAACAGAACTCACAATGTAGCAGGGAGCCAGTTACAAACTCAATGATAAGGGTCAAACCTCAGAGTGAACTTGATATAGAGCTTGCATTCTCAATAAGGTCCCGGTCATGCTCCCAAAGGGGTAAAAATGGGCTCCTTGGGGGGTGAAAAATCTTTTTCTTTAATAAATAAAGCACTGATATACATAGATTTACACAAGCAGATAGTGTATCTGTGGTATTTAAATTTCATGAAGGGTGGGAGGCAATGGAAGGGACGTCTGAAAAGGCTCCTTAAGTGGTAATAATGGGAAGAAAAAAAGTTTGAGAAAGTAAACTAGAGGGAGAGAAAGATTCATTTTGAGGCAGAGCAGTTGGTAAAGACCAAATGGAATGTTGGTGATATTTCTGCTACATAGTGAGCCCTTAGGATTTTGCAGTGGTTGTTGAAAGAGACGGGCTTTGAGTTGGACCTTAAGGGAAAGCTGGTGATTGACAGATATGGGGGGAGGGCAATTGAGACAGAGGCATGAACTGACCAAAAGCCCAAAGAGGTGGGATAACTCATTAATAGTCTAATGAGTCTAGAGGTGTAGAAGCCATGGAGTTAGGAAACCAGGCAGTGAAGACGGGATAAGGTGGAAATGGAGGAGGGAGTGGAGACTGGATAAAGCATCAGAGCAGGTGACAGAGACAGAGCTCACAGTCCTTAGTGACTGATGGGAGGCTGGGTGGGGTCAGTCTTGCCAGCCAGGGAGTGGGTTTACAAAGCCTGGCAAATGAATAATCCACATAGGATTCCAGGATCCCTAGTGCCAGGGTGACACGTGGCTCAGACACCTTCCCCGATCATTCTCTTTACTGGGTATCTCACTCTGTCTCCCACTCCCAGAATCCAAACCCCTCCTTATTGATCTACTCAGTGGCTACTTGGCCTGGTGCCAAAATTAAAAAAAAAAATAGTAAGTGGACAATTGACAGAGGGGGTTGTAGAACAAGGGCTTAAGAGAGTCACCCTATTGGCCTGGGTCTCTCTTGGCCAGGCACCAGGGCTCAGCCCGAGCAGGGAATTACAGTGTTGACACTGTCAGAGGCCACTGTCCCAAGATGCCTGAGTGCTCCCACAGTGATACAGCCCAGGACTCCTGGTGGTAATGGGGGGTCCAGATCCAGGGTTGCACCTCGAGCAAGCAATCCCCATGGACTACCATGAGCCATATGCAATATATCAACTGTGTTTAGAATTAGAACGAGTGTGTCCTGGCACTGCCATTTAACCTCTGTGTGACATTGGGTCAAGTGAGGACAAAAATCCCTAGCTTCTCCTTCTAGGGTGTGCTGTTGACTAAGAAGAGGTAGATACCAGAGTATTTTGGGTTCTAGACCCTGCTACTCAGTGTGGCCCACTTGGTGCTGTCATATGTCTCAGGTGAGGCTGATGCTGCTGATCTGTGGTCACATCTCGAGAAAGCAAGCCTCCAGAGTACTACAAACAGGAGAGCCATTATTACCTGGGCCATGGGTTTCTTTTGTCAAAGAGGAAGAGAATACCAAGTGGACACCTTGCGGGATGACTGCCCTCTCTGTCCGCAGCAAATAGAGCAGCTCTGTTTCGCCTTCCCCCATGAGGAATGCCCAGGGGATAGGCTTCCCAGTACACCTGGACCTAGGGCAGAGTGTGGAGGGCAATCTTGGGCCCTGGGATGTCAAGGGCAGAGTAGGGCAAACCGATCAAACTTCCTCTTTCTGGTCTGTCCTTTCCCTACTCCAGCCAGGATTCCCACAAGGAAGGACAGATCAGTGGCTCTAGGCTTGAAAACTTGAGCATCCCATAGTGTGGGTCCTCCCCAGAACAGGGGGACTCTTACTGCCCTGACACCTGATTGGGAAAAGCCACCACACTGACTGGAAATGCCTCACGCAAAATGAACAGAGATGTTTTAACTACAGATTTTCTCCAAATGAAGTGACTAGCACCAAGGTACCACCACAGGCTCCGTCATCCCCACCACGTAAGACCCTGATCCTCGCAGGCATCTCTACCACACATGGACAAGGTGCCACCACTCATACATGATTCTGCAAGAAGCGTTGAGCACTTACTATACGCCAAGCACTGTGCTGGAAGCTGGGAGCGCCAAGGCACAGTCCTTGGTTTCAGTAGCTCATCATCTAGCGGGAAAGACAGACACAGAAACAAATGATTACTGTGTAGGAAACGTGGTCGTAGAGGTCCTTTCGAAGTGGCCTGGGGGCCCTGAAGGAGAGCCTGAAGTTGCCTGGTGAGCGGGACAAGGTCTGACCAAGGTGGGGATCTGGGGTGAGGTGTGAAAGAGGAGTGGGAATCTCCCAAACCGAGAAGGGGACGGATGAATCCCAGTGAAAGGAGAAGAGCGAGCCCCGGGGAGGTGGACGGGCTGAGGGGGGTGAGAGGAGAGGGAGAAGGTGAAGGTTATGTCAGGCAGCAAGCAAGGCGGGCAGGTCTGCAGATGCTTGACTCTCTGGGTAGAACGTTTGGATTTTATCTGGTCAGCTACGAAAGTCAGAACATTTGGGGAGAGGAGAGGAGAGGGAAGATGGAAGGCAGGAGTAAGGATGCCCTGGAAAGGAGGAAACCTTGCAGGAAGGTTGCGTAACCAGGCATGTGACCAGGTTCTGAACTAAGGCCTCAGGCAAGTTCCTTGCTTTGCTCAGTCGGTGACACCGACGCCCTCCCCAAGCTCATTCTCCCATCAACGGAGGCAGGCTTTATCCATGTGCTCTGCGTGTAGGCCTGTGTTACACGTGCTTTTTAATTCCCCCCACAACCCTGAGAGGCAGGGATTCTTATCCCATTTTACAGAGGCGAAAACTCAGGACTCCCTTGGGGAAGGTCAGACAGGCTGGCAAGCGGCAGAGCCACGTTGGCGGGAGTCCAAAGCAATGCCCGATGTTTACCTGGGCTTTTAAGAAGCCACGGGGCAGGAGGGAGGCTCACGGCCAAGTCAGGCTTTCAGGACAGCTGTACCAAACTTACAATTTGTGATAAAGAAAAGTTCCGCAGCTCCTTTTCTCTAATGACTCCGTTTTCATAGAAAATAGCGACAAAGAGTTGCTGGGCCTCCCCTTCCCCCTTCGTCTCACTCTCCAGGTGTTGGTCACTAACCTCTGGCGTCCACGGCACAGGCTCGGCTGGGTGGGCCAGTCTCCTCCCAGGGCTGGCTCCCTTCAGCCCACTAGCCCACCTCCATCCCTGAGACTCTTAGAAACTGGTATCATTTGGAGCAGGGGTTCACTCCCAGTCCAGCTCCTGTCTGGACAATGGGGTGGGAGCTCTCCTTCTCTGAGGCAGAAGCAACTGGGACATCGGCCAACCACTCCCAACCATGGCGGCGGCAAAGGTTCCAGAAGTGCGGCATTTTCCACTCGTGGCGGCTGCTAGGCTCGTCGAGGTTGGTGTCAGATGAGAGGCTGGCCCTGGAGATTTGTTCATACCCCAGGATGCTCGGAGCTTTTGTAAACTGTTTCGCTGTCACGAAGAAGTCAGGCAAATGGGAAGTGACATTCTCTCTCCTCTTCTCTTGACAAAAAGCCACCTTGGATCCCATTCCTACCGTCTAAATCCACAAGCATTTCCTGCCACAGCAGCGTTTGCTCCACAATGACAAACGCAGGCAAGTGTTTCCAGGCCAAGGAGTTTGAAGACTTTTCTGAGACCTACCTCCCAGCCGGGCAGAGGCGAGGGCCAGGAGCTGGAGAGCTCTGCAGGCTCCAGCAGCGAGTGGGGGGCGAGCCCGGGCCTTCCCCGGGCTCCACGGTGGGAACAGTGTCCAGGGCACAGACAAGGCCATACACAGAGGTCATAAAACAAAATTTATCTTTAATTTGTAAGTGTCAACAGCAGTACAAAAGATGGAGTGATGACGACTAGATTAAGGGTAGAGAGGACAGTCTTGAGGTAAATGAGCATAAATAGGCAGTTCTTATAGACACTCCCCTGAGGGCCCGAGGCCCCTTCATGGCATATACATTATCACCCAAAGATGGCGTGTTTAACATATCGGGAAAGCACCTTGTGCAAAAAGAAAAAAAAAAAAAAGTAGCTAAGGTGCCAACATACACCAGGATAGGTAAAGACAGTGTGTCTTTCAATTTTGTCTTTTCCCTTAATTATGAGGCAGAGGAGGGGAAGACTTTGAAAAGTACCACTGAAAGATTATTCAAAGTCGAGTTTATCTCACATCAATACTGCACAACGAAATCCAAGAAATGTGTGTATGCAACAAAGCTAAGAACAATGATTCATTCCTTTAAATTTGAAGAGATTTTTTTTTTCTTTTCCCATTTCTTTAATCCTTAGCACACTTTTTTTTTTTTTCCATTATCAAGAGGAGAGTGTGAGAGACACGTGATGGCAACCCTTAAGATCATTTAAAAACTTTACACTGGACTGTACAAGATTTTTTTTTTTGATAAATTATTTACATTTTCAGACTTTCAAACATATTCAAAGCAGCAATAGACACTAGTTTTTATGGTTTTTGTGTTTTTTCTAATTGCCCAAATAGTTACCAGCCATGGGCCAAGTAGGTACCTGCGTTATACATAGAATTTCTACAAAGGAAATCTGCAGTTAAATTTGCTCGAGGCTGTAGCAAACGCCCTTAGCATCCTAAGGGGCCGCACCCCCGTGTTGCTAGGGGAGCCAAAGCCCAGTACCTTGACAACAAGCTGCAGTCGCCCCAACGGCCCTACACAAACTTTACACCTTGAACCAGCAGCCAGCATGTCAGTCCAGCATGTCAGTGAATCGTGCTGATTAAATTAACATAGGATACAATCTCACAATATACATCACAAACAAATTACAAGGTCGGGAAATAAAAGAGTTACAGTAAGATAAGTTATGTAGTAACAGCTTATAAGCTTGTCTAAGGTAATAAAAATTTTACATGGCAAATACAATAATGAATGAACATAAATGCTAAGCCTTCTAATTTGCTACAAGCCGAAGAAGGGTACAATAAAGAGCGCACTCTCAAAAAAGCAAAAACACATATGACAAAGGAAGACAAACGGAGAATGCACAGGAGCAGACCTGCAATGTGCAGCATACAAAACAGTTAAATATTTGCACATTCCCCATACTCCAAGAGCACCAGCACTGAGGCCTCACCTTATGCTTGTGGTTCTTCAGGAATAAGAAACTACTGAGCAAGATATGTCACTGAGTTGCCGTCAAGCGTTCATATAGCCACGGACACCAGTTGGAAGAGTATCTGTGCTAAACATTACCTGTCTGAGCCCTTCCCACCCTCCCCACCCTCTAGCCCTGCCCCAAAGGTACCAGCATTCCGAATACTTGTTCGTGAGCTTTTGGAAAGCAATCTGTCCCCAGCAGGAAAGATGGGACGGGGATGAAAAGGAAATGCGTTTGCATATCAATATTTTCAATGATATTAGCAGAGGGTTACACTCAACAGTATATGGCATCAGAAACAGGACATAATCGGCAGGAATAACAGATAGAAGTTGTTTATTAAGGAAGAAAACATGTCAGGGGGCAGATGACTTAAGGAAATGATGCAAGTGCTTCTGTAAAAGGACAAATGAGGTCATACAATAGTATTATACTTTGAGAAGTGAGCTTAAGTGCCAACTCAGTCCTTAGACAAACGTGCACAGAATCAGGCAAGGCTACAGCAACCATTCTTGTCATTTTCTCGTTATAAAGGAAGACCCAGTAATAATTTCAATACATTCCTCTAGCTGCATTCTTTGTAGTTGTTGGCACTTGGTACAGGACTTCTCGTATGGTTTAAAACTACTAAGTGACTCTTTTTCCTTTCCCTAATGAGTGGGTAGAGGTCAGCTCTCTGCAAAATGAGTAAATTGAGAGAAGCCGCCTCTGCCTGTGGTGTTCAAGCGACCAGGCTGCCTTCCTACTGGGGGTGGACGGGCTTCCTCGGAACAATCCCTGCTTTCAGCTAGCGCCTCTGCTCCTGGCTCGGGAGGCTATGCTCCGAAGAAGCAGCCTGGCTTCACAAGGAAAAGAAAGAAGCCTTTAATTTCAGCCCTAGAGGGATCACACCCTTTTCAAACACCCCAGGCTCCAGTGGGGCTAACGTTCAGGGGAGGCCAGCATTTGACAAGCTCAACAGTGCTGTGAGCCCACACCTGAATTTAGAACTTGGCCTGGGAGACCGAGTCAGGACCCTGGCGTATCGAATCAGGCCTGCGGACAAGGCTGGGGAGTATCAAATACCAAATGAAGCAAACTGATGGGCTCCTAAAAGACCGAGCTGTATACACGTGAAAATGACAAATGTTCCCACCTTCCTGGAAAAGGTACTGCATCGCCTCTGCCAAGAAGATGGAGAGACCGCCTGCCAGGCTGCTCCTGTCCGTGGATTGACCTTTTCTTTCTCCCGTTCTTTCTCTGCCTTCCTTCCTTTCTTTCTCTGCCTTCCTTCCTTCTTTTCTTTCTCTCTTCCTTTCCTTCCTTCCTTTCTTCCTTTTCTTCCTTCCTTCCTAACCCATATGGTCCATTTTTTAGGAGAGGATCGTGAGCCAGTGTCCCTATTCTAAATGACAAGGAAAATCCTGATCCTCTAAGTTCTTTAACAACATGGAGATGATTTGTCTTTGATTTGAAGATACTGTGAAAGAGGAAGCACGGAAAAAGGTTGATGAGCATTCTTTAATCTAACTGGCATGGTAGGACTTTTATTAACGGTCACTCTCAGAGGCAGATTTTTGCCTGTAGAATGGCATTCACGCTTCTTGCTATTAAATGGTCACCGAACTACCTTATAAGATTTAGGTGGACTTACAAAAGCAAATTGACTCTCCCCGAGCTGTCCTGGAAATTTAGGATATTCAATTCATCGACTTTCTATAATAAAAAAGTAAGTGAAAGTCTGAGTCTGTGGACAGTGGGTTCCAAACTGCGTGGGAGCCCTAGAGAAGGGTGTGACTGCCCCAGCGACAGGTGAAACATTGCTCTCTCACTGTGGTGGCTAATTCACTATCCCCATGAGGTACAGTGACTTGTCAACTTCTAGTCTGGACCAACATACATGGATAGAGAACGAAAAGGAAATACATAACTTATATCTCACTAAGTATTCATGAACCAAAAATAAATTCTATTTCTATGTTATATTTACACAATTAGAAAAATCTAAAATGAGATGGTAAAGTCATAAAAACTTTGTTTAAGCCCCACTGAAAAGAAAATGAAGTGATCCCTATGATTGTCATTCTTTAATTTCCATGGACATTTAGAGCCAAACTTGGCTAATAAATAGAATAACCTGCTTATACGCAGAATTTAGATTCAAATACAGCATTACTGTTTGACCCAATGAAAGAGACGTTTACAATCAGATCATTCCTGAATAGCCTTTCACTTTTAAGAACATGGCTAGAAGTAACTGCACCCCAGTACTGAGGCAGAGCTGGAGCTAAAACAAAGTGTTCATACACACATGTATTTTGCATAAATAAATGAAATAACAAGACATAAAAATGACTCAAATCCGGCAACTGTGAGGCAAGCCCACACGAGTCGAAACAGATGACTTTTGTTCATGTCGTTTTCTTACAACAGTTTCACATTAGTCAGAAGTGATAAAAAATACCATTTATATCCAGTGCTTATAACACTTACGAAACAACATCTGTGAGTGTGTGTGTTTTTTGTTGTTTTTTTTCTTTCTTTCTTTTTTTTTTTTTTAACTACAAGCAAAATCAAGTTTCAGTCCTAAAGAACAGTCCTTTGTTCTCCACCAGCCCAGAATATTATTTTGGCATGGTCATAAAAACAAACAAAATTAACCTACTCTTCTAAATGTTTGCCTTTGTGCAAAATTAATTACATACAATACAATGCTAGCCATACAGCACTCTACCTATGCAGCAAAATAAAAAAAAGGAGGAGAGAGGAGGAGAGAGCAAAAGCAAGAGCCAAAGAGAAGGAGAAAAACACATGAGTATGAAGTGAGGAGGAGAGGTATATAGTCAAAAGAAATCAGTAAGACAATAATAAATATTCATTTTTTGAGAAAAAATGACCTCCTCCTCATTTGAAATAAATGTACAAAACAAAGTTCCAATCCCCAACCAATACTAAGAACAAAACATTCCTATCAGTACCTTAATCAGCTTATGGAGAGCACTCCCAGCTAATGACACAGCCCATAACATCTTGGCTAGACCTATTTATTGCTATTAGGTATGGCCTTGAGCACTCCTTAAATAAATATGAAGGTACACTATTTTCTTCCAAGTGACAAAATGGCTCAAGAAATCTGATGGGGCCGTTCCTATGTCCTGGTGATCAGATTCTGGGTTGTCCCATGAGGTGAACTGTCCCATTAACTGACATTTTCCCATTGAACCACTCCAGGTGAGGTTCCCTCCCCCACCATTGGCAGTCAGTCCTGGTTTCAGGAAGGTCAAAATGGCAGGGCTGAGCTCACAGTAGATGGGAAAGGGGAATGAAACCTCACTGCCTCCCAGCCCATCAGCACATCTCCAGAGAAATCCTCGTGTGACCAGTGCCGTTAATCGTGTTCACAGGGAGGCATGCCCCCCTCCCCACGTGGCCACTGGTGGAGGGAGGGAGCCAGAGGAGCTCATCTGCTGCCCCAGGAGTCATCCGTTCCCCAGAGTTAACAGTAGGAACATCCCCTTTAGGGAATGTATTTCCCCTCCTTCTCCTTCCCTATGGTTTTCTTTCATTCTCTGGATGTATCATGACTATTTGCCTCTATCTTTGCCTTGAGGCTGTCATGTGCTTCTTGGATCCTGGGGATTTTGCAAAAAACAAAACTCCCTAGGTGTGCCAGATGCAACAAGGCAACTCATTGTGGAGGTGCCAGCCCATGACGGCATCACTGTGGCCTCCTCCGTGGTCCACAACCTTGGGCTTTCGGCTTGGCTGCGGGACCCTCCTGCCTGGCAGTCACCACTGCTGACCCTTGCAGCCAAATGGCGTTTAGGGGAAATGCCGCTGATACAGATCCTACCACTGTTGCTAAACTGGATTAGAGGGAAATTCTGGCAAAAGACTTGAGGTCACAGAGAACCTCAGGGGCATACCTGTCGAAGTGTAAGACTACACACCTGTATCCAAATACACAGCCCTACAGCCAGATATACATTTATGTTTAAAAACAATATAAGTATTTAATAGAATCTTGTTTCAGAAATGCTTCCAGATGCTCTGGGGACATAAAATCACTATGTACATCTTTTGTATGTAGCAGGAGAAGGAGGTGAAAGGGGCTGAAAAGATCTTCAGGGAAGGAGGGTGAAAAACAAGAATTATTAAATTAATGCCACCAACATTTTTTTTCAAATAAATAGTAAGTGGACCCTCGACATTCTGGAATGAATAAATTATTTAAGAGAAAATGTGTTAAGACTGAATGTCAGGGTTAAAAGGTGAAGGGATAATGGATGTAGTGAGAGGTGGTCTCAGGCAGAGAAGACCACCACGTGGGTATCTGGTGTGGTGAACGCTCTGGGGCGCGCTCGGCGCGGCCCATTACACACTGATGGCACGTCAAGAGGCAAACACGATTGGGTACGTGCACTGTGGCAACCTTGTTCGTTCCTTACAATTTCTTGTCTCCAGATTCCTGAGTACTTTACCATTTTCTGGAAAAAAAAAATGTGCGGTTTGCTATTTTATTTTAAGATGCCAAAGATTGTCTAAGACTTCGCAGTGTCTCCTTTTAAGACTTCCAAAATATGAAGATTCAAAAGTTCTGAGAAAAGTTTGGCACATTCAAAGTTTAACTCTACACATGGAAAAATGGAATTCCGAGGCCTTTTGAATATGCTCTACATGCAGCTGCACACTCTGTGGACTTGTTCTGTTTCACAATATGAAATCCTCAGTTGTTCTCGCAAATAATTCAGAATAAAAACACATTCACAACCTGTAGGCCGGCACAGCATACCTGAGTGAGAATGTTTAACCCCATCTAAAACAGTAACTTAAACCTTTATCAACATCCAAAAGGAAAAAAAAAAAAGTAAGACAAAAATATAAGACTTGTAAGACAGCTATGGGTTGAGATAAGTTTTCAAGTCCTGGTGTCTCATATTTAATATGTCTTCACCTAAATTAAAACAACAACAACAACAACAATAACAATAACGACAAAAACTCAAGTTCGTGAAAAATCCGGGAAAACTTAATCTGTCTCACACTTTACGAAACAATTAAGACCATTCTGCTGATGTAATTATGGAGCCACAAATGCATGCGGGCTCTTTAAGAACTTTTTGTTGGGGGAGGGGAGGTGAAATGTCAAAGTATTTTAATTCAGCAAATGAACACTCCTCAGTTGGCACTGACTGCTTCCGGGGCTTCATTTTCACTGCTATAGTCTGATTTGGGATCGTCTTCATAGTCGTCATACATTTCCATTTCATCTTCTCCATTAATCATTTCATTTCCAGCTAGGCTCCCGCCGTCCGTCTTCATACCGTAAGTGCTCTGGATGACCGGGAGGCTGGGCTCTGGGCTGGCCGAGGTGCTAGAGCAGTCAGATGTCATCTGAGGTGACGGTGTGGTAGTTGCCATAGTAAGAGCACCAGGATACACAACACCTGTTCCTGTGGTGATTGGAATCTGAGGCTGCTGCCTGTATGGATTCAAAAAATAAAATAAAACAGGGGGAAATATCTCTCTATATGTTCTTCCGGGTGGCATTGGCACTCCTCCCCCATACATTCCGAAAGGGGGCTCTGTTTGACGTTCTAAGCAAATGACAAAACGGGGCTAAGTGCTCCCTGGAGGAGTCCTGCACATCTCCCCGATGCTATGGTTGGGCATTAAGCAATACAATAGAGCAATTTATTGATGGTTTTGAAACATAAAAGCAGGGTTCTTACAACATTACATACAGCAAAGCTTGAATAACACTTGGCATTTGAAACAAATGCGGTAGTCAATTCCGAAAGTTACATGTGACATCATTTTTTAAGATCTCCCAGGATGATAAAACAAAAGGACTGGTAGCATGAATCCTATTTTAATGACACTGTTAAGCAGGCTTGTGTCTTCACCTTGGCTTGAGAACTGTACAAAGGGAAGATCAAGATGAGAACTGATCAAGTATGTCCCAGAGAGTCAGATTTAGCAAAGCATATATTTAGTATCCATGCAAATGTCTACCTATTTCTGTGGCTGAACTTGTAGGGATGCTCCTTTAAGGAGCTTCTATTTTCATAATCATGGAAGGATCATCTTGGATGTCATTACTCCCGAGGCCCTGGCCTGGCACTGAGTTGGAGGAGTCAGGAGTGAAGAGCAGCGAGAGCCTTGCAATTTGTCAAAATAACACACATTGCCTCATTCCAGATCCTAGTGGGTGCCAAGGATGGGTCACACCAGATCATTCTGTCATAATGGTACTCGAGTTCAAATAAACTTACCAGACCCTGTATGAAGGTCAGTCTCTCCCTCTACAGGGAGACATCGTTATCTGCCTCTCAATTTCCCTCGAGGCATTGTAATTGGTTGAAAGAATTAAAGACCTATGACACCAGCCTCACAGACTGACTGAAACAATATTCTCATGGTTGCAATATTTACCAAGTGTTCCTCAACCTTAATGGACAATAGTTACAATTTAAATTCATTTCAAAATATCACTGTAACTATCCTTTCTGAGCTTCAGTTTCCAAATGTGTATGAGAGCTGGGGTCAGGGAAGTCTTGGAAGGTCCTTTCACCTTTTAATACGATTTCAGGTCGGTCCATCCCTTGAATGGTTCTTATTGACCCTCTACAATACCGTTAAATCTTTCTATCCACCTCAGTCAGAAAAATATCCCGAATCTAAGAAGAAACAGCTTAGTTACCAGCTATTCTTTGACATTTCCGGACTAATTTTCTCAAAAAGCCCTGCATGTCTTCCAGCCTGGTAGAAGGAAAAATGATGGAAATGACCTAGACTCACTCTGGGAGATACCTCATAATGCTATCTTTAACAACCTCTTCCAATCCCCAGAAGGCATGACTATGATTCCTTCACCTCTGACTAACATAATATAGTGGATATTTTTGTATATGTTCCCTCATTCAATTAACATGGCAACCACATGAAGTACTGTCATACCCAGGTTTCAGATGAAGAATGTAAGGCCTTGTTTAAAGCCCTGCATTCAACAACCAGCAGAGCCAGCCTTCGAAGCTAGGTGACTTGACTTGAAGTCTATCACTCTTTCCTCTATAGATATACAATATACAAATACACTATGCTCACCGTGTCTCATAAAAATTCCTGATTTCTATAGATCCTGTCGGTACCCAGTTGGCACTAAGCACCTGATATTGATCCATTTTCTATGATGCTCATGGTGATTTTTTTAATTGCCTGAAGAAGATGATAGAGGAATCTATATCTATGCACAGAAACATCTCATAAAATACTGGTTTCCCTCTCATAGACTCAAATTCTAAAAACAGTATACTTCTGCTTCCTAACTTTTGGGCAAATTAACGCAAATTAAATTTCATGCTAGTCTGCCCAAGGCAGTGAATGCCTCATTAATTTTTTTACTGAACTTGGATAATTGTAATAAAAATATTTTTGCCTTAATCACATAATGAGTGTAGAATAAAAACTTTTATTACAATATTAACCCATTTTACAGATTTCCCAATTTGGTGAGCTAATCTATAACATAAACTCTACATACCATATATAAACTATCCAATGGTACACTTTCTTTTCATAAAGGACGTTCTTTTTTCCAGAAAGAAGAGATGGTCAGTTTTGTAGTATTTTTTAATCAAAATATCTGTATGTATTGGGCGCCTGGGTGGTTCAGTTGGTTAAGCAACTGCCTTTGGCTCAGGTCATGATCCCAGGGTCCTGGGATCGAGTCCCACATCAGGCTTCCCCTGCTCTGCGGGGAGCCTGCTTCTCCCTTTGCCTCTGCCTGCCACTCCCCCTGCTTGTGCTCTCTCTGTCAAAGAAATAAAATCTTTTAAAAAAAAATCTGTATGTATTGATCAATTAAATAAATTTTAATTGAGCTCCTATTATGTGCTGGGGATAACGCTTAGATGCTTATGCTTAGATGCTTTCACATTATCTTCTTTAATCCTCACAATAAGCCTAATAGGCAAATATTATTTCCCCTCTTACCGATGAAGTTACCAACTAAGTTTCAGAGAGTTTAAGTTGTTTGTCCAAGGCCATATGAGCACCACAGCCAGGAGCTGAACACTTTCTTAATGTCGTAAATTCTCTACTGGATATCAAGATTAGGGTGAGAAAGGCAAGCTCACATGATCAGAAAAATCCTTGGCAATATGAATCAGAATCAAACTCTTCTAAACTGGGCTCCACATATTTAATAATAATTGGACATTAAGTTGGTAATGGAACATTAAAAACAAACAAATAAAACATCTGTACAACTTACTTTCTGGAGTGAGGCACATGATATTCAAAAGCCTATACTGGTAGTAAAGGGATACCAGACTATGTCACCTGCTGACCCCCTATCTACTTCCTGCCTGGTCATTGCCCCTCATTCCTTAAAGACATTAGCTCCTAGCTTTCTGTCACTCCCTCTCCAACATTTCTTCTGCCGTAATTCTTGATGACTCACTATCCACAGAGGTGATAATTTCAACACCTTGCTATCTCAATTTCTTGACCTCCTCTCTGTGGTAGTGATCTGTCCCCCTCCCTGTGTCAGCAGACCTTGTCCTTTCCAGCTGTAACCTCACCCTAATGACCATTTTAAACATCCCACTTTCTGACCACGACATCTTATCTTTCTAGTTTTCTTCCTCTAAAACCCCAGTTCAACAATTCTCCCACCCTATGGTCATCTACAATTCCTTGATCGTTTCAACCAATTTACTCTGTCCCTGTCCCTCCCCCTTGTGTCCTGACTTTACCTCTTTACCCAGGATAAATTCTGTGGTTAGTCACTGTCTCGCAGGTACTCTCCCCTCCCTTACACGGCAAAACCTGAACTCTCTACCTACTTGTGAGCCCTCCCACGCAGCTGAACTTGGCTGCAGAAGACACACTACCGTGCATACATACTAGTCTTTGAATTTTTTTTTTTACTGAGGGTTCTATTCTTTGAATTTTTGAGCATGAATTTCAAATTGGCCTCTGGTGCTGTTCAGCCATCATGTTGTACTTTTTCCTAGGCCACTCTTTCTTCTACTCTCCTAGAGAATTATTTCACACCTCTCAACTGTCCTCAGATATCCAACTTCTCCCATATCTTCACTCTCAGTTGATGACCTGGCTTTCCATTTCATGGAGAAATTAGAAGTAATCAGGAGAAATTTTTCACAAGCTCCTGCCATCACATTTATCCATCTACCTCTGTCTGTTCTAATTATCTGCCTGCCTTCCTGTATTTTGAATGAATTTGTAATCCAATGTAAGGCCAATCCTTTCCTTCTGCACCGAATCTATCTGTTCTCACTTACTAAGGATCTCTCTCCAGTGGACTGTCTCTCCCATCTGCATGATCAATTTTCCCTCTTTCCTGGATCATTCCCATTAGCACATAAACATGCCATAATCTCTCCCACTTTAAAAACAAAAAACAACAGAACTCTCTCTTGACTCACATCCCCCTCCAGCTACTGCTCTATTTCTCTCTCTCCTTTAAAGCAAAACTCTGAAAAACTGTGCATATTCACTCTCTTCATTTCTTCCACTAAATTCTTAAATCTACTTCAATCACTCCCAACACTCCACTGAAATGCAGCTTATAAAGGTCACACTACCAATGATCTCCATGTTGTTAAATTCAAAAGTCAGTTCTTGGTCCTCATCTTACTTGACCTATGCCAGAGGCAGCATCTGATACAGTTGGCCACTCTTCCCCTTGCCGAACCGTTTTCTTCGCTGGTCTTCTGGTCTTCTTCCTATCTCATTACTGCTCCTTCTAGGTCCCTGGATGTACCGTCCCTCCTTATCAACCTGACATCTAAACTCTGAAATACCCAACGATTAGTCCTTGCACCTCATCTCTTCTCTATCTCAATTCCTTCCCTTGGTGAGCTTGCCCATTTTCAATAGCTTCGAATATTATCTAGGTTCTGACAACTCTCAAATTTGTATGTCCAGTAAGCACCACATCCCTAAATTCCAGAGTCATATATGGATATAACTTCTTATTCGATTTGGATGTCAAAATACCATCTTGGATCTTACAGATCCAAAACTGAACTCCTGACCATCTCCATATACCTCTCCTCTCAGGACCCTTCTGATCTTGGTTAATGATTACTTCATCTTTTGGCTGCTTGGGCCAATCCATGGTAACTGCATGTCCTCTCAAACCCTATATCCAGTCCATCAGCAAATCCTAGTGGTCCGCTATCAGGAATATATCCAGAATCCGTCCACTTCTTGCTACCTCCACCCCTACAAATCTGGTCCAGGCCACCGTCAACCCTAATCTGTTCTTCCTCCTTATTTCAGTCATGTCCCCTTCAGACAATACTCAACACAGTAGATAGAATGATCTTTTAAAAACCTAAATCTGATCACAGTACTCTTCTGCTCATGACCCTTCCATGCCTTTCCATCTCACTCAGGGTCAGATTCAAAGTCTTCACAATGGCCAAAGGTCCTGTCACAGTTTGCCTCCCTACTACCTCTCTGACATCTCTGACTCTTCCCACCTACCCACTCTGCTCCTACTACTCTGTCCTTGTTGATTCTTGAATATGCCAATTGCAACCTTCCATCCAGACTTCTGCAGTGGCTGCTCTCCCTGCCCGGTTGTTCCTCCAGAGACCCACATGGCTTGCTCCCTCACTCCGCAGACCTTTGCTTCAAGTGGGAGCTGCTCAGTGAGGTTCTGTAGCCACTCTTTTTAAAAATTGCACTCCATCCTCTGACACTCCCTACACTTTCCCTACTTTACTTTGTTCTAAGGCACTTATTACTATTTAATATTTATTTATTCATGTATTGATTGGTTGTCTGACTTCCCCTGCTGGAATGTAAGTTTCATGAGGACAGGAATTTTCACTGATATAGCTCTAGAACTTAGACAATGCCTGGAACACAGGAGGCACATTCCATACTGCATACATGCAATGAATGAATGAATGAATGAATGAATGAATGAATGAATGAATGAACGAACTAGTGAATGAGGGGGGAAAACAAATGAAAAAGCTGGGTAACCTATTTGAGAGAAGAAAAGATGTAATGAGACTAGACATATGCAAGGGAAGATAGTGGAGAAGGAATGTGAATATAACCATCTTTAAATGAATGGTTGTCTTTATAAATAAGGAAGAGACTTGCTCTAGAAAAGGGACCAAAGAAGAGGATTGGAACTAAGCAACCAAGTAGCAGAAAGGTAGATCGTTGCTCAGTGAAAAGAACTTTCTAGCATTAGGACATGTTCCACAAAGAAACTAGCTCCCTTGGGAAGTGGTGAGCTCTCCAGCCCTAGAATAGTTCAAGCAGAACTCAGAGAGGGCTCCTACAGCGGCTGGCTACTTGAAGTGTGTGACTTCTGAGGCCACTTCTAAGTTACCACTGATTCTATGGATGCAAAATCATAAGCTAACTATCATGCTGGCCTTGCTTTCTCATTGTTGTTATCAGCATAATAAAAGACTAAAAAATCAAGTGAGCATGGCTAATTATAGTTGCTGAATCTTGGCTTTCAAGGGTTTCCAAAATATTGCTCCACCCTACCTCTCTTACTTTTCTTTACTGCCAGGAATAATCTCTAGGCTAGCCTCGTTTTTTAACTATTGAACATTTCTGCATTTCCCTCCATGTGTTCCTGCTCTTCTTCCTGCTAACACCAGGCTGACCCTAACCAAACCTCAAGCCCCCTTCCTCGAGGATGACCTATGTTAGCCCTAATGCATAGTAATCTCTCCTCCCCTGAGCTTTACTTGCTCTTGTCTATAAAATCAAAATTGGTACTTCACTATACATTATGTGGAGCACTACGCAATGTATTCTCTCTCTCTCTATGTATGTATAACAAACTATTATTTGTTAATATGTTTATGTATGCGTCTGGTTTCTCTGACTCTAACACTCTCTGAAAGCTCATTGTGTAGACGATTAATGCCTCATGTCCTACATTAATTTAGTACAGTGCTGGGCACATCACTGGTTTCAAATAAGCCCCTACCAATTGATGGACCGATCAATTAACAAAATGGAAAATCCAGCCAGCAGGCTCAAGCTTTGTCTACTGGAAATTACTTTCCTAAAAAGCATTTTTCCTTCCTTTACAGATCAATTGCAAAGTCAAAATTCAAACACTGCAGATTTCACAAACGGGAATAGCTGGAAAGTATTGGGCTTTACAAATAATGAATGTGCACATCAAAACAAAAGTTGTAGATGTTTGTAAAAGTACACACATGCAGCTGATATGAGCAGAGATGGCTAAGAATCCCTCCTCCCAGACCAAGTAAAGGGTAAAGCTGATCCTGATAGAGCTCACCAGTGTTGCATGGTTTCCAAATCACAAGAATATTCCTGGAGTATAGCCTAGCTTCGTCAATTGCAAAAAGACAAAACAAAACAAAACAACAACAAAAAAACCCCTAGGTATTAATTTGGCAAATCCCCCTTGTCTGCTGATCTTTCAGACTTTTACAGCATCTATAAATGAAGACAACGAAGTCTGTTTCATTAGGAGATAAGCCTACACATCGTACATCTTTGTAGTTGGTACTGCAGTAGGAAATGGAAATAATAACAATCTTTTTATATTGCCTGTTAGAGACCCTAATCCAGCTTTCTCTACAGGAGGACAATACTGAAAATAGTATGGCTAGCCTATGCTAATCAATTATATATTTAAGTATGTCATAGGTTTGATTCAACCTCTTTCGGATTAAGATCAAAATGGCAAATGTTCAAATCACTTCTAGCATAAGGCACTAGAATATAATTCTTTATAATGTGAGATACATGGTTGGCATGTAGCATTATTTTTCCAGAATAATAATATTTGCTCTGATTCAGGGCTTCCTATGTGCCAGACGTTGTTCTAAGCACTTTAGATAGATCAAGCTATTCAATCTTCAGAAGGGCCCAATGTTGTAGGTATTGTGGTCATTTCTCCATTCTATTTATGAGGAAATTGAGATACGGAGACTTTAAATAAGTTTCTCAAGGGCAAGTGGAGACTTCAGAGGAATAAAGATTGCTGTTTATGAGTTGTTAGAGCCAGGAATAAGCAGATCTGGTATTTGAGACAGAACAGTCTGGCTCCAGAATCAGGTCCGTAACCACTGCACTACATAGCCTTTAAAGAGTTTGTAGGCTGTAAGTGAAGGATGTGTATAAGGGTAGAAATGTCACATGGTTGACATTCACACAAGCCTGGTTTAAATCTCAGCTCTGCAATTTACTAGCTGTGTGGCCTTGGACAAATTACTTAACATCTCTGAACCCTGTGTTTTTCAACCCCATAGTGAGGATGATACTGCTCATCTTGTAAATTTGCTGTATTTGCAATAATCTGTATAAAGCACCCATCACGGTATATAGTATATAGTAAGTATTCAATAATTTACCATTATTATTATTTAAAAAGTAGCCCAAGATTTGATATTTTATAGTACCTGGTAATTCTCTATGAGTTCACAGGTAAATTACTGAATAAACTTCAAATAAGTGGAAGTACATTGGGCCAGAATTCTTTGGGAAAAGACAATGTTGTCGCTGCATGTACCCTAATGAATATCATTTCAACATTAATAGCACTCATCGAAATTATTTAACATTCTAATATTTAACCTGTTGATCAAAGGGGTTAAATCTAAGGTAAGAGCTAACCTTACTCTGATTCATATTATTGGTAAATTTATTTCATAATAGCTGAGTGGAAAAAATAAATCTAACTCACTGAACTTTTAGTTGTATCATCAGTAAAATGCATGACAATGCTGAGTGATATATGTCATTGTATTGGCTCGAAAGTTATGATAGTCTTTTCAGAATCAGCTATAAAAATTGATCTCACCCCCATTCCCTCAAGAAGTCAATAGCAATCTTTGAATTTCTTGTTTCTTTTCCCTCTTGTAATAACCTCACATCTAATGAAGATGAATTTCCAAAGATGAACCCCGGGGAGTTGATAATCTATCAAATACAACTACTTAAAAGAGAATACTAATCCTTAAGTAGAAATAATACCTGGCTTTAGGTTGCAAATATTACCAAAGCTGGGCAGAGGGAAATACTCAGCATTGAAAATTAAAGAACAAGACATTCCGGCCATTGCCTGCACATCAGTAACCCCACTCCGCGGTCCAAAATGACCCTTCCATAAAGGAACCCCTACACTACCAGGAACAGGATCCTTAGTCTCTCAATTTCAAAGCTCCTTTAACCAACTGAGCCACCCAGGCGCCCAAGAAAGTAGCCTCAGAACAAGAGTCCAGGGCACCCGGGAACGGTCTCCCATCCAAGTCCTGACCGGATCCGACCCTGCTTAGCTTCCGAGAGCAGAAGAGATGCACTGCCATCAGGCCGCTAGGGCCATAGGCTCAAAGCTCCTTTAAAGCCATCACGTACCACAACCAAAGGTCCTGGGAGCTCTTTTCCAAGTGGCACAGCCATACACATAACTAGGCCAGAATGGGGCGATGAGGCATGTTCTGAGTAAGGACAACTCCTCAGTCATTAGGCATGATGGAGGCAGAGACCCAGAATTAAACCTTGATTCTTTCTCACCTTTTGGCAGCCACAGGACCTTGATTTATCTTATTTAGAGGACTGCATGTCATTATTTATTTAGAGGAATATGTGATTTGTATATCTAAAATGTCTAGTGTATAGGATATAGTGGACACTAAATGATAGATGCTGTTGAGTTGTTTTAATTTTTAAAATTTGACCTGCATTGTCATGTGTTGAGGTATTTTGATCCAGAGCTACTTCAATGCACCCTCTGGTAAAGGAAAATAAATCAGATAGAATTACTGCATCTCATATTTTCAAATAAGTATCAGGGAACTAAAATGGTACCTCTGACAGCCTTCCAGATTATGGCAAAAGACACCCATTATGTATCATTAGATACACAGAGACATGACATGAAAAAAGAGTGGGAGTCACAAAGGATCTCAAACTTAAACTTTGATTCTCTGCTCAAAGGAGATTATATACAGTCTCAGAGACAGAATTAAAAGAAGACATTTATCACACAGTTAAAATAAATGTGTATTTTGTTTCATGTGACTGTGCTTCTCAAAGTGCACTATGAATTGGTATTTTTCATAAATCGTCTAAATCGCCAGTAAATAGCCTACTTATACTGCACTGTACTTCCGGTGTTAAAAGCATTATTTTTAAAAATGCAAACATTTATAATACAGGAAGATTTGATAAACCTATTTTGGCATGGCTTCATCTGTTAATAGATTGTGATTCTCAAATAACGAAGTAGCTTAAGCCTCCTTTTACCTCGAAAAAGGTCTGCCACAGTGTAAAGAAACTCACTGACTCTCTGCTATGATCTAAAATATAGTTTTATTGTGATAGTAAATCCATATTTAATAGTAATGATAATGATAAAAACTCACCTTTATTGCTAATGTACTAAGCACTATAAAAGTATTTTCAAAAGCACTGCCTCACTGAATCCTCCCTACAATTGTACGAGATAGGTGCTATTATTTATTTCATTTTGTACATGAGGAAACAGAGGCTCAGAGAAGTTCAATAACTTGCCCAGGTGGGTGGCACAGTGCTTGAACCTCAGCAGTCAAACTCTGGAGCCCACGCTCCTCTCCAGAATTCTCTAGGGTAGGGCACAGATTCATGACCCAGACTGCTTTCACCGGCCCTTTTTGTGTGTGTGTGTGTGTTCTACTTACTATTCCAAATTAATTTTATGCTTCTAAACACATGCTTCCGAAACCAACTTTCTATTCCGTGATGTTATTTTTTAGTGCCCTTAAAAATAAACAGCTCTTTACTTTTCCTCTAAGGCACATCTTTTCCTCACCTGCAGGGGAAGCTGTCCCATTTCCCTGCCATATAATAGCTCCTCCATGCTCCCCCTGGTTAACAGTGAATCCAGCTGCCTTTTCCTTACTCCTCTCTCTTAAGGCCTCTCCCAAGTATCTTCCCAATCGGATTGCAGCTGCCTCAGGCCAGTGCCTCCAGAAAGGTCCTCTGGTTTGTCACCCCCTGTGCTCCTCAGCCTGGGCATGCTGGAACCTACAGGCATCTGCACCCCCACTTATCCCAACTGCTGTGGTTACAAGGAGCCTCTTTTCAATGCAGACAGCCAGTCAGCCAAGTCGAAATTTATACCAGAAATCTATTACCTAATTTTTAAACAAAATGACATGAAATCAGACTTGAAGATACCAAAAACATGTCTAGTTTCTGATTTAAGCAAGAAAATCCACATTGTTATTGCTTCCACCACAGAATAATTTACTGCAACAGGAGTTCTGGATCTTATGCCAAAAATGAGGTCCTCTAACCAATGTCAAGGCCAATTATCTTGTGGGAGATCCCACAACAAAAGCAGACTATTGTGATTAGAATCAGAAGCACCACCCAGAGAAGCTGGAAAGCTTCTGGGGATTTCTGAAGTTATTTTTTATTCCTTCTCCCTGTATGTCTGCTTAAATAAACTACCAGCAACTTTGTGTGTGGGCACGGAACATCTTAGATTAGTTCGGGAGACAAGGAGAGGGGTGACCAGGTTTGTTTTGAGCTGTTGAGCAGGAGCCAGACTGCAAGACTCTGTGTGTGTGTGTGTGTGTGTGTGACTGCAAAGATCACCACAGCCAAGGTCTCCATCTCCTCCCTTCCCTAATCTTCCCAAACACACTGCCGGTAGCCATCCTGCGGTTTCCTACAGGGAAGGGAAAGTCCAGGTGGCTACATTCTGGAACACTCACCCCACAGTAAAGAACTGCCTCATCTCCTGCCTCCGAGACCTCATGAGTTGCTTATACTCCCCGATCCGGAGCTTTTTGCCATCAACAATGCAGGTGCGCTTCGGTCGAGGTTTGTATTTATAGTTCGGGTACTTCTCTAAGTGGATCTTGCTTAGCCGGGCCTGCTCTTCATAGTAAGGTTGCTTCTCTTGGTTGGACATGGATTTCCAGCGAGACCCTAAACATAAAAACAGCCTTCAGTACCCAACTGGTCAAGGCAACATGTTGCTGGCAAATACTGTATATACCGTCCCACTGCGTCACTCACCTGTGTTCTGGGTAGCTCCTACCACCACATATCACTGAGCCTCCCAAGTAGTGTAAAGAGCAAAGAATAATTTTGCATGTGATACATTTATTACATTATTTCTGTCGATAGCTTCAAGCTGGTGCTACAAAAGGTATATTGTTTTAAAACATGTCTGTTGCTTATAGATCACCCCCAACGCCAAGGTCCTTCCCCCATCTATCTGTCTATCTCTCTCAAAGGGTGAAAAACCTAAACTTCCAAAGCATACTCTCAAGGCGGATGGGATTCTCAGAAAAAGCTCTCCTGGTTCCAAAGATTCAAACATCTCCCACCCTTGTCCAAGCATCTTTAGGGAAGCTACTCCGTGATAAGATGTCAGCAGATGTTGATATCCTTCCATATATAAAAACCCACTGAGCACACCGTCTCCCCTGGCCCAGGGTAATTAAAAAGCCTAAACCCTACCTAAGAAGTTCTAGCTTTCAAACCGGAAGGTACAGTTGGAATTCTATATACCATTTTCAAGTACTATAAACTTTCATTCAAAGCTGTACCAATGACAGCACAAAAATTTTTAATGTGGTTTATAGAGGAAGAAGGAAAAGTATTCACTTCTCTAATATTGTTTATAAAGAATTATCTAAACACTTGACGAAGAAGGGATGTGTTTTTTTACATGTATCAAATTGCATTTTTGTGTCTCGCTGGTGAATAAAGCAGTAACAGCTGTGCTGACTGGATGTTAGCTATTCTTCAGTGGAGATTTTTCATACATAAACAAATGGAAAGTTGTACAAATATTCTCTGTAGCCAGCAATATCCTGGTCTGCTTTAATAGCACATCCATCCCTGTTCTTTCCTGATTGTTGTGCAAAAGTTGTGTAGACAGTCTATGCAGATCGGCTTCTCTGGGTTCTGCTGACTCCCAGTAGCTTAAAGCCCCAGTTCACAGGGGATTCTTGGTGCTCTTGAAATGCTTGTGCTTTAAAGTGTATATTTTCATGAATACACTTACTATGTTCTTAATAATTTTTTTTCACAGAATGCACACCAATAATATAGATTCCCCACAGCTGCCAAAATGGAAACAGAGAGGTTCTGTGCCCATCTAAGAGCCTACTCATGCTGCTATTAAAATGGCAAAAAAAAAAAAAAAAAAAAGAAAAAAGAAAAAAGAAAGGAAGAAAGAAAAAGAAAGAAAGAAAAAAGAAAAAGAAAAAAAAAGAAAATTCCAAAGTTAGGTATCAAACTTCAAGGACAGAGAAACACTGATTTTCTTTTAAATGTCTATTAACTAGAAAAAAAAATTTAATATATCCATGAGGAGCATTTTGGTTTGAAAGGTACTTAAGTTGAAAAGGAATAACACTATCCCTGCACATATCTCAGAAATCCTAAAAATGACACCCCGCTTAATCGTAATGACATTTAGTATCCATCTTGAAATTCAAAAATCAAAAGGGAAAAACTTATTTTTTTTAACATTTCACCACTATTTGATCTTATGTATGTTTTAAATTTTCTTTGAGGTTACTGCCTCCCCATGTCTCTGAATCAAGTTAAATTATTTATACAGTGACAAAACATGTGTATTTGTGTATGTCCAGATCACCGATATTTACTAAGGTTAAATATTTATTGCTTTTGAACAAAACATTTAAAAAACGAAAACCACAGTTTAAGTCTCTAATGTTTTTCAGCATCTTAAACGGCTCCTTTTGAGATTTTGTCACATCATGACAGCTTAAATAGAACAGTGCCTTCTGTGTTTTTTCTTTTTAAAGAGGAAACATGTTGACTGTAATGCTGCATATTGAATAAAATATGTTGAACACATGTTGAACACAACATGTTGAACACAATAATTCCAAACTGTATCATCCGCACTAGGCAAGCTTTACGCTCACAGAACGAGGCTTGAGTTTAATCCTGAGAAGCGGGAGAATCACCCTGGCAATTGACCACAAAATGGGCCTCTGCCCTGTGGTCTGTGTGTTCAAGTCTCTGCTCTGAAATCCGAACTAGTCATATCTTATTAAAGTAAGTGCAGTTTCATTTTACAAGTTTTAAAGTTATCATTTGAGGCACTGTTCAACACTTCAGGAATTTCACACTATTTGGGGGCTCACCCCAGGTCCTGATGAGTCTTTCAGAGGGACACAGGAACCCAAGAACCCTGAAGCAGAGAACTGTAGGATCTGTGCATGTTTCTGAGGTTTCGCAGCAACTTACGGATTGAAGAAGGCTGAATAAGAGGGGATAAAGCTTGTCTCCATGATTCCTGTTTAGCAGTGACCTCTCCAAGTGGCCGAAGTCACAGTATATAACAGACTGTACAATAAATTTTTAGTCAGTCCTTCCCTGGCACCAGTGGATGTGTAACCCCTAAACCTAAATGGACACAGAGATGATGACGAAGACTCCCGAGGCAGCTTGCTGAGCTACATCTAATGTCTGCAAACCACAGTCTCCCTGAGGTGCCAGGTGATGCCCCTGTTTTCCACTCTCGGGGCACCCGGGGGGGTAGAAGGTCAGCATCAGAGACTGCACTCACCTAAGATTTTGCTAATGTTGGAGTTATGCATGTCGGGGAAGGCCTGAAGGATTTTCCTCCGCTCATCCTTCGCCCAAACCATGAAAGCATTCATTGGTCGCTTGATGTGGGGCTCGCTGCTGGCCCGGCTGCGGGCATCCCTGTAGACTCGCGCTTCAGCCACAGTGGCGCCTCCTGTTGGCCAACAATAATACTGCTGTAGTTTAGCTGCAGAGCCATTCATTGCTTTACTTCCTGTAATGTCAGGGCAGGAAGAACAAGACGGGTGCAAAGCGTTATTATCTGAGTAACGTAACACAGCTTGCCGCCTGGTGCAGCTGTTTTCCCTAGGCCCTTCTCTTCTTTTTAAGTGACTCTTGGAGGAAGAGCGTTTCAAATGACAATTCTATAGGCCCTTCTGATGGAGGCCTCAAAGACACGCTGGGCAGAATTAATTTTGTATGTTTTTATACACCTAGTACATTTTTACTACAATAAAAATGCAGGTGGTGATTTAGCAATGATTGGCTTTATTTTACAGTAACCTTTCCTGTTGTGATTCCTCCCTTCAAAAGCAGGCTCCCATCTATCATTTTAGCCTCCTTTGCCAAAAATTGCAGCACTTCAAACTATCTCTTTACCTCAAATACCATTCTCTCACACAATATTATGCCTTGTCCAGTGCTCCTCTCAGTGCCTGGAAGCCCCTTCTCCTCCTTCTTCATGAAATCCCACCAAGTCCCACTCATCCTTCAAGGCCTATTCGAATGTGGTGTGTCTCACGAATTAATTAATTCAATACAAAATATTAATTGAGCAATCACTGAGTGAGGCATTATGTCAGGGGTTGGGGATGCAAAGGTAAATAAAACAGACCCTGCTTTTAGGGAGCACACAGATCAGAGGGGGTACAGACCCCAGGCAATTATCACAGAGTGTACGATCAGTGTTGTGATACTGAAGTAAAGCAGGGCGCCAAGAGGGCATCCGACAAGACAGCCGGCTAGTGCCTCTTAGGAGAGGCGATGTCTAACCTCTGTCGTGGAGGATGAATAAAGATCAGCACGTGAATAGGGCAGGGCTGTAAAGACAAATGGGAAGGGTAATTCAGGCCATAGGAACAGCATTTGCAATGATGTTCCCTGGGCTGCTTTCATTCCTCTTTCTTTTATGCTACATGCTCCAAAGTAATTACTTGTTTATGTGACTATCTCTCTCTAATCTTTCCACTCCATCCCCAGGAATATGAAACCCCTAAAGTTGGTGTTTATGTTGTAGTCATTCTTGTATCCCCAGGATTTCCTGCATAATAGATATTCAATAAATATTTATTAAGTAAAAGATTGGTTTTCAACTTCTATGCAAACTAGTAGACTAAAAGGCATTTATTTCAAGGGTCCTGATACGTTTTTCTGCTGCTTAAGAGTAGTTCCTAAACATTCTCCCATGAAACTCTATCTAAATCTCTGATATTTTATCATTTCTGAAGAGGTGACTCTAGCTAGTAACATACTAGATTGAAATCTCCTTGAGAATATGGCAAGAACTGGCTCTCGTTCACTGTGGTATCTCTAGGTTCTAGGAAAGCACTTGGCATATAGAGTTGTAATTAGTAAACTGTGTTAAATTAATGAATGATTGGATAAATGAATGAATAAATGAATGAACATAGCTCTTGCTTGTTTTCATGAATCCTACTAGCATGACACACGGAAGTATGCTCTGCAATGTGGCATCTACTAAATATCCCCCTATAGATTGAAAAACTTCTATAGCTAAATGTAAAGTGTTTGGACTGATGGGCTCAGTCAGGGTTTCTGCTGCATAAACAGGAAAGCCTACTCCCAAAAGTTTAGCAGCAAAATATACATTAAAACCAACATTTCCACTTTCTGGAAAAAGTAAAGCCTTTCAGCTCAGTGGAGTGATTATACAGGAACAACATGACCCAATCAATCTCTGGCCCTTCTACTCTATTTCTAGATACCTTGATTAAGTAGAAATTTGTTTGTGTCAGAGCTAGTAATAAATTAGAACATTAAAGTGCACTATTATTTGACAAATATGATCATCATTTATAGCAAACAAAAGACAGGATAAAAGGGCCTAACTGGTTAATATTATCAATTCTTTTCTAAACATGAAAGAGGGCAGAGGGGCCACTATTTGAAGACCATGCAAAAATAATATATTTTATAAACATCCCTTCTTTTCAGCCTACTAGACAGAATGATCCCTTACCTGAAAAGTCTCAGATCCCAAGATGCATAACTAATCTGCTACCTTTTTGCCACCATACCCACAGTACATTAATTTCATTTAAAATGCACTGACCATACAGGATAAATTGATTTCACTTTATATGGGTTTGACAGCCATGTTTATTGTGCAGTGAAATGTAGTGTAGCTTCCAGCTGACAATATCCATCAACACAGGGCAATATGCTGACTGCTGGGCCAGATGAAGGCATACATTACTCTGGAAGTGAAACACTCATTCAGATACGACAGTGTCTTCTCCTGAGGATCACCATGGTAATTTATGATGCCCTCAGTGCCATTACTTTACAACTGACATGGATTCAGCAATTTATATACTTGCATGCATACACATAAAAGGAGACAGGCTTGTGGAGAATGTCAGATACAAAAACATTTCAATATTATTCTAAGTTAACTACTATGCCACAGGTGATTAACATTTGATTAACATTGAGATCTGCTTTTACTGTCATAGCTTTCTCTCCACCTCTAGCAAAACCAAATAGTCAGCTTCCATTTATTTATTCATTTAAAAGATGTATTTCATTGTGAATGGGAAGTTTTACTCTCTGATGGACTGAGAGAAATCATGGTGGATTTTTAGACCTTGGTCTTAAGTAGATCTTCTACTCCATACCAACTGATTCTCCCAGACATGTCTTACATAGGCCCCATCTCTCTCTCATTCCATACCTCAGTCTTAACATAGCCTTCCTATTCCCTTCTATCTTACTAAATTCTACTCTTTTCCAAGGGATAGACTCAGGTCCCACCCCACCAACTACCCTATATTGACCTTGCCCCTTTCTCCCATAGTACATACAGTCTACATGACACTGACAGTGAATTAATTACACAGCAGATATCTAGGACTCACAATAAATGTTCCCATAAATTTAGAAATTCAAGCATAGTACAGTACAAAGTATAAAAATGTGAATTAGGAAATGGAAAATAGGAATGCTCCAAGGCAGGCATGCATCCCTTTTTTCTTGCCTCCTCTCCTCTCTTCTAAGGGAAGTCAAGTGAAAAATGAATGGGGACATCCTGACCTAAACTAGGACTGTTATATCAATGAACCAAGATTTGAGAAGAAGAGACTTATCCAGGGAGGCCAAGGTTTGAAACCACTTTTAAACCAGACCTGATATCTGATCAGAGTCAGAATTTTAAGAACATATTTAGGGCACAAAGCCAAAAGAAT
Source organism: Mirounga leonina (assembly GCF_011800145.1). Classification (NCBI taxonomy): domain Eukaryota; kingdom Metazoa; phylum Chordata; class Mammalia; order Carnivora; family Phocidae; genus Mirounga; species Mirounga leonina. Next base: position 1,898,439 of record NW_023270852.1, on the reverse strand, counting down.
ATTTAGAAAGTGTTCCTTAGCTTCCCTAAACTTTGCTTCATGAAACAAAATGGCTAAGGAATTATTGCTGCTGCAGTAGAAATACAGACCACTGGGTATGTGTGTATAAATTCAGAAGTTTTAAAACGAAGATTGTATATTATGTAAGCTTTTTTAAACACATAAGGAAAATTCTATAGACTACTACAGAATTGTTTTCAAAAGGCGTGCTATTAGTCTGAATAGTTGAAGCCTAAAATCCACCTTCTGTTATAATTAAAATCTACATTTCAAGTGTGACTTCATACTGCTTCATTCAAAAAAAAGCACTTCATTCTAAAATAGCCAACGTTCTGTGTTGGAATCCAGAATTGTCCTAGGGACTGTCTCACAATTCTATGAGGCAGCCTCATTTACTTTTAAGAGCAGAGGAATCATTTGTGAGTTCACTGTTCACGATATAGCTCCTCATGGAAAGCAGTTCGAAAAAGCCCAGACCCAAAGCTATGTACCTAAAAACTACTGCTTTCAGGCTGACCTAAGTGTCTTTAATTACAAGCAGTAGTAATCCTAAATGACAGTTCCTGGCAGGCCAGCAAGTCAACACCACCACACTAGGCACCACGGGAAAGCTGTGTTCCCTGCACTCCAGGAATTCCTGTTCTCTTCAGCTTCCCCAGGGGGCTTGGTTTGATGAATTCATCTTTTGTCTTCCCATATCATAGTTTGGGTAAAGACAAACTTTCAGTTAGACAAAGAAAGATAGTCCATGGGGAGAAAAGAGAAATTGCCAAGGCAAAGACTTCCTTAGAAATCTGTGATTTAAATGATTTAAAGAGAAGACAGAAAGTTGAGTTTTTCCAGGTGGGTTGGAAAGGCCAGTGTAACCATCATAGACTATGGCAATGGTCCTGAACTAATCCTAGAGAGGCCCCCTTCCTGGGTAAATTCCAAGGGTTATGTGAGTGAATGAGTAAGTGTTTGGTATGTGTATATATATAAAGTTCTCCCTAAGGAAAAACTTTGGCTAATTCTATAATGTGTCTAGTAATCATTTATTTATGCACTAATTCAGCAAACACTTGTGACAAATTTCAGATAGACCCAACATTGTGATTGGGTCTACAAAGAATGATAACACATGTGCCTTTTTTTAAAGGGATTTGGTCCAGTGAGGGAAACAGACACATAAATAGAAGATTACAAAACAGTATAAGTGCCAACAAAAGTAATTTAAAAAGACTATGAAAGCAGAGAAGAGAAGCTATTGATTTTGTTGGAATGAACAGAGATGATGATCAGGGAGGCCTCAGAGATGCCCTGGTGCTTGAGCAGCATCTTAAAGGAAGAAGAAAAATTTACCAGCAGGTATGAATTTGAAAGTATTCTAGGCTGGAGAATTAGTGTGAATAAAGTCACAAAAGATTGGTAAGGTTTTAGGGTATAAAAAGAAGCTGGCTATGCTTGGGCTTATAGAAAAAAATAGAGGAGTACTAAGAGACGAAATTAGAAATGTAAATAGGGGACAGACTGCTAAGTACCTTGAATGCCAAGCCAAGAAGTCTTTAAGGTTTTTAAGCAGGGTAGTGACATGAACAAATATATTCAAGGAGATATCAAAATGGAAACTAAATGAGAAATTCTCTCTGAATAGTCTCAATGATTACTAATGAACTAATAAATCTACCACTTATAATCTGTAATGTACAATATATAGTAAAGAACTACAAGTTGTGCAAACAACCACTAAAATACGACCTAGAGATAAAAACAACAAAACAAAACAGAACAAACAAATAAAACCTCAACAGAAAGAGAAACTGAGATGACTCACATAGTGTAATTAGCAAACAAGTACTTTAAGGTAACCATTATAAACATGTTTGAGAACTTAAAAGAAAAGATTGTCATAATGAATACATAGACAGGGTTGGGGGGAAACTCAGCAGAGAAAGTTAACTTGAAAGAGAAATGGAAACTCTAGAACTGAAAAGTATATTTGAGATGAAAATTCACTGATTGGATTTCACGGAAGTTTGGAGTGCAGATAAAGGGTCAGTGAACTTGAAAATACAACAAAAGAAATTATCTGGTCTCAAAAACTAAGGGAATAAAAAAAACTAAAAACATAAACACAGACTCAGCAATACGTAGAACACTATTAAGTGTCCTAAAATATGTGTAATTGAAGTTCCAAAAAGAAGAGAGAGAATCATGACTGAAAAATATTTGAAGAAACACTGGTTGAAAATTACTGGAACTTGGTGAGAATCATCAACTTACAGATTCAAGACATTCAGATAAATGCAGAAAGAATAAACTCAAAGAAAACCTAGACACTAGCCAAACTGCTGAAAAACAAAGACAAAGGGAAAGTTCCAGAGAAACAGGATATATTACAATATACAGTATATTACATACAAGGTAATAATAACATAAATGATCGCTGATTATAAGAAACAATGAAGGCCAGAAGACTATAGAACATCTTTAGAATGCTGAAATTAAATAAGTCAGTTCAGAGATTTACCTAGTGAGCATATGCTCCAAAAACGAATATTAAATACATTTTCAGATAAATGAAAGCTGAAAAAAATGTATTGCCTGCACACCCATACCAAAAGAGATACTCATGGAAATTATTCAAGATGAAGAAAAAGAACATCTGACAGAAACATACAGGAAGAAAGGAAGAGCACTAAGAATGGTAAATATGTGACTTAAAAAAACAACAACTTTGTTTTCTTCTCTGTATTTCATCAATAAGCAGCTGATTTTTAATGTTTTTCAAAGACAAGGGGCTACTTAATATAAAATATAACACTAGTGTGGAATTTATAACATATGAACTAGGTAAAACATGTGAGAACAATGGCACATTAGCACAAACGATAAGGGTAGCAAATGGAATTAAATTGCTAAAGGTTGCTTTATTTGTGAAAAGTGGTATAATTTTAACTATAAGAAGACTCAATTAAGGATTTATAGTAAATCACTAGAAACAACAACTAAACAAAATATAAAGAGGTATAGCTAAAATGTCAATAGAATAATTCAAATGGAAGACTGAAAAAGGACTCAAAAGGAGACAGTAAAATGAGAGACGATGGACTCTGAAAAACAAACTGAGGGTTCTAGAGGGGAGGGGGGTGGGAGGATGGGTTAGCCTGGTGGTGGGTACTGAGGAGGGCACATTCTGCATGGAGCACTGGGTGTTATGCACAAACAATGAATCATGGAACACTATATCTAAAACTAATGATGTAATGTATGGGGATTAACATAAGAATAAAAAAAATAATTAAAAAAAAAGGAGACAGTAAAAAGATCAGTGGTTTTGCCATGTGTCAGAGAAGGAGGGATGATGAGACAGGACACAGAGGATTTTTAGGGCAGTGAAAATACTCTGCATGATATCATAATGATGGATATGTTACTTTACATTTGTACAAAACCATAGAATGTACAATACCCAGAGTAAACACTAAGATAAACTATGGATTTGGGGTCATCATATGTCAAGATGGATCCACCCATTGAATGTACCACTCTCCTGGGGTTTATTGATAATGGGAAAGGCTATGCATGTCTGGGGAAAGGGAAATCCCTATACCTTCCCCTCAATTTTACTGTGAACCTTACACTGCTCTAAAGAAATAAAACCTTAATATTAATAGGATTCAATTAACTCAAAGGAAAGAAAAGAAAGACAGAAGGCCAAAAACTGAGGGAACAAACAGAAAACAAATAGCAAATTACAAGACTTAAGCCCATCAAATTCAATAATCACATTAAATATGAATAAATTAACTAATCCAACTAAAATCAGAGATTTTCAGAATGGATAAAGAGTTGAAATCAATGAAATGTAAACCAAACACAATAAAGACAATTTACAAGGCCACGGGTTAGTAATTTAAAAGCTCAATAAAATTGATAAACCCCTAGTAAGACTGATCAACAAAGAGAGAAAACAAAAATACCAATATTTGGATTGAAAGAGGGGATTTTACTATAGATACTACTCACATTAAGAGGATAATAAAAGATTATTGTGAATAACTTAATTCCAATAGACTTGACAACTTAGATAAAATGAACAAGACACAAACTACTAAAATTCACTCAAGAATAAATAGAAAACCTAAATACTCTTATAGCCAATAAAGAAACTATATTTATAGCCAACAACCTTCTCATGAAGAAACCTCCAGTCCCAATGGTTTCACTGGTAATCCTTTCAAATGTTTAAGGAAAAAGTAAAATAATTTTATATAAACTAAGAAAGTAGAGGTAAAAGGAACATTCCCCAAATTTATTTTATGAGGTGGCATTATACTCTGACAAAGATTTGAACATAAATGCAAAAATTCTTAATAAAATATTAACAAATTAAAGCCAGCAATATGTAAAATAGATAATAAATCATGACTAAGTAGGATTTATCTCAGGAATGTAAGTAATTTAACATCTGAAACCAGGCAATGTAATTCACTATATAACAAAAGAAAGGGAAAAAACATGACCATCACAATAGATTCAGAAAATGGTTTTAACAAAATTCAATACCCACTCATGTTAAAAACTCTCAGGAAACTAGTAACAGATGAGAACTTCCTCAGTCTGGTAAAGGGCATTTAAGAAAAACCTGTAGGACATCATACTTATTAGCAGACTACTGAATGCTTTCCCCTAAGAATGAAGAAGGCAGGGGATGTCTACTCTCACCATTGCTTACCAACACTCTTCTGCAGGTAGAGAAATAAAAAGCATACAGATTGGAAAAGAATAAGTAATGTTATTTGTATTCATAGACAACTGTTTACAAAGAAAATCCTAAGGACTCTGCAAAATAATTACTAAAACTAGTGAGTTTAGCAATATTGCAATACACAATATAAAAATACAGAAATCAACTGTATTCCTCTATACTAGCAGCAAACAACTAGAAAAATTTTTTTTAAGTTTACATTCCTAATAGTATCAGAAAATAAAATACTTGGGAATAAATTGAACCCAAAAAGTGTGCAAGACCTCTGCACTAAAAACAATACATTTGTCAATTAAATTAAAGAAGACCTAAATAAATAGAGGAATACACCACGTTCATAGATCAGAAGAGTCCATATGGTTAAGATGTTAATTCTTTCCAAATCTATCTCTGTATTCAACCCAATTCCAATAAAAAAATCACCAAAAGATAATTTTTTAAGAAATTAACATGTTGATTTTAAAATTTATATAAAAAATAAAGCAGTGAGAACAGCCAAAACAAACTGGAAAAAGTTGGAGGATTCAAAGTACTTGATTTCAAGACTTAGAGTAAAAATGTGACATTTTTTAAAACTAGAGTAAAAAAGACAGCATGATATTGGTATAAACATAGACAAATAGACCACTAGAATAGAATTCAAGAGTCCAGAATTAAACCCTCACATATATGGTCAATTTTCAATGCAGACTTAGGCTCTTAAAGTAGGAAACGATAGTCTTTTCAACAAATAGTGCTAAAACAAGGGGATAAATATGTGGAAAAAAAATAAACCTTGACCTCTTATCACATACTACCCCCAACAATTAATTTGAGATGAATCATAAAAAAACCAAAGGAAAAACTCAATGAATACATAAGAGAACATTTTAGTGACCTTGGAGTAAGTAAAGATTCTTAGAGGTAGCCTATAAAGAAATAACTATACAAGAAAAATGGTAAGTTGAACTTTATCAAATTAAGACTCTGCTCATCAAAAGTTGTTTAAAAAATGAAATGTCAAAGCACAGACTGGGAAGAAATATTCATAATACACATATCTGACAAGAACTTGTATCAAGAATATATGAAGAACTTCTACAGAAAAACAATCTAATTTAAAAATGGGTAAAAGGCATGAACACTTTACAAAACAGAAGATGAACATGGTGTATTCCTCTATTTATTTATGTCTTCTTTAATTTAACTAACAAATGTACTGTTTTTAGTGCAGAGATCTTAAGCAATTTTTTTGGTTCAATTTATTCCCAACTATTTCATTTTCTGATGCTATTAGGAATGTAATATATATATAGTTATGGCCAATGAGCACATGAAAAGGTGTTACATATCATTAGTCATCAGGAAAATAGAAATTAAAACCACAATAGATACCACTTCCCACCCACTAGAATGGCTTACAACACTACACATTGGCAAGAATATGGAGCAACTGGAACTCTAATATGTTGATGTTGAAAGTGTAAAATGGTGTAACCATCTTGGGAAACAGTTTGGCAGTTTCTTATAAAGTAAAATATATACTACCAATGACTCAGCATTTCCACTCTTAGGTACTTACCCAAAACAAATAAAAACTTTGTCCAGAAATAGATTTATGTAAGAATATCATAGCAGTTTTATTCATCATAACCAAAAACTGAAAATAACTGGAGAATGGATAAATTGTGGCATAGCCATACAAGGGGATACTATTCAAAGTAAAATTGTTTTAACTCTTAGTTAAAAAAAAGAACCAAAATAAAATAGAAAGCCAAACAAACAAAAGGGATCTTTTCCTGAAAGGTTTTTCTTCTCTGTGGACCTGAGTTTATGGCATATTCAGGCCATTGTGAACTCAAAAAGTTGGTCTCATTTACCAAAAAACTAAAAAATAAATAAATAACAATAATGAAAATTAAAAAATATATATTAAGAATGGCAAAAAAAGCTTCTTAATAAAAAGAAACATAAATATATACCATTGGATTGCTTGGCAATCACAATATTTTAGGCTATTACAGTCTATCAATAGAATAGTTGATTTTCTCCTGTGGGATTCTGGAAAGAGTTACATGATACAGTTAATAGTCCCTTATTTGGGTTAATAGAAATAATGATAATGAGTGCATCAGAAACAAAAATATAGAAGATGAAGGAATTTCAGAAGGGGGCTTGAAAAATTAGGAAAGATAGAAGGTATTAATTTCACCATGTTTATCCCACCAAATCTATCTTACTATTGTAGAAGCCTAATACACAGTGTTGTAGAAACGGCTGACAGTTGTCTCTCTCTGATTATGGAAGTTCTGCAAACTTCTCATTTCACTTACTGCCAGAAAGTGAACTTACTTTCATTATAAGAAGGCTGCTTGGAATTCAAATTTTATTTCTTCTTACAAACACAGAACAAAATAAAACATAAAACAATTGGACTATCCTAGTGGTTTACTTGGCAGGAAAATACATTCCATGGCTGAGCGAGAGTCTTAATCATTAGAGAAGTGATGCGTTCATCTTTTGAGAAGGGATGCCAGGGGTGAAGACTGTGGTCTGCTCTCTATGTCTTTTATACAAGTTTAGCTAGATAGGTTAGCAAAGAATTACCTTCTTTAATCCCACTAAAAACAAATACCTTACTTCAACTATTGAACTTTATAGCAAGAAATTCACTGAATAACCGAGATAGATAGATAGATAGATAGATAGATAGATAGATAGATAGATAGATAGATATTGTATATAAAGAAAAACTTCCATTGAGTATTTTGGAAACAGACATTTCACTAGACCAGGATGGAGGTCAGTTTCCAGGACAGGCATACAATGTGTGCTAAGTAATTTTACATACAATAATATTTACAAAGTGCTTTCAGTAAATACGTTACCTGAATCCTCTTTACAATTCTTTGAAATCAGTAAGGGGGTAGATATATTTGCCCCACTTTATAGAGGAGAAAACCAAGGCTCAGAGAGGTTGCGTTAGCTTCCTCTGGAATAACCAGATGCCGGTATGCTGCTCATAAGGGGCAGAGCCAGATCTAGAACTTCTGACTTGCAGTGTAGTTCATTTCCCCTACACCAAAGCTACCCCAGTCACTATTCTGTGATCTGAAATAACTGAATTTTAAAGCCCACCATTCCTGGGCTGGAACATTACTCTCCCCCCTGTAAGGATGCCATTTCTCTGCCACAGCTAAGCACATTAGAGGAGCCCATTACCAGTTATGAAGTTTATGCCACTGTCTAAATGGTTTCTGATAGACTGCCTCACCATAGATGCAAGAGCATGCAAAGAAAGCATGAAGGACTGAAATTATAGCAGGAATTAAAACGATGCTAAATTAATGCATTCCTGAGTTGCAGGATTATGAGCAAGTGTTATCGTGGGTAAGGCTTCTATTTTTTTCCTATTGGAAACTCCATTCTCTTTAAAAGATCAACAAGAAGAACCAAAAGGGAATTCCCTAAGGTCAGCTCTGAGGAAACATAAACCTCTAATTCAATAACTCTGCTACTGCTCTGAAAAAAGGCTTTATTATTGCAACATCCATATGGAGCCAATTGGACATTAATGACTAATCAATCCCTCCCCTTTCTATTCTACTTAAAGTGTCACAAACCATGTTTAGATTAGCCCATTTCCTGCTTAGGATTGCTCAAGATGTCTTTTGTTCTTTCAGGACCAGCCTGATGGAGGCAGCTTAAACAAACACACGACCAGAGTGGCGCAGGAGTTATAAAGTGCCATATGTGAATGAACAAAGGGGCTATACTAAAGCCTTTTGTGGTATTTGTTAATGTTTTTCATCTGAGCTTAAAAAGGCTTAATGACTTTGTGGTGAGCTGATGCATGTGGCTCGTGGCTTCGCAAAATGAAGGAAATTCTAACCAGTGATATACCAGGTCTGTAGTTTCAAGAGTCTCTTGCTTTCAGTTTTGGTGCCCATGTTTACTTTTTTTTTTTTTTTTTAATTCTCAAGTTACATTTGCTTTACACACATAGCTAAACAGAGACCTTATCTTGTTTCAACTATAGGATCCAAGGGCAACTGGGATAACTTCTGTGATTCTTTATTTTAATGACCTGAAAGTACAGAGAACATCAAATATTCTACTTATTATCTATTTGCTATTTGTATGCATAGGAGAAAAGCTTACAAGCTGTTGAGCCCAGAAAAAGACATCATTTAAGTTTGAACCAGAGACCACTGTGGATGCAGTAAGACAATAATAGTTTCTGGCTTCCTAAGTTTTCAGGAGAACCAGGCTTGGACTCAAGTAGATTCCCTTGGAGAATACAGAGGCCAGTAAAAAGCTGGGAGGCTAAATTAATTCATGTTGCTCAGCAGCTTCTGGCTTCATCCAACTCAGTACACTACCATAGATTCTACATGAAATTAAGGAGCACAAACCAAGGTGAAGCAAATCTCAGAATTAGTTAACAAAGATACTACTAAACCCATCCTCTTGTTTCCATCCTTGTCACTCATCGATTGCCTTGGCCCACTGGACTATTATAAATACTAGCCATCTAACTGATATGCCTCCTTCCAGCTTTGTGTCCCCAGTCCCCACTTAATACCTTTCCTAATTTCATCCAGAGTGATCCATCACAAATGCAATCCTGACCAGACTACTCCTATATTTAAAAGTTGTCCATGGTTCCCTAATGCCCCAAAGATGAAGTCCTTAGTAAGGCTCTTCATGACCTGGTCCTCTACCTATGTCTCTAGTTCCACCTCTGCCTTCTCTACTTCAAAGCGTTTTACTTTCTAATACCGAACTACTTCTAGTTCTCCAGACAGCACGTTGTTTCATACTAAGAATTCAGGCTTTCCCTTTTCTTAGGATTTCCTGTCCACCTTGAGATCAATTATTCTTTGACTCATGTCAGGGCTGGTTTTCTCCATGCAGTCTTGCCTGGTCTGTCAGTTTGGGTTAAGTCTGGCAGGCTCCTATGGCCTCCTGTGCATCCCTTTATATTAACATTTATCATATTTTATCCAAATTACTAGTTGTATGTGCTCGCTTTCTTCCCGAGACTGTGCAACCCAAAACGGTAAGGGATGACTGTGTCTTATTCATAACTGCTTCCCCAAGGTATTCTACACAAGTGGGCATAGGTAAGTACTCAGAGGTAGAGAGCAGTGGACATCTTCAATGGTGAAAATTCTAGAGTGAGACTCAGATATCTACATGTTGCTTTAGAACCTGGGAATTTCTGAAATTAGATTTTGAATAAATCCCATTTTATTATATCCTATTAAATACCTTGCCTTACTTGAGCGCCCTGTAAAATAATAAGGCTTTGATGGGAAAATATACCCATCGGTGTTTGGGACTCAGAGATCTTTGGTTCTAATCTGACTTCTTTTATTGACTTGCCACACCACACAATTCTGAAATCCCAGCTTCCCCACTTCCTGGGAAATCTTGAAAGGATGGTAGGGCAAGTCTGAGCTTTTTGGAAATATTAAATCTGGAAGCTGTTCTAGCGTTGTAGGGTGTGTAAATATATACAACTAGACCATGTATTCAAACAGGTGTACGATGGAGCTTCCTTAGATAGCACAGTCATTATGAAATAGATAAAACATGCTAATAGAATAAGAGAATGTTAACATGAGAGGGATATTAAAGATCATCGAATTCACATTCCTTATGCAACATGAGGAAACTGAGGTTTAAAGAGGTGAAACTGACCAAGCCTCACAGTTAGTAAGTGGCAAAATCACAAGGAACTCGGATGTAACTATCCCCTAAGTTTCACATTTGTCATCAGAATTAATTTCTAAAATGGTCAGTTGAATTGTTTCAATCGCATCTGGACTTAGCTTTTAAAACTCAATAAAACTCATTTAATTGGTTTCTCTTCTCCATTTGTTTCAGGGAATTTGCCTTTTATTAGAATGAGAGATGCAGATCATGGGTGCAGTAGAAACTAAATGTTTTTATTAGGTTATGGTATGAAAATAATATGAGAAGGATTTTGGGCAATCAACTCATTTCCAAGATCCAACAAAACATCTTCACCCCAAGAATCTGGTGAAAGTATTTCAAAGGTACCTAATATTTGTACAGTTTGAAAGATTAAAAAAAAAACTTTCAGAAGTGTCTATTTCTCATTTTTCCCTGCTTTTTAATGAAAACCAACAGGAAAAAGCTACTCCAACAAATGCAAGCAACTCAATCAGCTCATCTTGGAGAAAAATGGGAGTCAGTGCGGCTCAGATGCTATGTCATTAAATCCGGGTTTTAACTGTATATTTGACCTTTCCTAACTTGGGAAAATTATTTCCCTTCTCTAAATGGTAATCTCATCTCCTGACAAAAGAGAGCTAATCATCTCTGCTTGGCAGGATCCTTGTGAAGATTAAATAGGAATGTAAATTTCTTAGCTCATCCACTAGAACCCAGGAACCACTCACTAAGCAGTAGTTGCTGTTAGAAACAGTAGTAGTAGTACCAGCAAGACAAGTAGTAGAAGGTCTATTCCAGTACCTAGGACATAGAAGGTGCTTCGCTTATGACTATTCCATTTCCAGTCTTGCCCCATACCTGGTGATGTTTCCTGTACCGCACAGGCCTGTTCCTCAGAGTAGTTATAAAATGAACCCACAAGTTAGCTGGAGAGTGCAATTTACTACTTCATGGAGCTTCTTTTCTGCCCCCAAGCTAAAAATATTCGAAAGAGTCTCTATGATAAAGAGCTAAAATGTATCAAATATGCACAGGACCCAACCTCAAAAGACCATTTCATATCCCCCAGTTCCCACATGTGGAAACTGTAACCAGACGATGCTGCTCAGTCCTGGCCAGAAAAAAAGGGAAGGGATCATTATCTTGTGAATTTATGGATCAGCTTTTCATAAAAGACTCATTTGGAATAACAAAGGATTAGGATTATTGACTTATGAGGCTGTAATAAATGGAGGGCAAGGTAGTTTCAGGGACAGCTGACAGTTGTTTTTCTTTCTTTCTTTCTTTCTTTCTTTCTTTCTTTCTTTCTTTCTTTCTTTTTCTTTCTCTTTCTTTCTTTCTTTCTTTTTTTCTTTCTTTCTTTCCTTCCTTCCTTCCTTCCTTCCTTCCTTCCTTCCTTCCTTCCTTCCTTCCTTCCTTCCTTCCTTCTTTCTTTCTTTCTTTCTTTCTTTCTTTCTTTCTTTCTTTCTTTCTTTCTTTCTCTCTCTCTCTCTTTCTTTCTTTTTATTATGATATGTTAGTCACCATACAGTACATCATTAGTTTTCGATGTAGTGTTCCATGATTCATTGTTTGCATATAATACCCAGTGCTCCATGCACTAACAGTTCTGTAAGTCTGCAACATGGACTGACCATTCCCCCTTTCTGTTTTGTCCTCATGTGGGACTAGCCTTCCGAGTGAAAAGTGAGCTTATATTGAAGCAGCATGAAGTGATTTCTCTGCCATGAAAGTATACATAAACCAGTAAGCTGCAATTTGTATTTTTAGTGTAAATTTAAAATGGTTGAATATATTGCTTATGAAATTCTCTCAGGGCTGAGACTTGGGATATTAAGTTTTAGTTCAGAGTTACTTTTTACAGCCTCCTCCTAAATGTAACAGTCTACAGTATAATGCAAATGCCGATGGATTCTTACACACTCGCTTCCCTCTGGTACCAAGACCTAATATGGGGCATCATATTAGGGCTAAGTATTCACTGAACAAAAACAATTGAAAAAGACCACTTGCCACTAATGAGAGGCAAAAGTACAAGACAGATCTGTAAGACGTCCATCAGTCACCTCGGACAAAGTGAAATCACACTTAAATGGACAATATAGCCAGGAAGAAAAGAAGTATTTTTAATATGACTTGGATGAAAACCCTCCTAACTCCTACTCAGTTCTCTGATGAGGTTATAAGAAAGGACACCCATTGAATGGCCCCTCTGAAAGGCTATTAAACAGAACAGAGGAATAAAGAGACTAACAGATCTCCCAGACTAAACTAACTACTGTTTTTCCATTATTTTTAACCTCTATAATCTAAGTCAATCTTGAACAATTAAAAGTTAATGCCTATTTATTTGGTGGCAAAGTCCAAACTCTTGAGCCTGGCATTCAAGGCCATCCACAATATGGAACCTGGATATTTCTATAACATGTTCAATTCCACAAATAGTTACTAGGTACAAATATATGTGAGAAGGGGGGGAAATTGGAGGGGGAGACGAACCATGAGAGACGATGGACTCTGAAAAACAAACTGAGGGTTCTAGAGGGGAGGGGGGTGGGAGGATGGGTTAGCCTGGTGATGGGTATTAAAGAGGGCACATTCTGCATGGAGCACTGGGTGTTATATGCAAACAATGAATCATAGAACACTACATCAAAAACTAATGATGTAATGTATGGTGATTAACATAACATAATAATAAAATAATATATATATAACGGGGCTTTTACTGGGCTTGGTGGGGAACACAAGGGTCAGAAAGGTGATTGTTCCAGGAGGGAAGAATCCTTATAAATGTCTGTGTGCTTTACCATTCCTGCATCTGCTTGGATTATTCCCTAAACTAAAAGTTCTTCCCCTTCTCTCTGCTCATCCAAACCTAAGCTTATCTCCAGCTATATTTCTATCAGGTCTGCCAGTCATTGCTATCCAAAAGCACTGTCACTTCCTCTTATAAACAGCACTTTTTTTCTGATTCTCTAATGACGGACCTGCACACGTAACCCTTTAAGTTGCTTTGCTTTCAATGTGTTGCTATTATAATCCCAACCACATTACTAGCTCTTGGAGAATATAGTGCAGTCCATCTTTAAAAAAATCCTTCCCGCCATTCCCATATGTGCTGTGCACATAAGAGATAATCAGTACATTGTAACATGAACATGGGAGTAAAACTGAAGATTGGGGGCCCCTGAAGTACAGACAGATCCTGACTGGAAAGGTTTGGATATCGGCACCAGCAATTCAGTCTACGGAGAACCACCACTATAGAGTATGAAATGGCCTGTAGTGGGCACAAGCAAATGGTCACAGGCAAGCAGAGTAAAATGAGACCACAAATATAAAAGGAGACAGGCAAAAATATAAACATGTTAGTGAAAAAAAAGATAAGAAGTTGGTAACAAAAAATGAGAAAGAGCTAGATGGTTATCAACTTTTTGAAATAAGTTAGAAGGACAGTTATCAGAACTTGAAAACGAGGAAAGGACCAATTAGGGGGGAAAAAAAAAAGGTTGGTCTCAAATCCAATCCTGACCTTAAGCAGAAAGAATTTAAAAAGCAGGGCGCCTGGGTGGCTCAGTTGGTTAAGCGACTGCCTTCAGCTCAGGTCATGATCCTGGAGTCCCTGGATCGAGTCCCGCATCGGGCTCCCTGCTCGGCAGGGAGCCTGCTTCTCCCTCTGACCCTCCCCCCTCTCATGTGCTCTCTCTCTCATTCTCTCTGTCTCAAATAAATAAATAAAATCTTTAAAAAAAAATAAAAAATAAAAAATAAAAAGCACTCTAAATTGGCCTGATGCTCTTTAAATCCCACCAGCCTAAGGTTGGGTTGAATTCACTGGCCTGCAGACAGCAAGTCAAATGGCTCTTGCTACCAAGAGAGGATATAACCAGACGGGGTCCATACCCCAAGAGCTACATAGTCGGCCTGAACATGGCAGATAGAGCTCTATCAGCCAGGCTTTACTCTGATGTGTTGGAATATGTGAAGCAGACCTACGTTGTACCGAGCAAGCACAGACTGATTTTGTAGTCCCACTGGAACCATATGTGGGCTGCTCTTATCTCAGATCTAATTTTCATGGTAGATGTTGTTAATCTTTTGTGGCCCAGTTTCTCAGACAAGTTGGGGAAGTACTTCTGTGCTTCTGTGTAATTCAGTAATAGGATAGAGAAGCATTTTTTCCTTCGGGTAGATGATATTCAGTCAGAAAAGTAGATAGAGGGGTGTGTGTGTGGGGGGGTGGTTATATGCATTGTCATTGACACTTCTTTAGAGAAGAAGCCAGCCCAATGAGAAACCAGCTCTTGGCCAGGGCTAGGTTCCTCAGTAAAGGGAGGCTAGCTCTTCAGGCTTTCTAGCTTAAGCAACTCTGAGAAGCAGGTTGAGCTCCCTTTATGAAGTATTAGGGGATGGAGTTATATAAGAATCTTGACATTTCACTCTCTTGCCCCATCAGGACTATCCATCACTTGGAGAGTTCAATGGAAATTGTTTTCCACCAACATTAAAAGTTATTTGGGAGCTTTTAAGACACAGCAAATATATTTCTTTAAGAGAAGTTTATTTGCTTGTTTAAGAGAGCGGCACTTTATATATAGTGCTGATATAAACTGGTGCACAGGATCCTCTAAAACTGTTTATATCCACAGTAAAATACATTTTTGTGATACTCATACAACAGAGTTAGTCCGGAGCCAAGGGCTTTGTGAACTCGGCTTATCTCCCAGCCTGTGGCTGTTACTCAGTCCTCCCCAGGTCTTGGGCCTCACTGCTTACTAATCCTGGCTTCGGACCCCAGCCTGCTGGTTCCATAGAAACTGCTTTGCCGATTCATTCCTCTAAGATTCCTGGAAACACTGTTTTAGGCAGGCATGGCAAGTCAGCCCCATAAGCCCACGGCACAGCTCTGGTTAGTGCTCTCTTCTGATTTACCTCAGCCTTTTCTTTTAATATGTACAATTTCCCATCTTTTATGCCTGACATATACTCTAGTACTTGGATTCCTTCTTGGGCAAAGACATCTCATTATAGAGATAGTATATTTCTATAATAATTCCATTTCTTTAAAAGATGATGTGGTCCTTAATTGATACTTGTTACATTCTAGTTGACTTAAAGGTGAATGATTTCAATTATATGGCAGTATAATAAGACAGTTAAAAAACTGTCAACTAGAAATCACCTGGACCAACTTCTTCAGCTACAGACGAGAAAATTCAGGAAAGAAAGTGACCCACCAAGGGTGGCGCAACTAGAATTTAAATCCCCTAGTCCTTGAGCAAATACCTGAAGGGGTTTCATGTGGAGAAATATAAGTTTTATTTTTTTATTTTTTGGAACCCAGAAGTCAGACTAGACCCAGTGAGCAGAAGTTACAAGGAAGCAGAGACAAATTCTGGCTACCAATAACAAAGAATTAATAATTAGAATCAGAATGAGCTTCTCAAGAAGTAGTCAGTTTTCTGTTAAGAGACTACGAGATGCATTTGAACAGAAGTGAGGTGACCACTTGTCAGGGATATAAGAACGGATTTCTAGTAAATTTGATGATGTCTCTCCATTATTCCAATTCTGAGAATCTACGCGTTGCAGTGTGAAGCACTGTATCCCGTGGGCTTGGACTAATAATGACTTTCACATTCCAAAGTGTAAGCCGTTGTACCCTTAAACTCTGCACCGGATGACACTATAGCTTTCCCCCTGCTACCTTGAGTGAGCCCTGTATCTTCAAGTCGATCCTCCCTTCCGACGAGCAATAAGGATCTGGGGAGGGGAAAGGGAAGGAAAGAAGCTTCACAGATTTCTCAGAGTGTGAATCCAAGGGTACACAGAATTTTTAAGAGAAAATAATATTAATGTTACTAATAATATTAATATTAAGTGGTACATTTTTTAAGGAGGAAAAAGGAAGAGTTGCAGTCTCTCTTATTTGTCTACAGCCAGAGAGCTTAAATTGACAATAGTAGAGCCAACTTGAGGTATAAAATGTAGAAGCAATCAGAAGCGCACCAAAAAATAAAGCTTTCAGGAGGATGAAGACCATGTTGGCTGGGACCCAATTCACAATTCAGTACAAGTCTATAAAACTCTTCTAAGCAAATCTGGGGATCTGAGAGCAATAGTTCGAAAAGGGACTGTTCTTGGTGCATGTATCCATTTCCACTCAAATCAATGCAAGTTTTTAATACATGGAGGACAGACGGCACATCACCACGGTTTCAGCCCAGGGTCCAGAAGTCTGGCCAATGATAATTACCTTCAGAGCTCATCCCTTTCAGAGCTCATATCCCACTATTCCCCACATCAGAATGAGACGCAGACTCCCTCTGAGGCTGGGACACAATAATTGAATTTGGGAATTAGAAGTGGTATTAGAAAAATGGTTTCTTACCCCAGATATTCTGCAAAATGGAAAAAAAAAAAAAAAAGAAAATATCTCTTTAGAGATGCCAGGTGTGAAAGAGAGAAGACACAGGATAGAAAGAATATGAAAAAGAAGGCAAGCCACAACTGTTATTGCTGGGAGAAGAGAAGGAGAGGACAGAGAGAAGAGGGGCCCATCCGCGAAAGGCAACTGGGAATTACTACCAGAGAGAGCTTCTCATTAATAAAAAGAAAAGTTCAGGGGACCTGAAAACTGGATGCAACAAGTGGCACAAATATCCTCTCAGATCTATTGGTCTCCTCCTTCATTTTTCTGAGAAAAAAATAAGTGGAAACTATTGTGCCCAGATCACCTTTCCTATAAAAAGGACAGGCGGTGTCCAATCTTAGATTTGGAAGGGGCCTTGGAGATAATGGAATCCAGGACCTCTCTTTTGAAAGATAAGGGGGCCTTAGTCACTCGTTTGCCATCCTCTAGTAAAAGAGCCTTAATCCAAACCTCCCAATAACTGGGGGAGCGCCCTTTCCACTCTAGTTTGCGACGTTGAAATCAGGAGAGTTGGGGGAAGCATCGCACTATTGCTGGAGAACGAGGAGAGGGGAAATGCCATGTGAAGAGTCCATCAAAAGTTAAACAGCTGTTCATCATTCTTAATACATGATGACAGACTCCACTAATGAAGTCCTCTCTTCCTTCCATGTCCCACATAGGAGCTAACACGTTTTGGGTGCTCAGTGCACAGTAAGGCTTCAACTGCTTCAAAGCATAACAAGACCTTACACATGTTTCCTAGGCCCCCAGCACCAATGAATTTGTAGTTTTATAAATATCATGGTGAACAAGAAATGCTGTCTTGTCATATTCAAGCCAAATAACAGCTGGACTTTAAAAATAAAATTTTGAAGGCATTTGCCTTTTATATTTTTAATTTCTGTTTTCCTGGCTTATGGTTTTGTCATTTGATTTTGATGAGTGTTTAATACACATGCACAGCTGCCTCTTTGGGTGACCTTTCCCTTGCTGCCTCCATGCTCAGAGCTATGAAGCAGGTCCACAAGTTGCTTACTAAGTGATATTGGCATTTTCACGACTGGCAGATATTTTCCTGGGAAGCCCAGCTGGAACAGGCCCTCATCTCCTAAGCTGACGTACTTTGGTCTCTTCAGAAGCCTCACAGGAGGACGGGGTGCAAGTGGGAGAAAAGCATAGCCCTTTAAGATGCCCGTTCGGCATTATTCACAATAACCAAGACATGGAAACAACCTAAGTGTACGTTGATGGATGGATATATATATCACATTTTCTTCATCTCTCTCTCTATATCTACATACACACACACACACACACACACACACCTCTTGAAGGAGATTTTGTGGATGAATATCATTCATCCACAAACAAGAAGACAATCCTGCCATTCACAACAACATGGGTGGACCCTGAAGACACTATACAAAGTGAAATAAGTCAGACCGAGAAAGACAAATAATACTGTATTGTCTCACTTATATGAGGAATCTAAAAAGGGAAAACTCAGAAACAGAGTAGAATGGTGGTTTCCAGGGATCAGGGGGAAGGGAAAAGGGAGAGACGTTGGTCAAAGAGTATAAATGTCCAGTTTTAAGATGGATAAGCTCTGGGGAGCTAACATACAGCATGGTGACCATAATTAACAATACTGTGTTATATACTTGCAAGTTGCTAAGAAGGCAGATCTTAAATTTTCTCATTAAAAAAGAGGTGATTATATAAGGTGACAGATGTGTTAACTAACTTTATTGTGGTAATCATCTTCTAACATACAGGTGTACCAAACCATCACATAGTACATAGTACGAAATTTACAGAGTTATATATCGATTCTATCTCAGTAAAGCTGAGGAAAACATTTTAATTGCTGTGCCAAGCCAGAGGAAACATGGAGATGATCACGTGTGGACTGAGGAGAGGTGACGTGCTGGGCGAGGGCTGCGGCACCCACCTGCCAACTGAGCTGACCTAAGTAGCTTTCACTCTGAATCTCTATGCGGCATAACGAAGTCTTGATCTTTTTAGCACTTTTCTCAGTGATAATTATGCCTGTCTGTCTGTAGATAGTCCCCTTTTAATCTTCTGTCCTCCTTCACTAGACTTTAAACTCCAAGAGGTCAGGAACACATCGTTTTTCTTCCCTGGGTTTATCTAGTGTCTAGTTCTGGCACACGGTAGACACTTAAGCAATGTTTTGTTTTGTTTCGTTTCGTTTAGACCATAAACTGACTGAAGGAGTTTGTAAGTTGTAGTTATTCTTTCATTGCAGTCCCTTCCTACTCTTCCTGTTCAGGGAAATGTGAAGGAGCAAGGAGAGAAAATATCACGTGTACCTGCTATCTGCTCAGACTTTAATAGGAACCGTAACCCCAGCAGGCTTTGCAATCATCTCTTACTTGAACCGACGCCAGGAAATATCCCGAAGTCAGCAGAAGGTTGCTGCCCATCCCAGCAGCCCTCACAAAGGCAGTGCGCTTCTGTCCATCTGAGAGCTGGTAACTTGACTCCATTCATGAACTCACAGTGCCCCAAAGCACAGGAGGTCTCAATGGCAACTCTGGGCAAGCTTCTGAAGGGAGGTTTTCACACGCTCCTTAAGCTCCTGGGCCACTACAGCCCTTCTACTGTTACGCTCATCAGGCATTGCTGCTCTGTGTGACAGAGTAACACGAGAGCTGGGGTACGGCATGACTCGCTATATTTAGGGGAGAGGAAATGGGCCATTCTGAGGAAGGTCACAAGGACTTTGTTCAGAGAAGTGAAGGCACCACAGATTTATCTGTGTATACGGGGCGTGCAGTACAGCAGCGTGGGTTCTGGAGCTGGGCTGCCTGGGATCGACTCTCAGCTCTACCCTGACTCTCTGTGTGACCTGTAGCAAGTTACTTGATTCCTCTTACCTTTAATATTCTCATCTCTAAAGTGGAAAAGAAATAATAACACCTTCTTTACAGAGTTGTATAAGGTTTATGTGGGAAAATATGTGTAAAAAGCAGGTAAGTGCTTCAGAAATGTTTGCTAACGAACAAACAACGAGAACAAAAACCAAAGTAGCCAGGAAATTGGTCTGAATCCAGATGATCTGGGTATTGAATGGAATTTCCAAAAATATTTCCATACAATATGTTTCCCTGCAGTTAAGGTTTTCATTTTCTCTTTTCACAATGGTTAGTAACTCCGATCATGCTTTTTGATTTACCAAGCCCATAATATCATTAACTAAATCGTTAGCATTATTGAGAGGTAACTGACCATGTGTATATCCATTATACAGTTAAGAAGCCAAATGAAGAAGGAAGAATGACAAATTAAGAGAACTGCTGGAACAAGGGTAAGGTGATGGAACTCTGTACCTCCTAGTCTCTGGAAAAATGAACAGACTGAATACTCCAAAGTGACGAAAAATATTATTTCACTGTGTACAGTCAAAGACTTAGGTACTCTGTGGTACGACCTTGCAACAAAATTGAGATGGGCCAGACCTGAATAACTGGTCCCCTAGACCAAGGAACCTCAATCCTCATGAGGAAAACCCTATACTTCTAAGTGCCTATAAAATATCAATGTCACTGTGCTCTTGGTACACGCTCTTCATGAAAGACAGCGAGTGTATATCTGGTTTTGAGTCCTCTTTATCCCTCCCTTCCTCCTTCTTCTCTTTTTCTCTTCCTCTTCCCTGTCCTTCCCCCCCCCCCCCCCCCCCCCCCCCCCCCACACATACCAATCAGAATTTAATACCTTGTCCCCAAGACTATCATCACACATCAGTCTCTCCTACCGGTATTAAAAAAAAAATCTGCCTTCTGGAAACTCTCTAAAGTGCTTCCTAATGTCTGATACTGTCCATTTTTTAGCGCTCATGCCAGGGATTTCTGAACTGCCAGGCTGGTCCCAAGCTCTCACCAGAAGCCAGGCCCAGTTCAGATGTGGCTATGAAATGTCTTCGTGCATTTTCAGGGGATTAGGGTCCTGGAAGAAATTCTGCCAGGAAAGGGGATAATAGTAAGATTCGGCTCCTCAAACTAAAGAACTTCAGCTGGGACCCAAGTTGGGTGAAGTATTGTGTTACTCTGAAGAGAACAAATTAATCTTCCCTGACTGGTGGGAGAGATTCTGCCAAAGGAACAGCTAACGGGAAAACCAGTCCCTACTCTGTGATGACACAGTAAATAACCAGGCAACATTACTCCTGAAGTGCTGACCTAACTCATAAATTGTACCCAGCCTCTGGGGAGCAATTTCTGCTGATTTGCTGCTTGTGCGTTTAAAACAAACAAACAAAAAGGGAAGAGGAGTGGACAGGCATTGACAGTGCTGTGGGTAAACCCACTGAGAGCCAAGCTGGTCTTTCCATCCAGACTTTCAAAAGATTTTGGTAATGCTTGGTGCTCAGGCACAGGCAGGGCCTTGCCTGAGCAATTACCAATTTTATGTAAGATCTGCCGTAAACCATCACTGAGTTCCCAAAGTGGTTTGACTGTACCTGGGCCTCGCTTGATTTAGGGTTAAAAACAATCCTCCTTTGTATGCTAGTCTTTTTTTTTTTTTTAAGATTTTATTTATTTGACAGAGCACAAGCAGAGGGAGAGAGAAGGAGAAGCAGGCTCCCTGCTGAGCAAGGAGCCCGATGTGGGACCCGATCTCAGGACCCTGGCATCATGACCTGGGCCGAAGGCAGCCGCTTAACCAACTGAGCCACCCAGGAGTCCCTGTTAGTCCTTTTTAAACAACAATTCAGTGACATGGATGACACATAGGGTTCTGTTACTCACTGGAATGCAGAGGGCCTTTTTATTTGAAAACTGGAAAGTGGCACCTTGAAGTCCTTGAATGGCTATGTGTTCAGTAATATAGGATCTAGCTACCTCTCAACGTCCTCAGCTATAATATATAATGGAGGCTAACATTTCTTCTGCTTTGCCAAAAAAATCCAGCCAGTACTCCCAGGAAAGCCCATAGAAGGTCCTAGAGCTAACTCAGTTGCACCGTCACAACCGCCCAGAGCAGCAGAAAAGAGCTACGGAAAAGCCACTCACCCTCTGCATCTTCTGGCCGCGTAAGATCGATGACACCTGGGCCCAGCTTTCCATCTTCACTTGACTTTCCTGTTAACTGGGGCCCCAAATTCTCAAAGCGTGTTCTTTCCTAGAGGAAAGAATAATCAGAGGCTTATTCTAGCTTCCAAAGCAGCCACTTTTTCCTTCCAGTTCCTATCTTGCTTTGTGGGCAAAACTTGGATTTACAAACATCGTTTCTGATCAACTAGGGGCTCAGAAAAGCTTTCAGGAAGGTTCCGCTAAAGCCTGACAGTGGAACCCACAGTGCTGACCGCGTCTAAAGCAGAGTACCTGCAAGGGAAGGAAACCGGCGCCAGGAAGCCCACCTGGCGGCACTGAGCATCTTCTCTCACTGGGATTTGCTCCAGTAGTCTAAAAGGAATGCAAGTGAAAGGTTTGAGCCTGCAGTGCAAAACTTGAAAGAGCAATCCCCATTAAAATCTACTGCTAGTTAACAGGAGAGGAATTTTCTCAATTAGAGATCACAGTTCATATTGGTATTCCTGGGAAAGTACAAATCAGAATTTTAGGCAAGAGGACTTCCAAAACAAACGTTTCCAAGCAGGCAGACGAGATGATGGCGTTGATGCTCTTATTTTGCTTAGGAGTTTCCACCGTTAACTTCCCCAGGAAGTAAAAAGGAGATTACTCCTAGCCCAGCCATTGAGTGAGGAAAGTGAAAATCTCCTGCCACTATAGGAGGGAAACTCAAAGATGTTATACTTGTTAACCGGCTCTTCCAGGAGAAGGAGCCTGAAATATCACATTGAACTCTCCCTCTGCCGCTCTCTGGATCAGTAGCCGAGGGCTCACTGACCGTCACTAAGATGGTGTTCTTGTCTGCAAAAACACAGCGCGTGTCCCCTTCTCGCCTCCTCGCTACTCTCCAGACTCAAACTTGGCTTTGTGTGGTGCTTATGAATGAATGAGACCTTGTTGTTCATTACTATGAAACAATATTAAATGTCATGTCAGCTTGAATTTACAGACATGAAATAGCAGCTTCCAGCTCTGGGAATGGTTTCTGCATGTTATACTTAATGCATTATGC
This sequence comes from Mirounga leonina, assembly GCF_011800145.1. Classification (NCBI taxonomy): domain Eukaryota; kingdom Metazoa; phylum Chordata; class Mammalia; order Carnivora; family Phocidae; genus Mirounga; species Mirounga leonina. The sequence goes on along the minus strand of NW_023270852.1, from coordinate 1,875,481 downwards.
AGCAGTAGAGTGCTGATTGCTGTTCAGTCTATTGTTCAATGACCTAGTTCTGTACTGAGCATGTTCGGCATTAGACGGAAACACTCTGTGAGTGTTCTCTTCTGTAAGATGTTTAGAAACTTGGAAATATTCTTAAAGAGCAAACATACAATTACTTGATAGAGGCTGAGTCTCATTTGTACAGTCTCCCTACATTTGTGCTTTCTAATATGATTATTTTTGAATATCATTATATTTCTATAATTAATTCCCATCAGTCAAATTGTGCAGGAAGTCTTCCAGTTCCCCTTCATCATGGAATATGTTGAAATCTGTGTTGGAAGAAAACACTGCATAAACCTTGCTTTAATCTAGTACCACGTCTATGAAAGATCTGCAGCAAAATCATAATCATGAATTTCCCCAACTGGGTAATACTAACTGGTTACAATGGTGAGCTATGGGCAAACCTCTGAAATACGACCCTTATAAAAAACAGAGTGAAAATAAAAAGCAAATTAGGCATGGTTCCCCAATATCTTCTTATGTGAAAACACCGCTGCACAAGAACAAATTAACCCAGATGCAGGCCACGACAGAAAGCAACCACAAGCCATGTGGGAGTTTCACACATTGCCAGGGGCGGGGGTGGGGGGAGGGAAGGACAGCTGCTTTTAATCAGCCAATTTCTATTTTGGAGTAGCACTTTTGGTTGTCACGATGTAAAGAAGAAGAATTAAAGTGAAGATGAGTAGCACCAGGGAAAGCAAAATATTCAACCTTTGTTTTACCACATTGTTTCGCATTTCAAATATTTGCATGTGAATGCTTTCCCTATGTTAAATGCAAAAGGAGTTTTGATGTGACACCTGCAGTCTTCTTGGAAGAACAACCTTTAGCTGTATTTTCATGGGGGGAAAAACAACTTTCTCTGAAAATCAACAGACCGTGCTACCTATCAATATGCATATTTCAAGTATCTTTCTAGTCATTCATTCTCTTTGATTTTACCGGAAAATATTCTCAGTAAAAAAAAAATAAAGTTCCTGAAAGAATATCAATATTTTGACAAGGAAGGAGAAGAGGGAAAATTACATGCCATGGTTTGTAAAATCCTAAGACAACAAAGCTTACATGATGATAATATCTTTTCTTTTATAAAAAATGAAGTGCACTCACAATTCAGTATTATCAGCTTGTTTTTAATCATAACAAAAAACATTCAGAACATTCAACAACACATTCACAGTGTCTTTGAAGTCATACATTTTTCTGACTTCATTGAAAAAAACATTCTTCTGCAGAGATACTTTCCTTATAAAATATCAATATTTTGACAGAGTAGAAGTCAAGGAAGAATATCCCATGAAACACTTGTTAAACAGGCAGAAAATAAATCAATGATAAAAATTGTTTTGGGCAGTGGGCTGCATTTTATATTTGGTAATATTAAGCACTTGTGTTTGAGATTAAAGAAGGACCCTGCAAAGCCATGCCCTTTCATATAAATTTCTACCTAGTCTCCCAGAAGATTTCCTTCTTCAAAGAATAGCTCAGAATATTTATTTGCCAGCCACATAACCATAAGATAAGAAGAGGGCCTGATGTCTACAAGTTAGCTCCAGGCAGCTGGGCTAAGCAAAGATTTTACCAGTGAGGTGGAACATGAGCCTGGTAAATACAGGATTGTGGACATGGGCACAGAGATTTGTTCAAAGATACTTTAGTTCCAAGAGGCTTCAACTTCTGGCCATTAAGTGCTAATGGGTATGCCCCTATATCAACCACATATAGACAGCGGGAGGCAAGTTCTTCGCTCCAGATTTTTCCACGCACTTGAACTAGCTCTCACAATGTACATCTCCCGAGTAAGATATTTTGGAGATGTAAGCAAAATAGCTCAATGTTAATTGAATCTCAACCCCCCCAGGAAAATTCCCCAATCTTCATGTTGACGGCGCAATGTGCATTTTACATGCAGCGATGTGATCAGACACTTACTTATGCATTGTCAGTCACAAAACATGCAGGCAACATAAAAGTTATTGAAAAAAATTAAAGTCTGAAAGTCAGCTCTGCTGTGTTGTAGGACTGTTGGCTCTCTTAAGTGCTTTGAAATTATGATGTATGAGATAGATGTTGCATATTAAGTAAAGATATTGAAATGATAAAGCCCCCTTTAGTGAGAGCTGATGAATGTTCAATGCCACAAGCCACAAGACGCTGACATCCATCATCTTCACATATTATCAGAGTCAATGATGGGGCAGCCTCACTGATGACAGATAGACTGCTGCATTATTATCCCTTATTTCCAGAGTCACTGAACAAACCATTCAACTCCTTGGGCATTATTTTTAACTTTGCATTAAATTAGCAACTTCTCCCTCCCTACCATGGCAAGATTGATCAATTTTGTTTTTGCATCGGTGGAGAAAGAGAATGGATTTGGGGTGACTAAAAGAACAGAGCCTTGCTTCCATCTAAGAAAAAGAAATCAACTTCCTCTTACTGGCAACAAATGTAAAATTGTGATATGGGGAAAGAACAGCAATGAAACAGTAAGCACATAATAATGGCTTTTCTTTGCACTTAGATAAAAGCTGAATTTTTGATGTGCACAGTATATTTTAATAAAATTTTATATACTATGTTTTATACACTTATTGGCTATTCCATAATAATGTGTGTGCTAACAGTAAAATTGCTCTTAAATTTATGTGTGTTATTTATACGTTCCCCCGTAACAATGCTTTTTGTTGTAAAAAATATTCTGTTTATTAATGTAACTTTACAACCACTGCATCCAAGATCCGTGGTAAATTAATGACATTTTTATTATTTTATAGTGTCATTAAATTTTTACTGATCACTCCATCAAACAGAGGCAGTAAAGGCCATAATGTAAACTGGGACACTTAGATCAGGCAGCAGGAAGACATTCCATATAGTCTGAAGAAAACTGCTAGCAATAAATGATATTTATACCATCTTTAAGCATGTTAGAATACTTGGATAAGTTTGGCAAAACTGTTTCAGTAGTAGCGTGGATTGTGTACTTAAATAACAGTTTGCTTGCCAGCAAGACAAGCCTTTTTCAAACCATCTGTGAGATGACTGATTGCAGCCATCTCCTGGAAAACACCACATGAACGGTCGGATGCGCTGAGCACCCTCCCCCCAGGATTACCAGCACTGACCAGCCTACACCAGACCTCGACTCACTTCAACAAGGTCCCCTTTTCTACAAACTCAAGTGGAGATCAGTAAATGCCCAGAGAAGCTTTTTGCTGGTTGCTTTACAAACAAATATATTTCATTTGACAACTAGACATGGCTGGACAATGATGTGATATATTTTATTCCAATGGTCTAGATGAGGGGTACTTTACCAACCTTTCTTCAAAGCTCATTTCTAAAGACTGTCTGAATGGGGGGTCGTTCATAGCAGCCACAGAATATGTACCGAAGGGGCCAATACCTACACTGCAGTTAAAATGGGCAAAAAATAATTCTCTCATGTTACTTTCACATATAAAATACCTTATATTAGTATACTCTATACTGATTCTCAATTAGTCAGCTTATAGAATATTTGTGTATATATATTTTCTAGAAATATTTTACAATATTTTATATAAATGTATACATATCATATATATACATAATAGTAATTAGATAAGAGTAATTAGAAAATTTTATGCGCACAACTTTAGATCACCTATCTCCTATGTGTGGATTTGGGCATGAGTCTTTTTTAAGTAAATAAGAATTTTGTTATTATATCCTAAAATATATATTTAAATATTGAAGACTTCTTTCAAATATGTAATAATAAGGAGTTTTGCAGGGAAAGTTAATAGGGCAGAGCCGCCAGTCACGTTCATGTGTATTCCTGAAGCAGAGTTTTCTGAGAGTAAGAACAAATACTTGCATTATGAATAAGAATTCTCTAAGGCCGGCACAGTGTCCTGAGATAGTATCCATCCTCAAAGTTTCCAGCTTTGTCTAAGTCGTTGACTACTCCCCAAGAAAGAAGTCTTATCACTTCATCCCAGCTCCCAGCCTTAGTTTCTCTCCAACCCAGGAAAACTTTCACCAACTGAAAGCGAAGACTCTCCTGCAAAATCAGCTTTCCCCTTACACAACCTCCCTTCTGCCCTCTCTACATCACTACTGTTTGCCTCCCTGCTTTCCTTGTCCTTCCATGCTCAGTCCCCCATCCAGCCTTGCTGGTTCTCCTTTCACAGAGCCCCTGGCACTGGTCCCCCCTCTCCCTCCCTCCCATCCCCTCATCACTAACTGCCTACGCACTTAGGCACGCCCTCCTACATCACCGTCACCACCTCCTTTCTGGGCTGCCTGCTCATGGCGCTGCCCTCCCAGTCCATCCATGCACACTCCTCACAGGGTCCCACTTTTGATTCCAAACCTTCCACGCCTTCCTGCTTTCTGTTGCATGCCATTCAAACTCCTCTACCTGGCTTTCAAGTCCTTCATACACTCCTCCCCACATGTCATTTTAAATTCCAGTTCCTACAACTCTCCCATCATACATCCTCCGCTCGGGGTGGACAGGATCCTACTCACCTTCCCATAACACCATGATCCCGCCTGCTTGTCTTCCTCGCCTCACTGCTGCTAGGATAACATTCCTACTCTCTCCTTCCTTGCCAAATTCTACTCATATTGAAAAACCCAAGATGTCTGTGAATTCTATCACCTCTCTGAGCTACCTGCTTTCTGATATACAAAGTTCTTAGTCTTCCCTATACAATTGGCCCCTAGTTATACACTATTTTAAAAAATCAAGCTTTGGTTCATCTGTACCTCCAAGTCTCCCCCTGAAACATCAGAAGATTTTTCAAGCCAGGGGTTTGTCTTATACCTTTTCTATATATCTTACACATCATTTAGTAGTAGTGTCCATAAATACTTGCAGGTTTTACAAGGCCATGTAATTGATTTACCTACATTAAAAACAAAACAAAAAAAACAAAACAAAAAAACAACCCTGTACAAGTGAGTGTCCCAAAGAAGCAAGAACTACCAATTTTCTAATATTTCAAGTTTGTGATAGAGATGTTTAGACTCAACACTCCCCTTGTGGTGATGTCTCTTTGGACAATATATATAATAATAATCAAAACAAGGAGATAAAAAAATCTTAAATATTTTATAAAAAATACAAATAAGCAATGTTAAAAGAACACAATAGAGGTTATAACTTATTATGGAAAAGAGGTTTTTCAGTCTGACTTAGCATTTCTGCAATTTAGCACTTGCATCTTTCAAAATAAAAAGGCTCTCTCTCTCTGTCTGTCTCACTCTCTCTCTTTTAAGCAGGACAATGCTAAGTATAATGTAGAGAGAGAGCAAGTCTGTATCTTATTCTGAAAGACTTGTTCTAATTCCTTGCTCTGGACATATCTTGCCATGATGTGATTCTCAAGAAATACTATTTAAGCACACATATGGTTTCCTTTTTATTGATTTGATAAGCTGTATCACTTTATTAGCCTTTATTTACTATCCTTTATAATACATTTAGTAATTTAGTGAAGGATCAAAAATGTAGGCTTTACATTAGAAAGTAACCACATGTACTTTTAAAAAGGCGATTCTTGTTTGGAAGGAGTTATTTTGGAGGCACTGGGATTTACTTTGATAGTGGTATTTTGTTGGTCGCAGAGTCAGTAATCATGGTAATAAAGACTCTGGCTGGGAGAAATGAGGGTTATTATTGAACCTCATTGTTAAATGACATTTTGTCAGCTAAAACTATTAATTTGTCTAGCTTCTAATACACCCTTAACACCAAAATTCTGCTAGGACTCATGAATTAGTTAAGGCCTAAGTTTTTCAACGATGTTTGCCCCCATAGCATAAATGCATGCGCTGAAGTGGAGGTAGGAAAGAGGGTCACTCACAATCATATACTATGTGCAAGGCTCTTTCCAATGAGTATTTTCTTTAACCCTTATGCCAATACTACAAAGAGACTATTACTATTACTATCAGTTTTACAAAAGAAAAAGGTGAGGCGTCAGAAAGATTTTTTTTTTTTTCAGAAAGATTTTTTTCTATTTTATTTAAGTCACTTAACCAAAATTTAGATCAGTATTTGTGCTGAGGTGAATTTAGGATCATAATTCTACAACTTAATTACCATGTGATTTCTCTGAGCCCGGTTCCTCATTTGTAAAATAAAATAGAAAATGCTCATGCTGCAGGGTTGTGATGATGAAATAAGAGATTATATGTGTGAGTGCTTAGCAAAAATAAAGCAACTCATAAAATATCCACTTACACTAAAGATATTATTTCGTGTTTGCTGAATGTTTCAAAGCTAAACACCAATGAAGATAGTGTCCTGATCTAAAGGCCAGCATCCATTCTCCTGTATCAACAAGGCAACTATATAAACAAAAACTGCTTTCCTTTTTGTCTTGGTTGCTAAGCATCACAGAACTAAATTTAAATCTCAACCTTAGTAACCATGTAGTACCTGGATGTTGTTATCTCTGTACTTATAAGCCTTCCCTACTCCCCATCCCCTGTGTAAGGAGAACCAAACTTCTCTGGAGAGCTCGTACAACCTTTTATGCTCTGGCTCCTGTTCTCCCCATCAGCTTTGTGTCCTATGCATTCCAGTTTATATTCTCTGTTCCAATAAGATGGACCTTCTTAGAGCTTCCCAAACAACAGAATTGTGATATTATATGGCCTTGTGTATCTGCCTATGCCATTCCTTCTTTCTGGAATGCCCTTTCTTTACTGATAACATCAGTTATCAGTCCTTTCTAGGCCTCATTAAAGCATTTCTCCTGGACACACTCCTTTGTTGACTGCCCTCCCCCAGCTCTGTGCACAAATTATCACTTTCCCTTTTGTTCCACCACCACATCATGTTTATAGAAAGGGTGCTACAAGAATTGCTTTATAGGTCTGTTCACATGTCTCCCCAGCTTACTCCTGAAGGTGCAGTGTCCATCTATTGTTACCTGTACATCATTAGTGCCTCTCACTATGTTGGCACATACTAGGCACTCTGGTGGCTAAATCCTGATACTCCTGCTAAAATCCCTTCATTCATTTTAATTTTACTTTTAAATAAAAGTAGAAACTTTTAGAAGTTTTTTTTTTTTTAATTTATTTGACAGAGAGAGAGAGACAGCCAGAGAGGGAACACAAGCAGGGGGAGTGGGAGAGGGAGAAGCAGGCTCCCCGTGGAGCAGGGAGCCCGATGCGGGGCTCGATCCCAGGACCCCGGGATCATGACCCGAGCCGAAGGCAGACGCTTAACGACTGAGCCACCCAGGCGCCCCTAGAAGGTCTTTTTTGAAAACAGTGAGATATAGGTGATTAAAAGCTGGATAAATACAAAGGAAGGTGGGCATGTCAGTTGAACAATAGAGTGACATCCTGATCAGGGTTGGCCTGGTACTGAGATACAGGAAGTCTGCCTAGTTATTTATTATTATTCGAAAGGGCTCTGTAAGAATCTTACCTAAAATCTCAACCACCACCACAACTTTTGAATATTCTTCTTTTACATTCTTACGTTACATGCCTTAGCAATCCATCATTAACCATTCATTCTTCGAATTAGTTAATAATGCCAATATTTTATGAAAGGACAATAGAATAAACTGTTAAACAAAATCATATTAATTTCAGTTTAATTCCCCTAGAGAAACAAGAACATCTCTAGAGAAAATAATCCAGGTGAAACCACATGAACAGAGAAATAAAGCATTTGGTCACGGGAATTCCTTAGGGACTGCAATCCCAAAGAAGATAGCTTCACAAGAGTTTGAGAAATCCCAAACTAAGCCAAGATAGCTGTTAGGGGCTGAACTGTGTCTTCTTAAAATTCACATATTGAAACCCAAACCGCACCTCGGAATGTGACTCTTTTTGGAGAGAGAGTCTGTAAGGAGGTGATTAAATTAAAATGAGGCCTTTAGGTTGGGCCTCAATCCAATCTGACTGGTGTCCCAAAGGGGAGGAGACATTTGAAACATGCAGAGAGAGACACATTAGAAACGTGTGCTCACAGAAGAAAGACCATGTGAGGACATAGTAAAAATGTAGCCATCTGCAAGCCAAGGAGAAAGGCCTCAGGAGAAATCGATCCTGCTGGCACCTTTTGCTCTTGAATATCCAGCCTCTAGGATTGTGAGAAAAAAACTTTTGTTGTTTAAGCCATCCGGTTGTGGCATTTTGTTATGGCAGCCCTAGCAAACGAATACAACGTCTCCTCTGCCTTTTCCATCATAAAAGGCTCTTGTCACTACTGTTCCAAAAAATAGCAAATAGTAAGGCTACAAATGTTTGTCTTACTTGCCTCAGAAACAATTATCTGGAAGCTTTTGCCATTAGGATCTAGCAGCAGTTGGCAACTCTATCTGCCTATCTATCTATCTATCTATCTATCTATCTATCTATCTATCTATCTA